>NC_091456.1:158327817-158927817 GCF_027789765.1 Dendropsophus ebraccatus | reverse complement strand
CATTACATGAGGTATACCAGGGGGAACTACAACTCCCAGCATGTCCAGCCTGTTATTATGGGATATCAGAGGACATTACAGGAGGAGATATAATAGGACTACAACTCCCAGTGTGTCCAGCCTGTTATTATGGGATATCAGAGGACATTACAGGAGGAGATATAATAGGACTACAACTCCCAGCGTGTCCAGCCTGTTTCTATGGGATATCAAAGGACATTACAGGAGGAGATTTAAGAGGAGTACTACAACTCCCAGCATGGACAGCCTGTTATTATGGGAGATCAGAGGACATCACAGGAGGAGATATAAGAGGACTACAACTCCCAGCATGGACAGCCTGTTATTATGGGAGATCAGAGGCCATTACAGAAGGAGATATAAGAGAAGGACTAAAACTCACAGCATACAGTGGGAAGGTATTAGTGAGCCCCGCCTCCTCATGTCACATGACAATGATCACAGGTCCTTCATCCATATACAGCCTCTCCCGTTCTCAGCCCCGCCCCCTTATGACGTCACCACAGGTCCTTCATCCATATGTAGCCTCTCCCGTTTTCAGTCCCGCCCCCTTATGACGTCGCCACAGGTCCTTCCCCAGTGCAGCAAACACGGCAGGTCCTTCCCCAGCCCCTCCAGCCCTCCCCCGGACTTGGTGTCGGCAGCACCCGCTCCCCCGGGGTCGGTCATGCGGCGGGCGTCTGTCTCACTGCTTGGGCAAGTGTCGGGGGCCCCTTGGGCGGCCGTGGGCCCCGGCACTTGCCCGAGTATGCCAGGTGCTGACGCCGGCCCTGGGTGAGTTGGTTATGCATATGTTGTATCAAAATGAGAGTGTAATGGGCTGGACATAGTCAACTGGAGACTGTTTTTGAAGCATATATATATCCATTTTGGGGGCTCACAGACCAGACTATTTAATCCTGAACCCAGTGGCAAGTTGGCTAACTTTGTTCCATTAACCTCTCCATTTAACTAGAGTTAATCGAACCTTTGGGAAATCCTAGGTTCGATCGAACTTGAACATTCCCGAACCTGTCGCATTTGATTGCTGAAGCCTTTCCTGTGCGTGAGGAAGGAGGAGACAGCCCGGGTACCGCCTGAAATTCCAGGATTCAGCCTATTACCTAGGCTTAATCCCGAAATTCTAAGCGGTACCAGGGCACTCTACTCCTTCCCCACAGACCGGGAAGGCATCAGCAATCAAATGTGGCAGGTTTGTGAATGTTCGATCGAACCTAGGATTTCCCGAGGTTCAATAAACTCTACATTTAACTCCATTTTATGTGAGCACACTGTCAATATGCCACAGTATACCAAGCCTATGAAGTACGTGCGATATACTCGTAACCGTAATCTTTTTCCTCATTCGCTCATAGGCAAACATGGACATCTCCCTTGGGTAACAGATATCAACAAGGATTGTTGAAGAAGCTTAAAAGTCAAGAATCTGTGAAAATTCCGAACATAATATACACGAGGGAGCAGTTTATCTTTATGACTTCTGTGTATGACTATGAAGCAGATGAAATTGGAAGAAGCTTCGTCTAATTATATTTGCCCATTTGTGCATTAATGATAAGCCACCAAATTGCCTCGAATAAAGAATCCATGACATGCACTGGCGGTTCTCTTTCCTGAAGTTATGATTTGATTGTAACATGTTAGTCTCATCTATCAGTGTGACTAAAGTAATAAACGAGTCTCTATTCTCTTAAACCCTTGCGTCTCCCGTTGCTGTAGATGTTCTTGAAAGAGCTTAAGTGAAATTAACACCCCGGTCCAGACACGCAGTTATTATAATCTGTTAAAGCTGCGTCTTGTGATTCACATAAGGTCACTGATTATAATGTCTTTTCGGAGCATCCCATTCAGCAGACAATTACCCAGAGACGACCAGGGGACGGTATGTATAATAATTATGGTAATTACAGGGTTTTAAGGGCAATTCCAGTCAAAGGCGATATTAACATCAATGGTGTAGTAAACCATCTTGAGTTTAACGGCCAGGAAAAAGTCTAATAGATTTAGCTATTAACCCCTCAACTACATGGCCCTATTGGGCCTTAAGAACACATTTTATTCTGTTTTTTATTTCCACATTCCAGAAGTCATAACTTTTTTTTGTCAACATATGAAGGTTTGTTTTCTGACGGAAGTGATGTAATTGTTATCTTTCTATGGTTTAAAATTGTGCCATTAGGGTCTATTTAGGGTCCATTTAGGCCTGATATGAGGCCATCTACAGAAGCAAATAAGCGCTGATCAGTGAGATTAACACTTGTTTGCAGTTACATTACCTGGCACAACTAATGGAGCAGCCGGGCCACATGAACAATGCCAGTATTGTTTGTGCGGTCATTTAAATACATTGTTATCAGCCATACAGTACATCTGTTTACACAGGGAGAAGTGTGGTTGTAGAGATGAGTGAACCTCGAAGCATGTGACATTTGATTAGCTGCGGCTTAAGAAATTGGATGCAGTCTATGGTTGGTTCAGGGGGCCTTAGGGCTGCATCCAACTTCTGCTGCCGCTGGTAATCAAATGCTGCATGCTCGTGGTAAAGGTTTGCCCAACTCTAGAGGCCTGCTCAAAAGATACAATCAGCTGAGTAGTTAGTGAGCGTTTTCCTGCTCCTTGGCTGACTTTTTTACATGCCAATTATTGGCCGAATGAGCGTTTCTAGCAATGCTTATTTCTTATAATAGGCCAGTTTTAAAAGGACCTAAGGGCTTGTGGAATGGAGTTATCTTCTCTAAACACACAGGAAATGGCCATTCAGCCAATCATAGTGATTGTTTGGGGGATTTTTTTTATTAGCCATTTGTAGTGTAGCTAGAGGGAGTGCTAATTTAATCCTGATCACACTGCCGACAAAGAAGAAAGGCACAGAGAGAGGCGCTGCAGGCCTAGGGCACAGATTATCTAGGCCCCGCCTCATTGACACCTCAACCCAGGACTAAAAGTTGATTGTAGCTTGAATACCGACCTGAGGAGACAGACAGACCCTGGCACCAGGCATGCAGGAATGAAGACGGAATGGTACTGGCGGTTGGGAAGGGGGTGGCGGTAATCCTGGTACAGATTAACTTCAAATTTAAAATTAACATGGTATTGAAACATATTATTATGGTATTCTTAACATTTACGCAGCATTTTCAAAGTAATTCTTCAATGGAACATCCATCTTTGCTTTTGTTAATTTTGAAGCAGATTTGCTACTGTGAACAGGAAGGACTCCTGTAAATCCCGGGACTTCCTCCAGCAGTTGACTTAACCATTGGTGTCTCATTGGAGACACAACAATTGACCTGATAGAGATTTAGAATCCACATTACAAGTCAATTTCCCCTATTTTTGGTGTTATGATATCTATGATGCTTATCAACTTTACTGGTACTGCTGAAAGTCTGCAGCATTTCTACCCCATGTGTCCATAGCTTTAGAGTATTTCGTCAGGCTCTTTCTACATCTGTCATTTTTTCATACATAGCATTTCTCTTACACACGCCCGGCTATTTTTAATCGTCATGGCATCATAAAGCGCTAATTCATTTTGACAGGTGCACTATAACTGTAAAACGCTGACGCTAATGAATTTGGACACCTGGCTCTATGGACGGGAGTCACATTAAATTGGAAGCCCCCCTTATGGTGGCTTAGAACATCGCACATTCATAATACATGTACTGCTCTTTTTTTTTAGCATTCACTTCATGCTATAAAGGCTAATGTGCAGGGAAGCTGCGGTGGCACTGTGCTGTCACTGCTCAGCCAAGCATAAAGCTGTCCAAAAGATGTAGGTAAAGTGCATCAGTCGTCTGCTCTGGGACCATGTCTAGTATTAGTACGCTACCGTCCTTCTAAGGGAAATTTACAAAGTTATAATTTCAATGCATTCTTTATCTACTTCCTTAGAAAGTCATAAAATACAGAGGCGGGTGGTGTGTGTGTGTGTGTGTGTGTGGGGGGGGGGGGGGGGGGGTGTACATGTGTGTATCTATTACCATTAAGTCGAGTCTTGAATGCTTGTCAGTCACAGCCTGGCTCTGTAGTGAAGAAAGATTTCATTATTTCATACAATATAATATAAATTAACTTAGTAATAGGATCACCTACTACAACAGACAGGCTTTGAAGTGCTGACATCTCATTAATTCAGTAACATAAAGGCGAAATAATAGAACTTTAGTGGAATTTAAAAGTACAAGGTGCAGGCCACCTGGTAGAGCCTGCAAGTAACCCCATGACAAAACTCCATGTTATTATAAAACAAAAACAAAACAGGGCTTGTGTGTGTGTTGCGGGGGGGAGTAACATGTTTCTTAGCCTATGACATATTCGCAAATTATTTTAGGTACTGAAAGCAACTCCTTACCTCTGAAAAAAGTTTTGGCCACTAGGTGTCTCACTTCCCATCAAACTCTTGTCCTTTGCCTGTTGTTAAGGTTACTCTGCCTGTAGCAGCAGAGGGACCAAGCCAGAACTCAAAAAGTTAAGTCTGCGTTTATGCCATCTGAGTCTGTTAGCCGCCATTAGAGGGTTCATGGTTGCCTGAGAAGTTCATCATGGCTTCCTTGTTACCTACCAACCTTAAGGTTTTGTACAGCTGTCCCTTATGTTTGTCATCATTATTTTAAGAAGCAACTGCAGTTCACTGCTTAGACCAGGGCTACTTTTGTTATGTATGTTCTTCTTTGCCATTATCTCCTTTCCCTCGAGCATGCTCCTTTCGACTCAAACATGCTCTCCAGCCCCCCAGCGTGGAACACTAAAGGCTTCACCTGGAGGCTTCAATAAAACATGGTACCAGACCCATGTATGATCCAGCATAGTTGCTGCAGCAGATCGAAAGTGATGCATGTAACTTTTGTTGATCAGGCGTAACCACTCCAGATTACCAGACATATGTGAATACAGACTATGTTTATCTGTTTTTCTGGCTTAAAAAAACATAGCCTATTCATTCCAGATCCAGATTTTGTAATAATAGCTCCTCAATCTAAAAGTCATCAAACCCTAGATAGTGTGCCTGTACTACATAATGTCTCATTCCAGCTCAACCAGTGGACTGTTTTATTATTATATTATTAGCATACATTATTAAACCTCATCCAATTTCTTTTTTAATTCTGTGTCTTTGAGATTGAAGCCTCTTGCCCGGCACTGCCAGTAGTTCACAGAAATGAGCGGTAATAGATTATACGCAGTGTGCCTCTAATACTGTGTGCAAAGTTCACTGACCAAGAAAATTAGGCTTTCTCTGTCTTTATAATCTATCACAACCTATCCAATCCATCACCATTTAGTACATAATGCGCTCATTGTTCGCTTTGTCTGCCAGATGGCTGGAATTAGCCAAAGAGAAGGGATTTTTACTGTATTATTCAGTGGGAAATCTTACACAAAATATCTTTTATCTGACATTTTTCACCTATGTGCAGTAATGTATAGATTTTCTGGGAGCCTCCCTCTACTACAGGATGGATGTAATGATTAAAGTATTATACTATTTTACTTTTGAACTACAAGTTAGATTAAATTTACTAGGTATTTACCAGGTAATGTTTAGGATACAAAATGACTTTACCACTTCTATATGTTTAAAGTGAATGTACAATCACGTACATTGCTTTACGTTTTTTATATGAATAGACCGGTGCGGGGATGCTGATGTTGCAGTACATTTTTTGAACTGCGGCCCAGTTCCCGCGCACGGCGCCAGTCTATTTCCGGCCTGAAGCACTGGAGGCGGTCCGCCCGCCCCGAGTGGGACAAAACCTCTCCCCTCTGTGATGTGGCTCCATTGATTGTAATGTAGCCGCATCACAGAGGGGAGATCCTCCCACTTGGGGCGGACAGGCCGCCTCAGATCAGGCTGGTGCCCAGGAACAGATCAGTGGCGTGAACAGGGTTAAAAAAAAGGACCGCAGCCCTGGCATCCCCACAGGTGCCAGTCTGTTCATATAAAAAAATTAAAGCGATGTACCCAATGGTACATTCACTTTACAAATTCCAGACGTTCTGCTTTATACCTTCTGTACAATGAAATGAAGAGTAGTTGCAATTGTCTCCTATTATTAAATATTGCATATTATGACACTGAGTAGAAAATGCATACAGCATATGCTAAAATACGCACCACACTGCAAAAGTCAGGGATATTTAAAAAGCTTCTCTGAAGAAAATATTTTTTTTTCAAATTAACTGGTGTCAGCAAGTTATACTTATTTTTAAACTATTTCCTTCTAAAAAAAATTCTAGTCTTCCTTATCAGCTGCTGTATGTCCTGCAGGAAGTGGTATATACGTTCCAGTCTGACACAGTGCTCTCTGCTGCCACCTCTGTCCATGACAGGAACTGTCTACACAAGGGGCAGATTTCTATTACTACTGCTCTGCAGAGTTTCTAAAACAGACAAAGGTGGCAGCAGAGAACACCCCCTAAACGGCCTATAAAAATTAGCTATAGATCCCACTGTTCACATTAATGTAAGTGAATGTACTCTATGTACAGTGCAGCCAGATAGGTCCATGTTATATATAAATAAATGGCTCTCTTTGTTAACATAATGTTGATTTACTTTTTCTATGAAAACTTATTTAATTGCAGGAAATGAAACATGGCATCTAGCTGTATGTATACATTATTTAGTCTGCCCACCAGCAACATGAAGATCTCTTGTTAGCTGGGGCGTTTAATGGCATGTTCTTTCCTCCGTATTATGGAAAGCTACAACTGTGAATATGATGAGCTGGGATTCAAGCTGTCCACAGTACAGAGCAACGTCAAGCCGCTGACAGTGGGCGGACATCTCATTTACCAGCTAGTGTCCTTTCTCGGAGTCTTTTCTGGAGCTGAGACACCAGGTGTGTCAGACATACATCTATAATGCGCAAGATGCTAAATTATCTATCTGGGAACAGTTTGTTATTGGGTACATGACATTGTGATGCTGCAGGTGACTTTTCTACTTGGACCATTCCGGTGTATAGCAAGGCGTGATTATATTGCAGCAAGATCAACACAACCAGGGCCAGGAAAAAGTTAGTGCCCTAGACGGATAAACCTATCCAAAGCTACCTTTTTTTTTTTTTTCCACATATCCTACCTAGTTCATATGACCTTTTTATGGTTGAGTTGACATCTTTGTGAGTAGATCTACTTGGGTTTTTTAAATGCACAAAAACGGAGACAGACAATCTGAACCAGACGGTCCATTGCACAATAGACACAAACGGATCCTTTTGATTTTAATAGGGACTGATGCTTTATGAAAGTCTGTCAGGCAAGCCTGGAAAATGCTTAAAAGGGTTATCCAGCGCTGCAAAAACATGGCCACTAGTGGTGTCCCACCACGGGTGTTGCTATTGGTTACACCCTTCGTAAAAGCCTTGACTTTGTAAGTAGAAAGTGCTGATGTGGTAGTGCCAAAGTTTCGCCACAAGATGTCGCTATTGTAAGTATGTATACTCAGTTATTGCACAGCTGTAGTACTTAGAGGGTTATTGTTTATTTGTGTATCACATAGATCTGTGCGCAAATGAGAGTTCTTTCTTCTTCTCACCTATCATCTCTCTCTTTGCTTTTCACATACACACTCCTCACCCACTGACAGCACACCTTACAGGGGCTGTAGGAAGGAAGTCACATGGGTAGAGAAAGTGTAGCGTCTTTTGTCTTCAGACTCTATAGAGGAAGGACATCAGCCAGAACGCTCTCTGCAGCAGTCCAATTGGGCCCTGGCTCCTGCCAGGTCCCCAGTCTAAGTTGTGGTCTAGAAGGACAGTACATGTATCTAGACACAGTTTCTTCCACTCAACACTATGAAGTTTTAAGCTTCCACTAGAGAGGACAAGGAGAGACACAGTGCAGGACAGTATCCACAAAGAATGTAAAAGGAACTGACCCGAATAGAGCAAAGTTGCTAGAAGCCTATGAACTCTCACAGCGGGGGTGTAAGCAGGGAACCCTCAGCATTCCTGCCTACCTCAAGTATCTTCAGAGTAAGCAAGATTATATTTATGCTAAAGAGAATCTGTGATTCCTTGCTAAGCACTGACACAGCACACACACACTCCTTGGGTCAACTCCCCTTTCTGTGGGTGGCAGTACCGATAGTCCGGGTGGGTCACTACTCCACTCCGCACCACCATGATAAGTACCCAAGGGAGGTACCCGCAACAACCCGGCAGGTCACTGACCACAGGGGGACAAGGTATAGCCAGCCCAATAAACTAAAAGCAGGTGTGCCACCATACCTTTGTGCCAAAGTGGCACTGGCGTCATGACAAAATACCACCAGGCAAGGCTATATCTCGGCCAACCACCATAGAACTGGCATCACACCTTACCATCTGGCCGTACCTCCACACCGGGGGTGTACACCACACACTTTCTTTCAGAAACAGCACCCCTCTTGTCTCCAATTTAGGTGCAGTTTGCAATTAAGCTCCTTTTACTTCAATGGAACTGAGTTACAAAACCCCACCTAAACAGGAGACAAGAGTGCTGTCTCTGGAAGAAAGTGGTCTTGTTTTTGTAGCCCTGGATAACCCCTTTAATTGCAAACCTCACCTGAACTGGAGATAAGTGTGGCGCTTTCTCTGGAAGAAAGTGGCCATGTTTTTGTTGTACTGGATAACCCCATTATCCACTGGATAACCCCCACCGTCATTAAAGGAAAACTGACAGCTCAGATATGCATATATCGGTGCTGCCAGTTTCCAGTTGCCTATTACATGAGCATTGCATAGTTACTTTTAGCGATGCTCTGTGATCTGGCGTCTGTTGGAGGAGAACAGAATTGCTAAAGTGAGAATGTAAGTGTGTCCTCCTAGCTGGTAACGCTTAAGGCCGTATTACACAAAGCAATTATTAGCTGAATTTGGCCGATATTCGCTTTGTGTAATAAAAGGCAATGATCAGCCGACATGCACGATGTTGGCCGATCGTTGTCTTTCAATGTCTTTCAGCATGTTGAAAGACAAATGACAACAATAGCAACAATATGCTGCCCTCACTCTATGTAATAGTGCCGCTCTTTCCTATGGGCTCCCTCCCACACCTCCCTGTGGCTCCCCGTACCTTCCCATGGCCCCCGGACTTAACTGCTTACTGTCGGTACGTGTAATAGTGCCAGCAGTGAGCAGGGAATTAGGAGCAAGCGATTGCTGACTTGACAGGTCGGCGCTTGCTTGCTCTCTCTGATCAGCTCGTGTAATAGGGGCTTTACTGTCAGGCCAGTCATATATACAGTAAATCAGTGATGCATTATGCATCGCTGGCTTACTGTTTCAAGATGTGGCTGGCCTACAGCCAATGGCGGATTATAATGTAGGCGGTTTGGGCGGCCGCCCGGGGCCCGAGGCTCCGGGGGGGCCCATGCCTTGCCTCCCACATTATAATGCCGCCTGGGAGGCCCCCTCGCCACTGCACTCTTGTGACCGCAAGCATTGTTTCGCTTGCGGTCACAAGAGTCTCCGGCTGCCTCCGGCTGATGCGCGGCTGCCGGGGGTGTCCCGTCCTCTCCCCGGCAGCGCGCGCATCTCACAGCTCCTAGTGCCGCCTGGGGCCCTGACTTCCGGTACTGGGAGCGCACGTACCGGAAGTCAGGGCCCAGGGGGCACTAGGAGCTGTGTGATGCGCGCGCTGCCGGGGAGAGGACGGGACACCCCCGGCAGCCGCGCATCAGCCGGAGACTGCAGACGGAGAGAGGATCGACGGGGGAACGCAGGGTAGGTGAGTTATATTTTGTTATTTGTGTGTTATTTACTGACTGGCACCCTCCTCTCCTGACATCCTCTGTGCTGCTGGGACCTCCCCTATAGATCAGCACCCTCCTCTCCTGACATCCTCTGTGCTGCTGGGACCTCTCCTATATGATCAGCACCCTCCTCTCCTGACATCCTCTATGCTGCTGTGACCTTGGGGGGGGCAACATCAGGGGACCAGATGAGGTGGCGATATGTTTATTGGGGGCAGTGGAGGTGGGGTGGGCAATGCTTACTGGGGGTAGCAGCAAGGGACCAAACATTATGTTTATTGGGGCCAGCAGGGAGGGGAGGCAGGCAGTGTTTATTGGGGACAGTGGGGGGGGGGGAGGCGCAGTAGCAGATTATAATGTGGGCGAATTGACTGGGGGGGGGGGGCCCAGGTTGGGTGGACAGCCCGGGGCCCAGGGTACATTTAATCCGCCACTGCCTACAGCATACTACAAGAGTGGGGAATCTGCCCCTGCTCCTTTTTCAATGGCACCCTACCTCACCCGTAACAACCCGGGTCCCCACTCAGAACGGAAAGCAGCTGGGACCTGGGGAACAGAGCGGAATGATGCAGCCACCAGTGCTGGAGCTGGGGAGGTAACAGCATGTTATTTCTTTTATCCTTCTCCTCCCCAGCACTTGCAATAAAATAGGTCTGGCCAGACTTCTCCTTTAAGTGCATGTCTTTGTGAGACAAAGGTGCTGGTTTTTTGGTATCCGTAGAGAGTAAATAGAAATGAGCGAGTACTAAAATGCTTAGGTGCTCGAATATTTCCTGATGCTTGGGTGCTCATTTAGATTATGGAACCCCACTGAAGTCAATGGGAAACGCAAGCATTTTTGCAGGGGAAAAAAAGCTCTGCACACCTGGAAACCTCAGAAAATGATGGAAACAACAGGGAAATTGACAGGAAACAGAAGGGGCAGCATGCATGGACGCCTCTGGGGCACCACATGCACAGGACACAGCACAGTGAGGATTGGTATAGTTGAACTACAGATCTCAGTAATCCAAGAGAATGTCAGTAACAGGACAAATTGACTACTGACAGCTGCACTACAAGTCCAACCCAGCAGCCAAAAGTAGCAAAAAGAAAATATGTTTTAAAAATTTAAGACCTTAGAAGGCCTGTTGGGTTCTTCGTGTCAGATTCCTGCCCAACCGCACACTAATTCCCTGCCTAACACTCTCCCTGACAGACAACAGCTCTCCCTAATCTCTTCCAGCCTGCGTCTGAAGCGAGCACCGCGGGACCTGATTCTTATATGTCCAGGTCATCTGATCTGGCCAGCCAATCGCTGCTATCGACATGTATTGTTCCCACGTGATGCTAAAAGCTCCCAAAGCCTCTCCTGCATGATGATTGGCTGAGAAAAAGCCGCCAAACATGCAGGAAGAGGAAGATTCCATTGTCTCGAGTATCGCAAGATGCTCGTCCGAGTAACAAGCACCATTGAGTACCCTAATACTCAAACGAGTACCAAGCTTGGATGAGCATACTCGCTCATCTCTAAGAGTAAATTATCATTTGTAATATGAAGTAGAGAGGAAGTAGTAGCTCCTAGACCATGGGTCTCCAAACTGCGGCCCTCCAGCTGTTGCGAAACTACAACTCCCATCATGCCTGGACAGCTAAAGCTTTGGATTTGGCTGTCCAGACATGATGGGAAATGTAGTTTTGGAACAGCTGGAGGGCCGCAGTTTGGAGACCTATGTCCTAGACCCTAGGGCCTAAAGGGGCCCCTCAGCCACATCGGGAACAACAATATTTTATTTCAGTTATTAAATCAATATGATCGCTCTCTATATGAAACGTTGTGACCTTGCTCAAAGTGGTGTATTAGGGCAATGTTATTTTACTGTGGTTTGGAAAAGATTTTAATGCAATTTAATGGTTTATACACCCTGCAGTGCACTTCCATATAGCGTTTCATTATAATCACACAGATACATTTACTCCTAGAACCAAAGCAATGGAAATTAAATTGAATCTATGGTTTTGCTGCACGGCACCGAGGGATACTTTCAGTTTGACAGAATTTGCTGAGGAATGAAAGCCGGCAGCTCTAACCCAGGCTGAGAAAAACGCCAGTCAGCATGGGGACATAATGGTTTACAAAACTCAGCTGTTCGCTTAAGCCACTGGATTTCTGTGCAAACATAATAGCCTGGTTAATCAAGCATTCCTGGATAGTACCACTACCCCCCTCCTATCCCCCCAAATACTTTCATTCCCAACAAGGAGCCTCAGTGGTTTACACACTATGTGAACATGTGCAAGGAAATAGCTATACACACTTGTTGGATTTCAATTTTCGTTAAGGCACAGATGCTGTTTGCTTTTTTGTTCAAATATATTTGATTTATTTAGCATGTGAATATTTCCTTCATTATGTAGAAAGATTTATCAATGATAAAGCATTGTATAATTTAATGGTTTAAGTGACTCTGTACCCACAATCTGTCTTCCCCAAACCACTTGTACCTTCGGATAGCTGCTTTTAATCCAAGATCTGTCCTGGGGTCCGCTCGGCAGGTGATGCAGTTATTGTCCTAGAAAACAACCTTTAAACTTGCAGCCCTGTGTCAAACTGGCGTGGCCTAGAGTGTTTGTGCATTAGGCTGGCATAACCTCTCTGTCCCTCCTCCCCTATTCATCAGCTGTGTGAACACTGCACATGGATCATTAAGGCACCTGTGCAGTTTTCACTGCAGAGGAATAGGAAAAATCCTGCCGGGGCATTCCTAATGATGAAGAGGGTGGGGAGGAGGAATGGAGAGGTGGTGCAAGATTAGGGCACAGATACTCTAGACCACAGCAGTTTGACACAGGGCTGCAATTTTAAAAGTTGTTTTGTAGGACAATAAATGCATCACCTGTTGAACGGACTCCAGGACAGATCTTGGATTAAAAGCAGCTATCTGAAGGTAAAAGTGGTTTTGGGGGGGGGGGGGGGGGGTATTGTGGGTACAGAATCACTTTAAAGGGAGGTGTGGAGCAAACCTGTCAAACTGTTTTTTGCCCATTAATGTACACCCTGTACCCCATCTTGACAGAAAAAAATCTAGAAATTTAAATGTAATTCAAATATCCTATGGTGATAAGTATTCAGATGCTTTGAGTACAACCGCCTCCCTTTTTAGCTAGTAAAGCCATCAGTCTTCTTGGGAATGATGTGACAAGTATTTCACACCTGGATTTGGGGATCCACTACCATTGTTCCTTGTGGATCCTCTCCAGTTCCGTCAGGTTGGATGGTGAATGTTGGTGGACGCCATTTTCAAGTCTCTCCAGAGATGCTCAATTGGGTTTAGGTCGGGGCTCTGTCAGGAATGGTCACAGAGTTGTTCCGAAGCCACTGCTTTGTTATTTTAGCTGTGTGCTTAGGCTAATTGTCTTATTGGAAGATGAACCTTCGGGCCAGTCTGAGATCCAGAACACTCTAGACGAGTTTTCATCCAGGATATCTCTGTACTTGGCCGCATTCATCTTTCCTTCAATTGCAACCAGCCATCCTGTCCCTGCAGCTCAAAACCACCCCCATAGCATGATGCTGCCACCACCATGTTTCACTGTTGGCATTGTATTGGGCAGGGGACGAGCAGTGCCTGGTTTTCTCCACACACATACCGCATAGAATTAACACCAAAAAGTTCAGTCTTCGTCCAATCAGACCAGAAAATCTTATTTCTCATAGTCTGGCAGCCCTTTATGGCTTTCATATGTCTTGCACTGAGAAGAGGCTTCCTTCAGCACACTCTGCCATAAAGCCCCAACTGGTGGAGGGCCGCAGTGATAGATGATTTTGAAACTTTCTCCCATCTCCTTACTGCATCTCTTGAGCTCAGCCACAAAGATCTTGAGGTTCTCCTTTACCTCTCTCACCAAGGTAGAGATAAATGCAGCCAAGTACAGAGATATCCTGGATGAAAACCTCTTTCAGAGTGCTGTGGACCTCAGACTGGCCCAAAGGTTCATCTTCCAACAAGACAATGACCCTAAGCACACAGCTACAATAACAAAGCAGTGGCTTCAGAACAACCCTGGGACCATTCTTGACTGGCCCAGACAGAGCCCTGACCTAACCCCAATTGAGCATCTTTGGAGAGACTTGAAAATGGCGTCCACCAACATTCACCATCCAACCTGACGGAACTAAAGAGGATCCACAAGGAAGAATGGCAAAGGATCCCTAAATCCAGGTGTGAAAAACTTGGATCATTCCATGGCTGCACTAGCTCAAAGGGGAGAAAGCTTCTACTCAATACTGAGCAAAGGGTCTGAATACTTATGATCATGTGATATTTCAGTTTTTCTTGTTTAATATATTTGCAAAACATATCTACATTTCTGGGGGGGTTTTCTGTCAAGATGGGGTGCAGAGTGTACATTAATGAGCACAAAAAATATGAACTTTTTTTGAACTTACCAAACGGCTGCAATGAATCAAAGAGTGAATAATTTAAAGGGGTCTGAATACTTTCCGTACTCATTGTATGTTCACACACTGTCTTCTTTTGGTGATTTAACAACTGTCTTTAAAATGGCCATCAATTTAAGGCTGAATAATGTCCATTATTTATCCACAAAGTGACAGCTGTCCTAAAAGACGGGTGTCAAATGGTCAAAAAAACACAGTGTGTAAACATAGCCTTGAGAAACACTGGACAAAGCTGGATAGACTAAAGGAAATATTCACAGATTAACATGACTCTCGTATAAACAACCACAAAATGTGCCATGAAAAAAGTCGGTAAAAGCGCAGTTTTTCTCTCTTACTTTCCTCTCTGCACCGTTACCCTGCTGTTGCCATGCAACAGTGCAAATACATTAACCCACAATCCCTATTGTTTGCAGACTCAATGGAGACCCACTGCTAGTTCTTCTTGGAGCTTCCAGTTGAACTGAGCATGCCTGGCCTATCTCAGAGGGTATTAACCAAAGGCAGCAGATCTGACTCTAGCATGCTCGATTCACACTTATTCCACTCCGTGTCTAATTCACGCCAAATGCTCTGTTGTTGTCATAAAGACCAGGATCCCTTTTGTATTTTAGTCCTGTAGAATGGACGCTTTTTCATTTCTCATTACCCACGACAGCTTTATTTCGCCAAGTGGCCTAATCTGTAATATCATTCTTACTGACAAATTTGATCCACCTCCCAGTCTACGATTTTATTTTATTATATCCCGTCCCACTATATCTCCAATAAAATTGCCGATACTTCTGTTTTCAATGTGCTGAAGTTCAACACAAGATCTAAAGTACTTGACATAACACGGCGAGTAAAAAATGACTATGAATAACTCATGAGAACTTCAATAAATATTTTATAAATTCAGCAATGTTCTTTGAATTCCAGAACAACTTCAGCCGAGAAATATGGAAACAACTGGGTCGAATTTTTCTCTTGCAAAACGTACAAGAACGAATAAAACCAAATGGGACATTAGTTATCTATAATTCACCAGATCGTTGACACTTTTATGAAGTCTGTTTAGAAAGTTTTCCAATTAATTTATTTTCATAACATTTAGGAAGTATTACAGCCGGAGCCCCAAGCTGTCAGTTTTACCAGCACAGGCAGATATTATAAAATCACCATCTATAATTTAGGCGGCAAAATACTCAATGTCTGCAGTAACCTCATTACAATTTCTCGATTTGCATTGAGATGGTTAAAGTTAATAAAATGACTTGTCAATCATGCCTTGTTTCATATTACACAACTAAAACAGGGATAACATTTAAACCAACACTTGTGACACTCTAAGGCTCTGTCATTTTTCTTGGGGAGAACAGCTCGGTAACCCAACGATGTATGGAAAATGCCATGAATTTATTTGTATTAATCTGAAAACACACACCATATGGCTTTGTATAATATCAGAGACAACATAACACAGATGCATGTTATGGCCTGTATATATGACTGCAAAGCCGGAACACTAAATGGAACTCCGCTTTAGCTTCTAAGCTTCTTACTAGCAATTCTTGCAAACATGTTGATGCCATATTGGAAACACAAGACCATGTACCAAAATGTTTGCTTTCTGCTGGTGAGATCCATTACCGTTTTTGGTAATAAACATGGGGATTTTTTTTTTGATCCCCAAGACTAGTAGTGGATCCTGAAAAAAAACATAGGTATCCTTGTCCATGATGCACAAGGTCACTTTCCCATGTCTTTTGATCACCATTTTACACCAGGAGTTGAAATGTTAAACACCTGTGGTAATGGTGGATAAACTTATTCCCGTAACTCAGTCACTGACTAGTCCTGATGCAATGTCTAAAGCAGGAATGGGGAAATTAGCTGTTGCAAAACTATGTTCCCTATCATACCACGGCATCCAAAGCTAAGACTGATGAACTTCACAGACAGCGGCCATTCTGTGACACAGCCACTGTCATACAACATGTGAACCTGGCCTAAAACAGGAAAGGTATCATAGGAAGATTTTCACCTCTACCCGTCTTTAGAACCACCTCAGAAGCAAAACACTGAAAAAAGTAATACCTAAACAAAAATTTTATATATTTTTATAATACAATCCACTTGGTAAGCACAGTCTAATAGATTCCCAACAGTGCTCTTAAAGAAGTTCTCTAAAGAAAACACCAATCTTCTAATCCCAGTTGTGTTCCCGGTAGGGATGGTCCGAACCTGTCGAGGTTCGGGTTCGTACGAACCCGGACTCTCGGCAATGATTCCCGCTGTCTTAAACCTCCGTGGACAGGGTGGATAAAGCGGGTAGACCGCCTGGAAAACTGGGATACAGCCTATGGCTGTGGCTGTATCCCGGTTTTCTAAGCGGCCCTCCCGCTCTATCCACCCTCTGCACCGAGGTTTAAGACAGCAGGAATCATTGCCGAGAGTCCGGGTTCGTACAAACCCGAACCTCGGCAGGTTCGGACTATCCCTAGTTCCCGGCTTTCCAGCTTCACTGTCGGCATCTTATTTCCTAGTCAGACATTCACAGAGCCGGAAATTTGCCACAACTGGAGCGGGACAGTAGCCAGGACCGGAAGATCACAAAGTGGGAGTTAGAGGGAGGCTGTGGGTAATTTTTTTCCAGCACATCTTCCTTAAGCAATGCGAGCTGAGGTGGTCATGCCACATCTGTGACCTGTGTACCTGCACAGAAATCCAACAAGAAGATAACCACTGCAACTAAAAATGCAGCTTACTACTCTATGTAAAGGAATATTCTGATACATTTTAGTGCTCACAGTTACTTGAAGATTATTGGAAAATACGGCACTAAATACTCATGGGCCGTCTGCTGTCAGTTTCGGGTTGTAACATTTTCCTTTCAATTTTTGGCATCGCCAAGGATCACATATCCTGCACTGGTCAGGAATAAGGACCCATCACTGCCTTCATGAGTTATCTTGCCATGAAATAATAGTATAAAATGTAATAAAAGTCCTTTATGAAGAATGCAACAGAGAGAGTTCCAACTTTAAGTTTATAAGCATGTGATTAGGTAAACAGCTTATAATTGAGGCTCGCACTCGGCAAGCTTTCCACTCGATCTTGGATTATGGTCAGTGTTCGTAGCATGTAATGGTAAAATTATGGAAAGAGTGACATAATCCAGTTTGATTTGACTTTACTGGAACTTGACTTGATTTAGGTTGATTGTGTATATCTGTCTACTTTGTGGCCAGATGCATAATGAAGGAAGTGTAGTGATGACTTACGGGATAAACAATGAAATGTGCACAGAACAAAACCTCTCTGGGGAAATCCATTTACACTGCTAGTTCCTAAAAAAAGGTTATTACTGAGTGTTGAAGAAATGTTGTTCTACACTCCTTCACCCGGAATTACAACTTTTCTATCAACCTTCCTTTATAAAGAAATGCAATTTGTACCTTCTTGCCCCTGAATGGTGGCACTTGGATGATACCAATGGGTGTCGTAGCTACTTAGCATAGAACATGGTCTGGTTCTCCTTAGTTTTATAATGGTTGTCAACAGATGACTATGGACATAAATATGAAGAGCCATATTTAGAAACTTATTCTAGGTTGGATGAAAGATCATTTAAAGGCTTATGAAAGCTATTGGGAAGTGTGCCTTGCATGGGGCCATTATGTTGGCCTACTTGGGGAATATTGCCACAACTATCAACTCTTGCAGTTGATGGTATCTCTTAGTGATTTTCTTAAGATGCAGCTTATACTCCACAAATGCTTAAAAAAAATCCTAGAATGCTATGTCTGCAACACATCCAAGTTTTCGACTTGACAGTACAGTGTGCTACTCTAGACTCACAAATAAGTCAAATGGAATCCTACAGAGAATGGACAGCTGTCATATTATTGCACAATGGATAGCCATCATGTATGGCTATCTTGCTGAAAAGTGGTACACAGAAGAAGTAAAACGGTACCCAAAAAATGAGGCAAGGATGTAGTTTAGTACAGGCAGATGGCTGTGTCAGGTAGCACAGGTTTTTAATAGCAATTGTAGTCAGCAACTAGAGAATCAGTATAACAGAGGTGGGATCAAGCAGAATCTGGAAACAGGAAAATTGCACTAAAGAGAGGACCGAGCAAAGTTAACTAAAAACTGGTAGCAAGGAGACAGGTTTCGAGCGCTACAAAAACATGGCCACTTTTCCCCCCTCTCTTGTCTTCAGTTTAGGTGTGGTTTGCAATTAAGCTCCATTTACTTCAATGGAACTGAGTCTCAAACCTCACCCAATCAGGAGACAAGAGGGGGGGGAAAGGCCATGTCTTTGTAGCGCCGCATAACCCCTTTAAAGGCCTAAAGGATGAAAGAAAGATAACATATTGCTTTATTATTTTCTATTTATGCAGTAAGAGCTGCATAGACATCGCTAATAGTGATGAGCGAACATCCCGATGTTCAGTTCGGATCCTGAACACGAACATAAAAAACTGAACATTCACAAACAAATCAGGAATGTAAAGTAGAAGCGCAAGTTTCGGTCTACACACATGCATACAGATTATCAGGTACAAAGCATAAATTACGCAGTTGCGTACGTTCACAAGTTTGAATATGTTCAAAAATGATTGTTATAACCATTCCGAGCATCGAAAAAATTGTTCGAGATGGGTGAACACGAACACTTAGCATCATGTTCATATGAAACATAGGAACATTTAGAAACATGTTCACTTATCACTTATTGCTAACAATATATACAGTCCTTGCCGCGTTATCGTCTAGTCGTGCAATAGGCCTGTGAAGTAAGCCAATCTAGCAGATCGACGCTTGTTTACATAGAATAGCGAGCCGTGTGATACGGCCTAAAGGACGGTGACAGTATCTCTTTAAATCATAGAGAGAGTCAGCGTGCAGCCCATGAGCCAGGATGGATATACAAATACTGTAGTGCTGAACCCACACAGTTTTAGGGTCTTCTTTTCTGTATTTATATCCATGTTATTGCATGTCCTATTCCTAAAGTTTTGTTAATATTATTTCCTGCCTTTGACTCTAATAGCGAAATGCGAAGTCTAGGAAAACTCCAAAAACACATGTGCCCTTTATGCATGTAATGATCAGGAATTCCAAGAACCACATCTCCCTTGCTGATCCCAGCAGTAAGTTCTGTTGTGGTAATGCAGATCACAGCCACATTACTATCACAAAAAGTACACAAGGCCTTTGAGTTACGTTTAATTTAGTTTGTATGGAAATGGACATACTAAGTGCTCTACAAGCCGTGAGTATGCATTTTTATATGAGCTATTGGCAATCTGTCAAAAATGACTGAAAAGCATCCTAGGAAGCACTGGCGTGCTTACAAGATCTCTTCTTAGCTAAAAAGACTGTAATTAGCCAATTTTTTCTTTGACAAAACATTATAAACCAGTGATCTCTACCTGTGGCTCTCCATCTGTTGAAGGACTAGAATTCGCTGCCTTGTGGCATGCTGGAAGTTGTTCTTAGAGTCGCATTTGCGCACCATTCATATATAATATTAGTAAAATAAAAAACATAAAAAATATATTATATGCATGTTAAAGCAACACATAAATTAATCAGTTTAATAATTTCTGAAACTCCTAGTTGCTAGGGATAGTCCTAGCTAAGCAGGGTCCTATTCAGGGTTTTGATATGGGGCCCCATGGTTACATAACAGACCCCTGAATTTAATACCAGCATTTAATCTCTGGCTCCTTTAAGTACATAAACAGCAAATCGGCTCTTCTCTGCATGAGGTTAGGAGTCAGGAGTTGAAAGCTTTTAGCAGGGAGGCATATACATCTCTATGCCAATACCATTCACTGCTTGAGGTGGGAGTGAAATTCTTTATGACATTTTTTTTTGCCCAGTCCAATAGTTCATCCCACTCATTGACATTTCCAAACACTGCTCTTAAGTCTACTTGCCAGTTCTTGTTTGTGGCCCCGGATCATAGCTACATTTTCTGTTCTGATTAAATACACATTCAATATAATGTTAACAAAGGGAAAGCAAACTGTTACCGAAATATTTCAACTTCTGCTATGCTCTTTTCTGCAAATTACTTTTGTAGTTTAGTTTTTTACATGTGTTTTTGTGTTGTTTGGCGTTGATTTTTTTTTTGTGTCCATCGTTATTGGTGCCCATGGATATTAAAGATGAGTGAACTTACAGTTAGTTTGGCCAAACCTGAACCTGATTGCTTGGCCATTTAATGCCACGACCTGGAAAAGATGGATGTAGGTCTCCTAGGGCTGTATCCAGGTTTTCCAGGTGGCTAAACCATTAGGTCTGGGTTCGGTCAAGCTTACTGTAATTACTGTAATACATGGCTGAATTTTCTATGTAAGTAAGCGCCGATCTGCTAGCCTATTACACGGCTCAATGATCATGCAGCAAGGGATGCATGGATATACTGTAGTTAGCTTTGTCTGTAATAAAGTTATTACTTACCTTTCCAGGCTCCTCAGTGTTCTCCTGCCTGTTTTCTGCCCACCAGAGCTGCCGCTGGCACTTCTAGGACCGTCTCTGCAGTGACAGGTTGCTCAGCCAACGGGACAGCACAACAGGCAGTGATTGGCTTAGTGGCCGGTCACTGCACAGACAGGTTAGGAAGTGTCAGCGTCGGCTGCAGTGATGGGGGAACCAGCAGGAGAACAACAGGGAACCTGGAGAGGTAAGTAATAACTTTATTATTTTCTATAGTCTTTCACCAGCCGCCGACCGGTAACCTCCTATTACACCGTGCGATATATGGTCAGTGGTCGATGAATTTTAAACTCACTGAAAGACAACCATTAGCTGATGATCAGCTCTTCGACTGATCATTGCCTTTATTACACAGGGTGATATTGGCCTAAATCTCCCTGACTGGGCAGATAATTGCCCCATGTAATAGGGCCCTAAGTTTGCTCATGTCTAATCGGTACGTAAAGCTGCATTTATGTATTTGCTTATTGCCGCTGGAGAGGAGTTTTGTGCTGCAGTGTAGTGTTTGATGCAGTTAATGGATGTTATATGCAATAGTGGCATCTGGCATTGTTGCAGGTTAATTGGGTGTTTAACAGTACTTTTTCCATAGCTGTTCATAGTGCTTAACCCTTTGACTGTTGGAGGGTCGTATGAGTGGGTGTTGTGGACTTAAAGTATTATCTATATTCTTTAAGTGGCAGCTTTTATCCTGGGTTTGTTGACTGTGTTGGATTGTGATTTATGTTCAGTTTGCAACCTGAGTGAAGGTCAGTGCGAGAGTGGGTGAACGGAAACAGAATATCATGTGTTGGAAAATGTGTGACGCAGTGCAACAAAACATCACACATTGAGATATACATGTGTACAGTTAAAACACATTTACTATATTTACCGCGCAGTCTTTCAAGTGTAAAGGGGCCATACATAACTATGATGCACAGTCCTGCAAGTTCAAGATATTTATTTGTCCCCTTACATTGCAAACTTTTTCTATAGGGAGTAAATACAATGAGATGAAAGATGCGGCACTCACCACTGGTAAAAGTAAAAGACCTTTATTCCTTCATCGGGTCGTGGAGAAGTGGCTTCACAAGCGGGCGAGGGACCGTTTCACACACAACTGTGCGCTTCGTCTAGGCCCTGACGCCCAGATTTATCATTCTGAAAACAAAAACTCTTATTTACTCATAGTAACCAATCTGTTTTTGTCTCCTTGTTAGCTGCGTGCAAAGTGCATAGTGGGAACAAGTGTCAGTGCAAACTGCATAGTGTGAACAAGTGTGAGGTGCTGGCTTTTGATTGCTTTTTTGCGTAACACTTTTAAACAAACACACATACACATAAACATGTTATAAAATGCCCTTTGTGAACACAGCCTAATGGTTCATCTATACACAGATATAATACAAGAATATGTGGCATCTTCCATGGTACTATATATAGAGCTATTCTGTTCTAACAGCATGTCACACAAGGATTTGACTGACCTTGCACGGACCTGCCCAGAGGTCATATGGCTACTAAAGAGTTGTCCTTGTGCTTGTCTACATGAGCGCTTACATAACCATTCAACAGCTGTCATTACACTAATATCCAGTGATTAGTCAGGGGCACCTTAGGTACTAAGTGTTTATTGCCATAACATTTGTACATTTGATGAACATTAGCATGCAGTGTTACATAAACTGAGAAGGTGTGAAACCTGGAGTGAATTGAACACATCAATGTGAAACGTGCTTGTATTATTAGATATAGTAAAAAAAAAAAAAAGACAAATTCCTCTCTTTATCTAGTGAATAGACAAAAGAATTTAATGCCACCTTTTAAGTTTATTCCCCATCAAAAATGTTTTTGTGTTAAGATATACTGTATTCCCGATGGGGAGGTGTAAGCGAGCACCAACCTGTCAGATGAGAGCTCGCTTGCTCCTCGCTCCCTGCTATTCTGGCACTCACCTGAAAGCGAGCAGGTAAGAGTCGGGGGGTCCGCATAATCGTTGCCTTTTAACAGCAGCTATTATACCAATCGATTACCGCCCATCATGGCCGATAATCGCTTGGTGTAATAGGGCCTTTAGGGAGACCACTCACTCTGTTTTGAGCTCAGGTGCGGTCTGTACCCTTCACTGTGTCCTCAACAATAGTGGAGAGATCTCTGCAGGTGAGCAGGGCTATGCAATAATGTGGTATGCCCCCTGCGGTGGTATTGTGGAGGTACGGCCGGTCACTTGCCAGATGGTAAAGTGTGACGCCAGTACTATGGTGGTTGGCCGAGATATAGCCGGGCCCAGTGATGTTATGTTGTGATGCCAGTGCTGGTTGGGCACACAGGTATGGTGGCACACCCGCTTTTATTTTAAAGGGTTGGTTGTACCTTGTTCCCCTGTGGTCAGTGACCTGCCGGGCTGTTGCGGGGTCCCTTGGGTTGTAGTCACGGTGGAGTAATGACCCACCCCGACTATTGGCACTGCCACCCACAGAAAGGGGAGATGACCCAAGGAGTGTTCGTGTACTGTGTTAGTGCTGGGTGAGAAATCACAGAGTCTCTTTATCATAAATAGGGTCTTCTTTACTTGAAGAATACTGGTGTACAGCAAATCATACAGCTTTGCCTTGATATGATAGTTCACACTTAATAAGACACTTGATAAGCTAGGATCCAGATCTGTAGTGAGCGGAGAAGGAATAGTACAGTCATGTGGACTAAGTTGCGTGCTGGGAGTATAGAGTCAGAGGAGTAGAGAGGAGGTTGTGAGAGTCCCAACCCAATTAGTACTGTGCTCTGCCGGGATGTTGGAGGATGAGGTAGAAGAATACTTTACCTTTGGGTCTTCGCACCACCTAATAACCTACCAGTGTCGGGAACCGTCCTAGTGGGTGACACAAGCCCCAGACCTTGTTATCTGAGATGAGCGGAATGCTGAGGGTTCCCTGCTGACACCTGCACTACAAGATAGAGTTCATAGGCTCCTAGCAACTTTACTCTATCCGGATCAGTTCCTAACCTTCTGCTTTGTGGATACTGTCCTGCACTGTGACTCTCCTTGTCCATGGTGTGGGTTGAGATGATCTAGGACTTGTCCTCTCTAAGGAAGGGTTTAACACTGCATAGTGTCAAGTGGAGTGTCTTGAGGAGAAAAGGTTAACTTCATGTGCCTGAGTCTGCTTCTGGACTGCATACTGAGACTGGGGACCTGGCAGAGGGCCAGGACCCAACTTGACTGCTATAGAGAGCGTTCTGGCTTGTGTCCTTCCTCTACAAAGTCTGGTGACAATGACCTCTACACTTCCTCTACCCATGTGACTTCCATTCTACAGCCCACTATAAAGTGTGCTGTGAATGGGTGAAGAGTGCATACAGAAGAAGTAAAGAGAGAAGTGATAGGACAGAAGAAGAGAACCCGCTCATTGGTCTACAGATCCATGTGACATACCAATAAACAATAACCCTTACAGTTCTGCAACTGTGCATCAACTAAGTATATACGCTTACAATAGCGACATCTTCTGGCAAAACTTTATCACTACTTCATCACCACTTACAAAAAGTACAGGCTTTTGTGAAGGGTGTAACTAAGAGCAACACCCATGGTGGGCACCACAATAATCCTTGTTTTTTCTCTGCTGGTCAGAGAAGAAATGGAGCATGCCCAATAGCATACTCAGCTTCTCTGACAAGCGGAGAAAAAACACCACCAGTAATTGCAAGCTTATCTGCTCGTCATAGAAGTGAAGTGTATGCTATTTTAGCTATAGCATTGGAAAGGGACAAATGATGAACAGATACTGCTTGCCCGCAGACCACCCGTTGGAACCATGGGGCTGGTAAGATAACAAGTTAGAAGATCAATCAATTGGAGGCAAAGTTTAATTCACAGAAATAATAAAACATTGACGGTTCTGATATAGAGGTAGGTGTGGGAGATTTTAAAGAGTAACTGTCAGCATGGACACTGCCGGATCAGCAACAAGTTCCTCTCTTCATTCGGAAGTTCGGGTATCAATGACTTTCGGACAACACCGTAATATGCATGATCCAGTGGAGGTCTCGCACATTTCTGTCACTGCGTGGTTCGTAGCCAAGGATTCCTGAACTTCTGGATGAAGAGGGAAATTTGCCCCTGATCCACCAGGGGCCGTGATAACAGGTCCACTTTAAACAGAAATGGATTTATGGGATAAACCCTTTAACACCAAGGCAAAATATCAAAGGTGAGCAAGGGAGATCTCCTCACCTCGGGCTAAGAAACTGCTTATTCTTATTAACTATACTTTTCTATCAACAAACATCTCATTTACCTAATGAAGCGATGGACAACTTTCAAAACTTTAGCCACGGACTGAGGGTATGAAATATGTGTTATTTTCATCTTAGGTCCTATACATATCAGATTTCTGTGCCACACCAGAGGTTTACATTAAAATACCTTCAAAACAATATGCCCATATACCGTGTTTCTCTGAAAACTCAGGGTCTTAAATTATTCTTGGAGTATTTCTTATAATTTTATAATCTTATATTTGAGACTATTCCAAGAACCATGCAAAATCAGACTAGGGCTTATTTTTGGGGTAGGGCTTATTTTTGGAGAAACAGGGTATACCCACATTGAACCCATTCACCTAGAGTGCACCTGAGGAAGAGGCCGGTCCAGCCTGGAAATGCGTTGTGCTTTTATCCTTTTATGTATTTTATTGTTTTGCTTATTAAATGTTATATTCCATATTATCTGTCCCTTGCGGTGGACGACCTGCACCTACTCATCTGTGTTTTGGATGAAGTGGATTGGAGGTGTGGTTGCTGTTTCTCCCCACTGAGGGTTCACAGGAGGGCTGCGGTCCCACAGTCCTGCATACACTGTAGTGAGAGTTGTGGCCCAATCTGTACAACTCAACCAGGTGAGGGAGTCCACCTTTACCTCTGTTTATATTTTTCTATTTGATACTTCTACACCATGGAGCGCTGTCTTTGCTTGTTCCTGTAATTCACTTAGAGTAGCATTCTAGTGACTGTCTTCAGTCAAAGCTTTGGCTGTCCAGGGATGAGACGAATTGTAGTTTTGCACCAGTTGGAGGGCCGCATGTTTAACTCCTGTGCAGTAGGTGGTGGTGGCAACACTTTGTGTGTCTGGGCACCAGATTGAGTGGATAAAAATAGATTAACTCCACTCATGTCACACGTTGGGAAGGTGAGTATGTTACACCTTTGTATGAGGCACAGAGTTATAGTAGTGGCCTCGTACTCCTATACTAAAACAAAGAGTTAATGTGAACGTGTGTATATCCATGTGAGTCCTTTTGATGTGCTCATTTTTGTTAAAATGATTATTTCAATGTTCTACATTACCCTTTTTTTGTCATTTCGGCTTAAATCCTTCCAGCTTCCAGTGTAATATTTTCTATCTGTTTTCTCAGCCCACTGTACATCTGTTGTTTTTCAGCTTGAACTACCCTAGCGTGTCTAGTGTGCTATACATCAGTAATTCCACCAGTCTGCATTAAGCTACTTCACTTGCTTAATCCCCATCATCCACTGTATTATCTCCAGAAATCATTACACAGATTCTGCTGCAGACTAGACTATCCCACTACAACAATCAGAGCTTTCACCTTTGAACCCCATTTTTTATTCTTTAAAGTTTAGCTATTTGGGGTTATGTGCAGACCTTTATATTAGGCAAAAATATTGAAAATAAAAAGAGGTTTACTATCCATCCCCCTTAATTTTTTTTTCTCTCTACTTTTCCTTACCCCACCCTAGACCTCCCTCTATAGCTGGTTGCAGCTTCTCCCTGCTCCATCACCTTTTACCAGGATTCTGGGAAAGGGACCTGGGATGATCAGCTGATCCCTCCCCGATTTCTAAATTTATTATATTTTATCTCCTTTCCTTCCATTCTCTTACATTCATTCATTAATTCTATGCGGATGAATGTGGTTGCAACAATCTCCAGTTTACCACTAGTAAAACTAAAAACTTAAAGGGGTACTCTCATATCAGAAAACTCTAATAAAATTAGCACCCAAAGACATATAACTGACATATAATATAGTATTATTACAAATTGTGCTGCCTCCCGCATGCTTTTGTTGATTCACCCCTAACAGGATGTTGAAAATAGAAGAAGTACATAGTGTGGTATTGTCTACAGCTCCCTGACTCCTCCCTCTTTACCGAGACAAGACTAAATTTTGTCTCTGACTTCTAGCCCTGCTCTCTGGGTGATGTCACCGTGTCTTACAAATACCCACATGTATACCTATATCTTTATTGGGATAATTACGGAGACTGAAGAGTGAATGATGTGCTGAATAATACAGAAAAAGCAGATAGGGAATAAATGAGGCAGGAGCTGCAACCTCAGTTACTGTGGTAGGAGTGCTGGGGGAGGGAAGTAGGCAGGGTGGGAGGACTGTGATGAAGACCTCAGAGAAAGCAATGCATTCTGGGAATTGTAGCACTGAACAACTTCTTAATTAGGAAGTACAAAACTAAGACCCTGAAAATGAATGGATTTTTGGGGGTTTTAGAACTGGCACAGACAGGTAAGCAGTGCTATATGCCTTTTTTACCATTTCAATAGCAGTATAAAAAAGAATGCACCTGTGCATAAATTACATTACTCAACATTACCTCAAATTTACGGCCATATTTTGCTTTTATTTTACTGCATCTAAACATAACCTAAGAGTTACCTGGAATCTTTCATACATTATATATGTGTGATATCACTACAATTGGCAATAGGCTCTGCCAAACATAAAAAAGTAAAAACAAATAAAAAGATCACTGTGACATTTTGTGATGTGTGAATTTGGTGCCGTTGCAATTCCTGATATGCTTGATAAAGGTGTACATGGAAATATGACTTGTTAAAGTTTCAAACTAACAAATATTACTGGACCCTTTAATCTACCCACTCCCCTATGAAAAAGCTGGATTTCACACATGAGAAAGTAATAAACCCGGAGTTTAACAAGGTAATAACAAGGTTTTACGTTTGTTCTTGCATCTCTCTTAAAGCGACTCTGTACCCACAATCTGCCCCCCCCCCCCCCAACCACTTGTACCTTCAGATAGCTGCTTTTAATCCAAGATCTGTCCTGGGGTCTGTTCGGCAGGTGATGCAGTTATTGTGCTAAAAAACAACTTTTAAACTGGCAGCCCTGTGCCCTACGGGCGTGGCCTAGATTGTGTATGCATTAGGCTGGTACACCCTCTCTGTCGCTCCTCATCATTAGGAATGCTCCAGGCAGATTGTCTCCTATTCCCCATCTGTTTAGCCTGGCACATGGGCTGGATCGTTAAGGCACCTGTGCAAATTTTCAGCATGTAGAAAATGTTCCAGTGGCATTCCTAATGATAAAGAGGGTGGGGAGGAGGGACGGAGGGGTGGTGCAAAGTTAGGGCACAGATACTCCCGTAGGGCACGGGGTTGTGAGTTTTAAAGTTGTTTTTTAGGACAATAACTGCATCACCTGCCGAACGGACGCCAGGACAGATCTTGGATTAAAAGCAGCTATCCGAAGTTACAAGTGGTTTGAAGGGGGGCAGATTGTGGGTAAAGAGTCGCTTTAAGATCTATCAATTTGAACATCTATCCATACATTTTCCAGGACACATCTTATGGTTGGATGATCTGATTAAAAGCTGAAGGGGTGATTGGATAGTATTTTTAACCTCTTAAAGCAAATCTGTGACCTTCTGACTAGCTACCAAGCTGGCAGCACTATTAGATGGCTATCAATAAAATGCATTTAGAACATACTTGTTTGATACCTTTGATTTATTTTCATACAAATATGCTTTCATTTAGGCAAAAATAGTGTCAAGAAGGCGGAGGCTAGGGTTCTTTGGGCCCTAGCACTGCTCACTTTACTGATTATACAAAGGGATAAGCACAGAGCACGGTGTGGCATAGAAGTGCTAGGGCCCAGAGATTAAATGTGCTTGTTTTTTACAGCACTAAGCACTAATCATACTGTATAATGACACCCCTCATTGTTCCATAAAATGTAATCATAAATCAAAAAAAAACATATTTGTGGGATAAAATTGGGTGGGTCAAAGTGCTACTTTGCAAATCCTTTTTCCCATAATTCTCAGTGAAGCATGGATGACCTGTTAAAGAGGTTCTCCGGAGGAAAAAACACCAAATCAACTGGTTTCAGAAAGTTATATAGATCTGTAAATTATTTTTATTTAAAAATCCCAAGTCTTTAAGTACTTATCAGCTGCTGTATGTCCTGCAGGAAGTGGTCTATTCTTTCCAGTGTGACACAGAGCTCTCTGCTGCCACCTTTGTCCATGTCAGGAAATGTCCAAAGCAAGAGTGGTTTTCAGTGAGGATTAGCTGCTGCTCTGCACAGTTCCTTACACGGACAAAGGTGGCAGCAGAGAGCACTGTGTCAGACGAGAAAGAATAGACCATTTCCTGCAGGACATACAGCAGATGATAAGTGCTGAAAGATTTGAGATTATAAATGGAGGTAATTTACAGATCTTTATAACTTTCTGACATTAGTTGATTTCAAAACAATTTATTTTTTATCTGGAGTCCCCCTTTAATTCTCAATAGAAAAAGGAAACGGAAAGACAAGCACAAAAACGCTGCACACCTAGTAAAGAGAATAACAATCTTTATTTAAACACAGGAGAACAGTTAAAAACAATTAAAAACAAAAACCCTAATAGGGGAAAATGATACGTCATATGTACAAGTAGGTATGGGTCAGCAGGTAATGATACAACACTCCAGGTAAGAGGTAAAAGTGGCCCACCCCCTGTACATTATATATATATATATATATATATATATATATATATATATATATACCTCTCTCTCTCCCTCTCTCTCTCTCTCTCTCTCTCTCTCTCTATATATATATATATATATATATATATATAATTTTTTTTTAACTAATAAAAAATGGCCTTAGCCAATCTTCTTCTCTGACTGCAGTTTCTCTTTAACAGAGGCACATAAGCAAATAGGAATATTCAACACTTTTGCTCCCCAGACTGTTGGCTTTCTGACTTTAAAAGGAATGAATAATTATGCCCTGACTTGCATGTGACTGTATTTAGGAAAATAAATGCACACATCCATGTGCACTGGTTTAAAGGGAAATAAAAGGGAGTGAGATTAACAAACTATAGCTTTTGTTAAATATTAATATGCTTGTCTAGACATGCTGAAATAAAGCACACATTATAGTCACGGGTAGAGGATTATAATACATAATCTATGCAGGTCAGACCTGGAGAGAGGCTTGACATATGTCTAATATGATTCTGGTACATTTTTAGTTGACAAAGACAGATTGTAATCTGTGTTTAATCAATGGAAAGTAAACATTGCGGACGAGCCAGGATTCAGCGATATTTATTTCTGCAGACGTAAGAAATGTGCGAAGTGTACTCATGAATAAGGGAAATGGGAACGCTACATAGAGAAACCTGTGTCCTTTTTGATAAGTAATGCAAATGTGGGTCTATGAGAAAATACAATGCCCTCCGATAGAAGAAAGGTTCTAAAGACCTGTAACATGGACAGAATATTTACATAAAGAACGTTTGTCGATGATAATTGGTCCTTGTTAAAAAACTGGCGATCAGCCGACAAAGGTCTCATTCGTCAGCTGATCGGAACGTTAAGGGTGTGTTCCAACATATGTGTTCACATTGTGATCCACGAATCCATGTTCTCCCCCAAAAGTCATGCCATGTTGCTGACAAACCAGGCCTGAACTGGGTTGTTATGGCTTTCACAGCATTCAGATTGTAATCTTAATTCATATGTGGAAATACACCCTTAGGGGCCATTCACAGGTCTGTAATAGATGATCCGTGCATGGATTATGGATGTCGACAGCTTCGAGGTACGGTCCGTAGTGTACAGTCTGTGCACCGACCGTATATTGCGGACGTGTGAATGGCATGGTCTAAGGGCCCTATTCCACAGAACGATTATCGTTCGCATAATCGTTAACGATAAACGATTTCAAACTACCGCTATTGCGAACGGCCTGAAATCGTTCACTAATTTACATGGAACGATAATCGTTACTTATGATCGTTCTTGCGGTCGTGTCTTGCCGTCGCTATTGCGATCGTTGCTACTGCGAACGGCCGAACGACATCTTATTCAGTGTGAACAATTTGCAAACAAGAAATGATAAAACTAGGTCCAGGTCTTATTAAACGATCAACAATTTCTCGTTTGTCGTTTAATCGTTAACTGCTATTCAACTGAACAATTATCGTTTAGATCCGAACGATGTAACGATAATTCGAACGATAATAGTCCCATGGAATAGGGCCCTAAAACAAGTGTGGTGCTGTTTTTTTTCTCTTTTCCAAGACAGTAAGTACCTTTTCAAATCCTGGATAACTCATTTCATAGCTTCTAAACTAAACACAAATCTACTAGATCAGTGCTTACAAGCCTGTAATAAGACACCTTATTTTTTTTTCTCTCAGTCTCCATGAAATCTAACAATAAAATAAAAAATTCTTGCTGGATCCATCAAAGGCGTACTAGAATGGGCTTACATATCAAGCTGTGTGCTAAATAGAGGCTGCACTGGATATCTAACAGAAGCAATAGGCCCCCTTAGGCACCTGGGTTGGTACAACAATAAATTCTGCATTCCCTATAATTAACCCCTTAATGACGGAGCCAATTTTCATTTTTTTTGTTTTTGATTTTTCCTCCTCATGTTTAAAAAGCCATAGCACTTGTATTTTTTCCCCTACAGACCCACATGAGCCCCTATTTTTTGCGCCACAAATCTTACTTTGCAATGGAAGACTTTTTGCATAAAATACGCTGAGAAAACAGAAAAAAATTATATGCGCGGTGAAATTGAATAAAAAATTTTTTTTTTATTGGGGGGGTGGCCCTTTTTATAACGTTTGTCCTATGGTAAAACTGACATATTATCTATGTTCCTCAAGTTCATACAGATAAAACGATATGCAACTTGCATAACTTATACATTATTTAATGGCTTTTAAAAAAAATAAAACCTTTAAAAAAAATAAATGTTCCCTAAATATGCTCTATTACCCTGATAATAATGCTTTATCCTTTGGTCTATGGGGCTGTGTGAGGTGTAATTTTTTACGCCATGATCTTTGCTTTATATCGGCACCTTTATTGCCTATATGCCGCTTTTTGATCACTTTTATATCAATTTTTCTGGATTTGATGTGACCAAAACTTTGCCGGTTTTTGCACTTACGCTGTTTACTGTGCGAGATCAGGAATGTGATAATTTAATAGTTGGGGCGATTACGCATGCAGTGATACCAAATACAATTATTTATTTTTATTTATAAAATAGGAAAAGGGGGGTGATTCAGACTTTTATTAGGAGTGGTTTTTTTTTATAATAAAAACACTTTTTTTAACTTATACATTAATTAGAAGCCCCCTGGGGGACTTCTAATATAACTACACTGATCTCTCATAGAGATCAGTGTAGTACACTTAATACAGCACCGATCCATTAGATCGGTGCTCTATTGGTCTGGTCTGCTGCAGACCGGATCAATAGAATACCAAGCCTGGATCAGCATCATTCCAACACTGAGTCCCAGTGCGGTAAGATGAAGGGATCCCCCCTCCGCGATATCATTACAGGGGGGGATGGCGCCACTACACCCCAGGGAAAGGGCCATAGATGACTGTTAAATGTAGCTGTCATGTTTGACAGCTGCATTTAACGGTCTTAATTAGGGAGAACGGTGATTTGCCACGTCAAGGAAGAGCTGCGGTCCCGGGCTGCAGATAGCATTCAGGATCATGGCAGTTCAGAACGGGTCACAGAGCCACCCCCCTCTGAAGTCCCCTAGTGACAAGATAGCATAAATATACATCCGTCATTAAGGGGTTTAACCCCTGGTTACTTTCGCCGGGGAGGGAGATTGTGATCCCGCTGTATAGAGCTCTAGTTACATCACATAAAGACGGACTTTAAAAATGGTGGAGGGTGTGAGACAAAAAATATATAAGAAAAGACTTAGGGGGACATTTATTAAGTCCGGTGTTTTCTACGCCGGACTTAAAAATGTCCCTGCAGCTCCGGCAGTACAGAGATTTATGTAGAGGTGCACTGCCTTTACATAAATCCCGTGCACACCAGTGCACACGCCAGGAAACCTACGCCAGCTTAGAGCTGGAATAGGTTTCCTGACAATTTTTTTGCGAAAATAATGATAATGTTCCGCCCCCTTCACACCCCCTCTCTGCCCCCCTGGCGTACCGGGCGGAAAGGGGCCCGATGCGAATATTTTATTCGCAAAACGGCCATTTACGAAAAAATTTATTAGCATCTGGCCCCTTTGCGCCGAAAAATACGCGTTTTTACATTGATAAATGTCCCTCTTAGTGATTTGAATCTGTTTAGTCTGGAGGAAAGAAGAGGAAAGGGGGGCATAATCGCATAATCCATGCTCCAAAGTTCTCTAACTTAGTAAAACATTTCCAAAAATGTAAAAACATCAGGTCCTTAAAGGGTTGTCTGGGATAATATGATATTTCACTATGCTGCCAGGGCTGCGGGGGATATGTCAGTGACATATACTTACCTGTCCCATTCTGTTGCAGCTGCCGGGTTCTGTGCTGCCCGCTGTCCGCTGCTGTCAGCATTATTAAAACATCCACTCACGCCCCAGTGAAACTAAGCATAGACAGTAGAGAGTCTATACTCAGCTTCCATTTTCGATGGCAAAGGTGCATTACTGAATGTTTTAAAATGGCTGACAGCAGCGTAGAGCGTGCGGCACAGGACCTGACAGCAGAGGCAGAATGGGACAGGTAAGTAAAATTGCCATTGCCATTTGCAGATGTCCAGTGGCAAAACAATAAGGTCGTCCTTAGAAAACCAGGACATATGGAACCTCGAGATCCAAATCTAATAATCTCCTGGTTTACTATAGATACACCTGAGATTCTCTTATTAAGATCAGATTTCAAGAACACAGTGATATTTATCTACAAATCAGGTACTCTGAGGGCAGATTGTCATAGTAACCCGCTCTAAGCTTTGTTCTGCTCGTTCCATGTGTTTAATTCATATTCGTGTGTTTTTACGGTACTGCTATTATTCATGTTACCGATCCTGTAATAATAGTTGTGTGTAGTTTATTCTATATTAAATGCTGTCCTTGGGCCAGGGCTGGATGGGGATTTCAATCAAATGAATTTGGATAAGCAATCCTTATTTATATATTTAGATATCAATAAAATTAACGGTTGGTGAAATTTGGGAAAATTTTGGGTTGAATGTTGTGTTAGCTATTACCATTTACCTACTAAATGAGTAGTAAGAATTAGGGCAAATCAGTTTAACTAGTGATGAGCTGAGAGACCGAATTGTTTGGATTCAGCAATTTTCTCCGAACCCGAACACCCTGTATTTGGTCAGATACCCTAGTGAGTCATGGAAAACATGTATACAACCATAGGCTTGCCAGCTATTCCAGTTCGTGTAATACTTTTTATATTGAGTATGCTACAGTGGGAGCCTCTCTTTTAATAAGCTTCTTACTTTGGCTAATACAAGGAGATATAATCCTAAACATTACTCTACCCAGACCAAGGACGCAACTATGGGTATTGTAGAAATGCTAGCTGGCCACTAAATAGCAGAACTGGATTTCACCGATAGCAATCAATATTCTTGGGTCTCAAATGTAGCTCCCAGCACTTAAGCACCAACATAGTTACAAAGTGAATAAGGTTGAAAAAATACAAGAGTCCACCAGGTTCAACCTATAACCCTTCTGTGTTGATCCAGAGGAAGGTAGAAACCCTCATGAGACCAATTGCTCCATCACCAGAAGAAAAATTATTTTCTGACAATCAGAAATATCCCTGGATTAATGTCCTATAACATGAAATCTAGTGTCCATAACTTATGATATACTACTTTTCAAGAAAAGCATCCAGACCTCCCTTGAACCTATTTAAAGGGGTTATCCAGCGCTACAAAAACATGGCCACTTTCCCCCCTACTGTTGTCTCCAGTTCAGGTGCAGTTTGCAATTAAGCTCCATTTACTTCAATGGAACTGAGTTTCAAAACCCTGTCCAATCTGGAGACAACAGTAGGGGAAAGTGGCCATGTTTTTGTAGCACGATAACTATCGAATTCAAACGATAATCGTACGTGTAAATGCTGCGAACGATCAAACGACAAACGAGAAATCGTTCATTTTGATCTTACAACATGTTCTAAAATCGCCGTTCGTCGTTTGCAAAAAATTTGCAGATCGTTCAGTATAAACAGTCGTTCGCCGATTTAACCAATGCGTGAGATAGGCTTAAGCGATCGCAAAAAAATTGCAAAACGATCTCAAAACGAATTTGCTCATTATACTGATGAGCAGATATTTCCTATGGACATCGGACTCATCCCTGTTGATAGGCATAATGATCACAAAGACGAGCGGCTGAGATTTCTCTGCAACACGAACGGCATGTGATGCATCACCAGGAAGATAGGGTAAGTATGAAAAGCTGTATTAATAGTTTGGGTGGGTTCTGCCCTGGTCTCCTGCGTTACAGGTTCCCTTTAAACATTGTTGACTGCACCTGGCCATTCTGGCAGGACTGGCCAACCATGAAATGTATATGGGGATCTCCTAACTCTCTCCCGACACGTTGTCGGGGGGAAAAAAGGATAGGACATGTTGGGTGTTAACTACTGAGTCCTTTTGTTCGTTGGTACATAGGCCACCACCAGAATTTAGCAATGTTTTACCTCCTTCTCTTGATCCCGAACCGAAGAATGTTCAGCCAAGTGAGCATTTAGGTGTATCGTGGAATCGGAGAAGATATGTTATTTGTATGGTTTCCTTAAGAAGACTGAGAACTTCTGGTGCAGAACTGTAGATGTAATTGACAGCCATACTACCAATGAGGACAAGCCCCAACTTGCCAAATAATTAGTCCTTACTTGCATTCTATATGTACATCTTGATGCGAGAAGGGGTTAACTGATGTTTTTTGTATTGATGTTACATCAGATTGCTCTGTTGCAGTCATTGACTTTCGAGTTTATTGGTGATGTCAGTGATTTTACAGCATTTCGCACAGAAAAAGCTAAATTTCTTGTATTACTGCTGTGCAGAATGCAGAATGTAATAATAGGTTCAATGTATTACAGTAGTAGATTAGGCAGATATAAATTATTGGGTTATATTACCGGTGCATTAATGGCGTGCATTCCTCAAACTTTGTCAGTTTTATAGTACTACTATTGAATGCACTAGTTTTATAGTACTACTATTGAATGCATTTTATCATCATGTCTGCATGAATCAGCTATAGTGTGTGCAAAGGGCCAGGGATTTTACATTTACCATACACAGCAGGGCCGTCTATAAACAAGAGATTTTCATTTCTTGCTTCCATCACATATTCAGTCGGTACAAGTCAGTAGAAGCGAAGGAGAGTAAACAATATTCATTTAAATAAGGGTGTGAATGCTAAGCCCAGGGTGAGATTCAATCGGAGAAGATGTGAATCAGTCTCAGGGGGTATAAATATGAGGCTAAGGGGACATGAATAAGGCTCAGGGTCTGAGTACGAGGCTAAATAAAGAGGGAGAAATCAGTGGTTATGTACTTGTATAGACAGTAACACTAACCACTTTAACCAATTTAACTACTTTAAAGAAGAAGTCTGGGGTCGGACATTTTTTTTTCAAAAGAGCCAAATAGGAGGGGGCTGAGCATAACAACATGCACTTACCTCCCTGGCTCTAGTGCTGGGGTCTACTGTCCCCTGCTCCGATTCCCGGCCCTCCCGGGTTGTGTTGTGGTAGGTAGGTGCATGTTGTTATGTTCAGCCACCTCCTCCCCGGTTCTTTTGAAAAAAATATCCAACCCTGGACTTCTCCTTTAATGCTGCCTTAACCACAAGTCATTAGGGTGGTCCCTGGCAACTTCTCTCCACCCACCAGCCTTAATTAATAGATTTAATCTTCTTTGGATATATGGGAAAGATCCATCTATTAAGGCTAGTGGGACAGGCAGGAGCCAATAGGAGTGATAGCAATATTTCCAGGGCAGACCTTCAGATGTACCTAGGTGTAAATATTTCCCAGTATAATAAAGTGTAACTTTCATTATAAAAAACTTTTGACATGTCACGGCGGGTCAGGCTCCTAATTTTTCTGACATTTTTTAAACCCAACTCTTTTTCTGACATAGAAACCGCACTGCAGCGTGGTCCTCTCCCCGCTCATTTTCACGATTGGTACGGGTCTGAACACTCATCTCACTCAGACCGATCAAAACTTTTGGCATGTTTTTATGACATGTCAAAACTTTTTGATGATGACAGGTGCACTTTAGGGGTCAGGCTCCTCATTTTTTGGACATTTTTTGAGCCCAACCCTTTTTTTCTGACATTGCAGGAAGCGAACCGCACTGCAGCGGGGTCCTCGTTTTCACGATCTGAACACTCATCTCACTCACCGATCAACACTTTTGGCATGTCTCTATGACATGTCAAAACTTTTTGATGATGACAGGTGCACTTTAACCGCTTCAGGACCAGACAAATTTTTTTTTTTTGCACTTTTGTTTTTTCCTCCTCGTGTTTAAAAGGCCATAGTGTTTGCATTTTTTCACCTACAGATCCACATGAGCCCTTATTTTTTGCGTCACTAATTGTACTTTGCAATGTCATGCTTAACTTTTGCATAAAGTACACTGCAAAACCAGAAAAAAATTAAATGTGTGATGAAATTGGGGGGAAAAAAAGCATTTTTTAAAATTTTGGGAGTATTTGTATTTACACCGTATGTCCTACGGTAAAACTGACTTGTTATACATGTTCCTCAAGTCGTTACGATTACAATGATATGTAACATGTAGAACTTTTATTTTATCTGATGGCTTTTAAAAAATTAAAACCTTTTTAATAAATTTATGTTCTTTTAAAATCACTCTATTACCATGCTTATAACGCTTTTATCATTTGGTCTATGGGGCTGTGTGAGGTGTCAGTTTTTGCGCCTTGATCTGTACTTTCTATCTACCTGGGATGTGCATATGCGACTTTTTGATCGCTTTTTATTACAATTTTTGTGGATTTGATGCAACAAAAAATGTGCAATTTTGCAGTTTGGAATTTTTTTACGCTTATGCCGCTTGCCATGAGAGATCAGGAATGTGATAATTTAATAGTTTGGACGATTATGCATGCGGAGATACCAAACATGTTTGTTTATTTATTTATTTTTATTTCTAAAATGGGGAAAGCGGGGTGATTCAAACTTTTATTAGGGGAGGGGATTATTTATTAATAAAAAAACATTTATTTTCTTTTTACACACATACAAGAAGCCCCCCTAGGGGACTTCTAGTATGCCTGCTCTGATCTCTCATAGAGATCTATGCAGTATAGATATACTGCAAAGATCCATGAGATCGGCACTCTATTGCTTTCGGCTGCTGCAGCCGAAAGCAATACAATGCTGAGCTGGGATCAGCGCCATTACGGCGCAGACACAGCCCGGACTCAGATGCGGAGATCGCTCCCCCGTGTCAACGTCGCAGGTGGGGGGCAATACCCCCCACTAGACACCAAGGAAGTGGCCAAGCAGCATTTTAAATGCTAATTAGCGGGAACGGTGATCGGACCATGCTCGCTAATTGACGCGGTCCCGGGCTACAAGCGGCACCCGGGATCGCCGCGGTTCAGAGCGGGGTCACTGCGTGGCCCCCCTCTGAACTCCCCTACCCGCATTAGGAGATACAGTTACACCCTTATGCGGGAAGGAGTTAAAGGGAACCATTCACCCCGTGGCCCCCGTTAGAAACAGACAAACAGTTACATAAAGGTCAATATACTTACCATATCGCTCCCGGTCCCGTCCCGGATCTCGTTGTTGACACGAAGAAATCGCCGATTCTTCTTCTCCCGCCCATTATGGTAATGAGCTGAGATGAGTCCAACGTCCATAGGAAACGACGGACGAGTCCAACTTATTCATGAGGTCCTCTTCTCGTTGCCGCCCATCCACGCCTCCTGGAACTTGATTGACGTCTTCAGTCTTCAGTCTCCTCACGAATTCCCGCGCAGGCGCCGTTGCGAAGGTCTCGTCATCTCTTCTGCGCCTGCGCGGTAAACAGGATACATGCTCGTGACGTTCCTGTGTACCGCGCATGCGCAAAGTCCAACACGTCGCTTCAGCTCTGACAATCGGCGCACGCGCAGTAAACATTGAAGCTGTGGAGCGGCTTCAATTGTGAACTGCGCATGCGCCGAAAACGACCGTCACGGCGCCTGCGCGTGATCCGGCGAGAAGAAAGAAGACGAGGAGGAAGAAGACCCGGCGTCAATCAAGTGTCGGAGGCGGGGAGAAGGCTGGACTTCGGGCCGGCGGCGCTCATTACCATAATGGGCGCGAGAAGAAGAATCGGCGATTTCTCCGTGTCAACAACGAGATCCGGGACGGGACCGGGAGCGATATGGTAAGTATATTGACCTTTATGTAACTGTTTGTCTGTTTCTAACGGGGGCCACGGGGTGAATGGTTCCCTTTAAGGATTATTGAAAAAAAACATGACCTTTTTTTGTTATTAAAGGATTGATAATAACATGGAAGAAGGTTTAGAATCAAGCAGATTGGCCTTGGTTAGTTGGTACTCTTGTCTTCCATATTGAATGTGATTGTCTTCTCTCCAGTATAGCCTCCAGAATTTTTTGATAGTTCTGTGAAAGATTAGGTTTAGGAGGGGGAAGCAACCAAGACAGAAAACTATACGTGCAAAAAAAAAAAAAAAAAAAAAAAAAGAAGAAGAAGAAGATAAATTCCCCTTACTTATTCTGATGAAGAAAGGAGAACATAGAGCAGCGCTCATCCAAAGTAATTGTATAAAAGGGGACTCACCCGGTGAGTGTGGGTATAGTCCACAAAGACACCCACATCACCCAAAGCCAGGAAGGTATATAGGTTACTTGTCCCTCTGGACATCCACTGGTGGAGGGCGCCGGTCCAATACCCGAGCGTAGATCACTACACCGGTGTATAAATACAAAGAGACATAAAGGCAAAAAAGGAAGGACCGCGCTCAAGTGAACCAAGATATGCATAAAATAGGTAAAAGTTCCACTTACTTCACGTGGGGGATAGATAACCAGTATCTTATCCCCCTCCAAGAAGGCCGATACTCAAATAACCAGGGTAAGAACGGTGTAGGAAGCCACAGGTCATAGGTGTAAGGTATTTTAATAGACAACGCGTTTCAGTGGCATGGCGGCCACCTTTCTCAAGTCACAGATAACTAAAGGACCAACATACAAACAGTGAAATTATAAATACTTACATCACACCGGTCCCGTCCATCGCTCCATCCGGGGGGGGGGGGGAGGAGGGCGGCACTCCACTCATGCGAGACCCGGAAGTGTACGCCAGATGCGTGTCAGGCTGGCCCGCAGACGTCACATCCGCCTCGCCGACACATCCAGTCTGTCACTGGACGGCCGGCGTAATCGGCGCGACGCCGGGCTCAGCAAGCACGTCATCTGCGTTCCACTCCGGAACGCACACGTAGGTCGCCACTCCCCCAGCACCCAAGACACAGCGACGACTCGGCGCCGATGTGTGCGCCACTAGTGAAGCTAATCTATTTGAACTCTTTGTCGACCTTAATCATTTTGTGCGTAAATTAACCATAAAAAGAAATTTCGCTATGAAAAAACTGAGCGATAATCCTGAGAGAATCCCTATCATCAGTAACTTTGAAAGTGATATTATCCCATTTATAGATATTAATGAACTGACAGATACCATCATGGAAGAACCAATACCAACTGTATTGAAACCAAAATCTTCCTTTTATCCCCTTGATAGTAGGGGTCCCATTATTGAAACTTTCTATAAGAAAGTTATGGCCGACCTAAAAAGTATGACTAAGGAAAAATCTAGATACACTAGAAATCTGAATTTTGCACAAAATATAGCACTTAAGAACCTTATGAAAAATAGAGAAATAGTGATTAAGAACGCCGACAAAGGGGGGGGATAGTGATTATGGATCATGATTACTACCATAAAGAAGCATTGAGAATCTTATCAGACCAAAAATGTTATCGGAAACTGGATTTTGATCCTACCCAGGAGTATAATAGCCAATTACGAATTCTCCTGGACGAAGCCCTCTCCAACCAGTGTATTTTAAAAAGAGAAAGAAATTTTATCTATACATTAATCCCGAATAAACCCTATTTTTATTTCCTACCTAAAATTCATAAAAACTTGACAGCCCCACCGGGGAGACCCATCATTGCCTCCATGGACTCAGTAACTGGGAACTTGTCCGAATACATCGACCATCAATTACAGAGATTTGTTTTAAACCTCCCCGCCTACCTTAGAGATACCAGCCATTTACTCACACTTCTACAAGACATCAAATGGAACGACGATTTTCTATGGGCTACACTAGATGTAACCTCATTATACAGCAATATCCCGCACGATCTAGGAATTAGGGCCACCCAAACATTCCTTGATGAAGACCCACTTATGCCCCAAAAACAAAAACAATTCATTTTAGACGCCATTTTATTCGTATTACAACATAATTATTTTACATATAATAATCAATTTTACTTGCAAACGTGTGGTACAGCCATGGGCACCAAATTTGCACCATGCTATGCCAATTTATACATGGGAGCATTTGAGAGATCTTTTTTTAATCCTATTATCGTATTTTATAGACGCTTTATAGACGATATTATTCTAATTTGGAGAGGGAACCAGGAGTCTTTAATAGCTTTTATTGAATCTTTAAATGACAACATATGGGGTCTGGAATGTACTAGCCATGTTAGCCCCACCGACATAATATTTTTAGATCTAAATATTTATATTAATCAAGGAAAAATTGAAACTGACACGAATTTCAAGGAAGTCGATGCAAACAGCTACTTGGATTTTCGTAGCTGTCATTTAAAAAGCTGGAAGAAAAATATACCCTATGGCCAAATGAAGAGGATAAGGAGAAATTGCAGTACCAATGAAATGTGTGAGGAACAACTTACAATATTAACCAAAAGATTTAAAGAGAAGAACTATCCGGAATCTTTGATCGAAGGGGCTAAAAAGAGGGTTATGGGTTCTTCACAAGCCGCCAGTTTAGTACCGAAAGAAGGGAAAGAAGAAATAGAAGATAATACCTCCAAGAAAGAATTTGAGACAGCATTCATGACTCGATATAATACGAACCACAACCAGATCAAGATGATAGTACAAAATAACTGGAGAATTTTAGACAGTGATCCATACTTAGCAGACCAAATAACTAAGAAACCGATATGCATTTTTAGAAAAAATAAAACCTTAAAAAATCTCCTAGCTCCATCAGTACCTATATTTGAAAATCCGAGAAAAAATACTGTAGAAACGCTAGCTACTGGGGTATTTAAATGTGGGAAACCCCGATGTAAATGTTGCAAATATATCACACACAAAACCAAATGTATTAATATTAAAGATGAAGATAAACCTTTTTACTTTAAACAACATCTCACATGTGAAACAAAATATGTAATATACATGTTAGAATGTCCCTGTGGGCTAAGATATGTCGGCCGGACAATTAATCCCCTTAGACAAAGACTAAATAACCATCGTTTTAACATTATACATGGCCTTATGAAACATAGTGTCTCCAGACACTTTACACAGGTACACAATAAAGATCCTACTGTATTAACAGTTACCCCATTGGAGAAAATCCACAAAGAAACATATGGGAGTCTGTGCAATAAAGAGATGTTCTGGATTTTCCGGCTGGACACTCTACACCCTAACGGCCTAAACGAGTCATTAGAACAAATATATTAGTAGAACATAAATATATTTTCCCCTTATGAATATTTTATTATTCTCTTTCCCCCCTTCCCCTTCCCGCCCCCCCTCCCCCCCCTTCCTTAGTATATTTATTAGGTCTGCCATCTTACTAGAGGGTTCATAGATATGTACCATATAATTTTTATTGTGATTTTACAAACATTCCCATATGGCTTTTATTGTTTTAGATTTGATGTTTATTATTGTTTCATCATCGTGCCTTCTAGCACTATGAATGCGTTCCAACTTGAAGCGCACACATCGGCGCCACGTCGTCGCTGCGTCTTGGGTGCTGGGGGAGTGGCGACCTACGTGTGCGTTCCGGAGTGGAACGCAGATGACGTGCTTGCTGAGCCCGGCGTCGCGCCGATTACGCCGTCCGTCCAGTGACAGACTGGATGTGGCGGCGAGGCGGATGTGACGTCTGCGGGCCAGCCTGACACACATCTGGCGTACACTTCCGGGTCTCGCATGAGTGGAGTACCGCCCTCCGCCCCCCCCCCCCCCCGGATGGAGCGATGGACGGGACCGGTGTGATGTAAGTATTTATAATTTCACTGTTTGTATGTTGGTCCTTTAGTTATCTGTGACGTGAGAAAGGTGGCTGCCATGCCACTGAAACGCGTTGTCTATTAAAATACCTTACACCTATGACCTGTGGCTTCCTACACCGTTCTTACCCTGGTTATTTGAGTATCGGCCTTCTTGGAGGGGGATAAGATACTGGTTATCTATCCCCCTTGTGAAGTAAGTGGAACTTTTACCTATTTTATGCATATCTTGGTTCACTTGAGCGCGGGCCTTCCTCTTTTTGCCTTTATGTCTCTTTGTTCTTTTTACTTATTCTGATGGGAATGCAAGTAAATAACTAAACAATATAATCTGACTAAAATCTTGAATATTATTCCAATTTGGATTTTTTTCTCCATGACAATATAGTAGTAAAAGAGTATACGATTACAGCAGTTATATAAAACTTTTTTTTTCAGAGTTGCAAAAGGAATATGCAATTGATTCAAAGCAGCTGTTTTGCTATTATCGGTTTAGACAAGTTATTAAGGAGGAGAACATGATGGAAATGGGATAGATCAAGAGGCTTCTATGGAAGAAATAATGAGGTCAAAGGATGAATATCCAAGATATAAATGTATTTTCCCCCTGAAATCCTTAGGGCCTGCCATGTCATAGCAGTAAGATGTGGATTGATGAGATACAGTAAATCCTATTAGATATGAATGATAGAATGGAATATATAGTAATCTACTGAAGGTGTTTTACACGTTTCTAGGCATTTTCATAGTTCATTGTCATTATTATAATTAGACTAGAGAAAGGATAACTCTCAAAGCTCCAATTGTAGGGCAGAGAAAGGTAGACCTCTGCTTTGGACCCATGGGGTAATTAGATAATTGTGAAAAAGTGGATATCAGAACAAGATCCTGATACAGCAGAGTGGCGTAATTGTGTGAATCAATGTATCCAGTAACAAAAAAATAAAAAATAAAAATCTTCAATTGAGAAGCATTTTTCTCATATGTATTTTTTATATTTAGTTTCTCATCGGCAGCCTGTATGTTCTTACATTTAGTGCATTCTGTTCTGATGGCTACCTTATGGCTCAGTCCTCAATTCTTCTAATTTCTCCCCAGAACAAGGAACATTTTTTCATAGAGACTACAGATGAGCAAACGTTTCAAAAATTCGCCGAACTTTGAAGCAAAGGTCAGGTTCATTCACACCGAAATTTAAACAAACTGCACTAAAACAGCTAAATTATTGCAGGTGTTTAGCTGTTTTTAGTGTGGTTCAGCTGTTTCTTCATCTCTACTTACCTGTCTGTGCTCCCCTAGTGTCCTCCTTCTCTGGTCTTCAGTGTCCCCCACAGCCATCTCCAGCCTGGTCAGCCAATAACTGACTGAGACAGGAGAACTCCGTGGCCAGTAATTGGCTGATCATTGGCCCCGGTACTGTCCCACCTCAGTCAGTGATTGGCTGAGCAGACTGTAGGGGGCTGGAGGCACCCAAGACCTGTAGGAGAACACTGGAGGAGTACAGAAAGGTAAGCAAACCATTTTTAATGTGTATTTTATTGTGCTTCCGCCATCTTTACAAACTCATTCCAAACTTTAAAAAAAGTTTTCGTAGATTTGGTTCACTCATCTCTACCTAATGGGAAAAAAAAATCTACACCAAAATAACTAAAATGCAAAAATAAGGCATATAAGACAACTTGGGGTATAGGACGACAACCAACTTTTCCAGGTAAAAGTTTGGGATATACTCGCCGTATAAGACTACGTTCACCAACGCACACAAAAAATAAATTAATAAAAAAAAAAATCAGACAGCAGCGAGATCTGAGAGGCAGAGAAGGAGGTACAGGAATACCGTTAAGATACAAGAGTGGCCAGACGGGTGAAAGAGGTGTGTTTTTCTAGGCACAGCGCCATGCTACCATATATCTTTTTTCCATATCCCAGATGCCTGCAGCTTGCTCTGCCTTCATACGGTCGCGCATACAGCAGGGATGCTGATGTTTTTTGCTCCTTCCACCATATTTGACGACTGCAGATGCTCCAATCTGGTTCTGAAGTTTTTCAGCATCCGACCTGTAAGACAACACCCGTAAAAAGTAGTCTTATACACAGGAAAATACAGTATGTGGGTCCTTATGCGAACAATGCAAACTGAAGTTGCATATATCTTGTTCGGAGAAGGTCTTGCCTCGCTTTGCTAGTTTCTTGGCTCTGCTTCCCTAACCTTGCATTTCCAATTACATTTAACTGTATGCTGGCTTACAGGAACACTGAAAGCTTTAGCCATAAACCAATAATTATGCAGCATTGTAGTTTTACGACTCTTGCTTTGCTCTGATAGCTATTGTTAAATACATAGACCTACGACCCCATTGTTTACAAGGTGACGTCAAAGACTCTTATAATGACTTTTTCTATTAAAGCTCTAGCCACTCTTGTAAATGGGAAGTCCGGAAAAGAAAGGTCTTGTTAAAATGATGAAGTTAGCAACCTTTTATAAAACTAACTGCACATTTCCTATTCATTCTATGTTATTATGGGTTTGTTCATCAGAGAAACTACTACTGGTCTGTTCATGGCGAATGGTTTGCAAATATCGTACCGTACTATTATCTAGGAATAGAAAGCAAAATCATATATATTTTACAGAAGCCTAAATGAAATTGTAGAGTGTAGCGGCTAAAGGATATTACTTACAAGCAACCTCTTCAGAAGAAAACCCATATTTATCTCTCAGATTTCATTACGTTAACGTTATTTATGTCCTGTATGTATGTGGTTAATTAACAGAATATAAGTATTTGCTAAGTACAATCCTAATTGTCGTATATTTAATTTGTTTCGTCATTTAGATTTAAAAAATAGTGCATTTGATCCATTCTTTAACCCCTTTTAACTCATAATGTACAGTTACATGGAGAAGTATTGAACGTGTTCGGGAGTTGAGCCCCCCTCTATACACATTGGGTTCCAGATGTTATTAAAAAGGCAATTTAACATTTTTGATACAGTGCATTGACTTCCTAAAAAATATTAGGCATCCTATTCCTACCTAACTACACTCCCTCAGGGTCCTCCTCCGATGTCTTCTGGTCCCCAGTTGAACGCTTCTTACGAGATGGACTTGACAGTGACCTTCCACTGAGCCAATCACTGACTGAGATGGGACAGTGCTGTGGCCAGTGATAGGCTGAGCAGACTGTCACTGCTGAGATGAGCTTATCTTGGGAGTAGTGGCAGGAATGTTCAGGGAAATGTTGGAGTAGGAGCTCGAGGGAGCTTGGTAAGGTTAGAATAGGATGGTTATTATTTTCCATGCAGTTGCAACATCAAATTAAAACATTTAAATGTCCAATACCAGCCATTTGACTGCATAAATGCCATTATCAATGATAGTCACAGTATTTATAGTTATATTGTATCATTATTGGTTAGGTGGTCAGAACCCATCCTCTGTGGCTGCTGTGGCAGATCTGCTAGTAAAGCCTTCCATAGGCAGAATGTTGTGGAATGTTATGGACATATTGTTATCATGGTAAGTGTACTGACTCATAGAATAAAAGTAACATGTCAATAATCTACACAATCAGGCCAATAAAGACAATGATTACCACAAAAAAAAATGGCCAACAACTGTGCATCGATACGTGTAATAGAGATGGCCGGCCTACGGCTGATGGCTGAGCTAATCTTTGAAATTACAGGTCACAGAGCCAATCATTGGTGGCCGCGCTGTCCTGTCTCGGTCAGTGATTGGCTAAGCGGCCTGTCACACAGGTGTAGAAGCTTCCACTCCTGACAGAGGAGAAAAGCTAGAAGGACACGGGGAGTGTGGAGAGCAGGGGCGGATTAACTTTACCATAGGCTGTTCACCAAGCCTGGTCCCCCCCACCCACTGTAACTATGGCAGCACTAGTAGAGGGTAGATAATGTCATGATGCCCTGATTTGTGCAAAATTGCTGTAAAAAAGCTGCAATTTTTTGCAAATCATGGCAGAACTTTGGCCAGGAGACAGAACACAACTGAAAGTATAAGTCTGTTTGGGCAGCCATGGGCCCCCCAGGAGCTCAGGGCCCGGGCTGCCGCCCAAAAAGGACCTATTGTAATCCGCTACTGTTGAAGAGGTAAGTAAAAAAACGTTTTTTATTTTCTTTATACAGCACGGACAGCACTAACAATATATGCACAGCCCTTGCTGCATGTAATAGACTCTGTAAGCGAGCGCCGATCTAGCACATCGGTGCTCACTTAACCAGAGTATTGGGCCTTTTTCTGTTAGTTTCAAGGCTTCAGGGGCTAGTGTGGAGACTAACCCATATATATATATATATATATATATATATATATATATATATATATTATTGCTATGTTAGTGTTTATGTCTATATATATAGATAGATAGATAGATAGATAGATAGATAGATAGGTAGATAGATAGATAGATAGATAGATAGAGAGTGCAAAAGAACCTCAGATGTTGTACTACAGCAGGAGTCATTGGTGTAGCTTTCCGTCTATGAAGGGTATTATTCGATCAAGTTATGAAATATCTAATGGTCATAAATCTTAGTTGGATTTGGTTAAAAAAAAAAGTTTTGAAGAAATCTGACCACTTGTCTTTCTGATATTTTTATGTTGTTTTATTTCCAATATCGTAAAGAACTTACTGGAAATATATTTTATAAGCGGAACCTTCTGGCTGCACATTCAACCACACATGTCTAATGACAAATGATGACCAGTAGCAGATTTACGTATAAGCTCCTCCAGATAAGATGAAAACTTGGAAAGGTCAGGATATTGTAGGTCATTTGTCTTTACAGCAGGGAAGATTAATGGAGCGGGGGGGGGGGGGGGGGAGGAAACAAATTGGAAAATACCATATTGATGGATTCAGTCTTCTTCTTGGGGGCCTGTTTTTATAGAGGTTGATCTCATCTGATCATAAGGATATCCTTATCGTCTACCATACACCAACAATTGTTGGATTGTAGTAGTAGTAGTAGTAGTAGTAATAATAATAATGATAATAATATTTTTATAGCGCAGATGTATTCCACAGCACTTTACAATTCTGAGGATATATATATGTATATGTATATATATATATATATATATATATATATATATATATATCAAAAACAGAAGGTGCAGCAGCAACCCACAGGTGCAAGGGCTTACTGTATATACTCCTCCCAGCGTACGGTAAACACCTGCTCTGTAGATATTAAAAAATGAGGATCTTAGCAAACTATTTGATCAGAGTGTACCATGTCACCACGTTAAGGCGTCCTTGAGACATGGTCCCTACTCTAGCATTTTCACACTAGCAATGGCCTATCCTGGGGTGAATAAGCCTACAACTGGGCAGATAGAGGCCAAATGATCTCTTTTATAGCACCCTTGGGACATGGGTGGAGTGCAGGCCAACAGGAGGGAGCCACACACCCCACATTTAACAGAAAAAAAGGGAAAATTGGCCGCACATCTATGACTCCATTCACACTGCAGGTCATAGATGTGCGGCCAATTTTCCCTTTTTTCTATATGCTAACAGACAAGATAGAACTCATAGTAATTATCCAAACAGGAGGGGGGGGGGGGGTAAGCTCACGCTTGCAGAGCTTACAATCTATGAGGAATAGGCTTGAGACTAAAGGCTTTGTATAACAGTCAGGTCGTCTTTTTTAAATAAGATAGCGTACCTTAAAGGAGTTATCCAAAGAGCAGAAAAAATCCTACCTCTTTTGCCCTCCGACGCTCCACTTTGTCCCTCTGATCTTTGGTGACAACTTCCGAGACGAGAAGAGGGGAATGTCGGCAATGATCAATAGCTGCTCGAGGGTACGATGTTATGACATTGGCTAATGGTACATTCGATTTAACTATTAGAGAAAGCGTTTTCCAGGCATGCTCTGTGGCCTGTGTAGAGGTCTTGGTGCAGGGAGAGGTGAATCTGAACTCTGAACATCACCTAGTGTGACTGGTCTGATCCCATATTATTAATATACTGGTGTCATCCTTTACTGTAATGCTGCCAGTGATGAGATGTCTGCTGAAAAGTTCTCTCTACAGAAAAGGAAATGTCAGCCTAATATTAGTGGTCAGAACGAAAGCTGCAAGATTCCTGGGTTATTTTATAATAGAGATAGGAAAATGGAAAAGTTGGGGTAGAAACACTCCAGAAATAAAAAGGCAATGTTTAACACTTCATAATTTTTTTGACGACACATTCCCTTTAAAGTTAGGGCACAAATGGGTCTTCCATATGGACAATGAAGCATATGTATGAAGTCATGTCAAGATCACTTAACAACAACAAAGTCAAGGTAATGGGGTTGCCACTACAAAGCCCTGACCTCAATCTTATGGACAATTTATGGGCCGAAGTATAAAAGCATGTGCAAGCAAGGTGGGACTCATTGATGAAACAGAATAGTGATCCTGACTGACCAAACAGGGGGGATATGTGCTAGGATTGACTGTCAGGAGGACTGAAAATGATGATTGTGATAAAGATGTATAGACACTAATCAGCCAGAATATTAAAGGTGGACTGTCAGCAGGAGGGTGTAAACAAACCTGCTGATATCCCAAGTACACTTTAATAAATCTGTTCTTTTGTTTGTTTTTCTCACATAACCATAGTATAGACCTATTCCTTGTGTTTTTATTGCACTTCTGCATGTCTTCTATGTGTCTATGGAAATAATATGGTGTTGCCTCATGAAGGCAAAATATAACACAGCATAAGGTGCCCATGGCTCTATAATACAGGATAAGGCTGGGTTCACACTACGTTTTTGCAATCCGTTTTTTTGAAAAAAAAAAAAAAAAAAAACGGATAAAAAAGGGATGGTAAAAACGGACGCATGTGTGTGCATCTGTTTTGATCCGCTTTTCCATTGAATTCCATTATAAGAAAAAAAACAGCTCAAAACGGATCTGTTTTTTTTTTAACGTACACAAAAATGTATTCGACCTCATTTTTGTTTTCCGTTAAAAAACGGATTCGTTTTGATCCATTTTTTTTTATAATGGAAAAACGTATTGAAAAAACGTAGTGTAAACCTAGCCTAACAGCAGAAATTCACGCATAAAAAAAATCACTTCAATGACCTCTTTAGAATTTGTTTTATAACATACTTGGTTAAATTATAGAAATATACTGCCACCTGTACCATATTAAATATCTCCCATAGATATCTGTATTTTAACTAATGCAAACTCCTATACAGTATAAGGCTATGTTCACACTGCGTAAACTTACGGTCGTATTTACGACCGCAAAAATACAAACGTAAGTTTGAGGTTCACTGATATGAATGTAATGCAATGGAACTACGGTCGGGAAGTGCACACTACGTACAAACTTACGGTCAGATTTTATACGGCCCCGTGAAAAATGAACAAAACCATTATTTGCGGCCGGAAATGCTGCACCTACGGCCGTGAGTTTCAATGCGGACGCGAACGTACATCTGAAATCTACCAAAGTAAACTTGATTTTGATATAAAATATATTCTGAGTGGTCTCTCGGGCTGGGCCACATATGGTAAACGACCTGTGTCAGCCCGCTTGAAATCATGCTAGGAAGCCACATTAAACAACGTCCGTATGTTCACAGCTAGCACTTACGGTCGGAAGTGCGATCGGACATACGACCGTATGTGCGAATGCAAATCCACGGCCGTGAAAAATTACGACCGTAAGTTTACGCAGTGTGAACATAGCCTGCCAGGGCTGGGTTCACACTACGTATATTTCAGTCAGTATTGTGGTCCTCATATTGCAACCAAAACCAGGAGTGGATTAAAAACACAGAAAGGATCTGTTCACACAATGGTGAAATTGAGTGGATGGCCGCCATATAACAGTAAATAACGTCCATTATTTCAATACAATAGCCGTTGTTTTAAAATAACAGCAAATATTTGCCATTAAATGGCATCCAATTTCAACATTGTGTGAACAGAGCCTTTCTATGTTTTTAATCCACTCCTGGTTTTGGTTGCAATATGAGGACCACAATACTGACTGAAATATACGTAGTGTGAACCCAGTGAGGGTGCATTCACACGTACAGGATCTGCAGCAGATCTGCAGCAGATTTGATGGCGCAGAATTGAATCTGCAGTAGATCTGCAGCAGATTTGATGGCCTAGAATTGATTTGCTTTGAATCTGCGGCTTCAAATCTGCGCCATCAAATCTGCTGCAGATCTGCTGTAGATCCTGTACGTGTGAACGCACCCTGAAAGTTAGAGGCGCTGTGGAAAGCATCTGCTGCCTTCAGTGGTGAAATGTGGTACTGCAACTAAATGGCAACAAAAAGTGAGTAATCACGTTAACAAAAAACATTCTGAGCTATATATTACATCTAAAAAGTATGCAGTTTTATAAAAGATAAGAAATTGTGTTATCCCTATGTTAAATAAAATATGAATTTGACTTCTTGAAGCTACTGTATAATCCAAAATAGGCACCCGTAATGGATAGATCAGTTTATTCAGCATCTTCTCTAAATATGTATTTTCAAGTATTAAATGACTTTGTGATTCATATGTTGATTTCTATTCATATCACAATTGTATGGTTATTATTATCCACTTCGATGTTTTGGCGTTGAACTGAGCTTTTTTTTTTTTTTTTTTGCTTTTTTTTTTTCTCATCATATTATTGAAATGCTACAATAAATCCAAAAATCCCACACAAAAGCAAAGGCATAAACTCATCAAATTACTGATAATGCGTCGACTAGATAAGATTGTGGGAGGAATGAACTAGCATTTCCAAGAAATATAGCCATGAGAAATGTTACAAAGGCAAAGTAGAATTTGGCTATTGTGTTTCAGCTTCTTGCTTCATATTCTTTATTAAACTTGTTTATATGTTGCATAAAAAGGTCTCGTCTCATGTTTGTCATTTATAAGAAATTAGCATAGACACTTCGGCCTTATAAATCAGCGCCAGGATAAATTTTTTTACAGGCAGCAATTATATTCAGGTCCCTATATCAGACGAGCCCAGAACACACTATAAATCCTAATAGGAAGGCAAAACAATAAGGAGCTGACAAAGCCAAAATCATATATAATGTTTATTACAAAATGATTTTATTTCCTTTAGCCTCTGTTGGAAATAAGAAATTGTAAAATAAATCAGGCAAAGTTTTTATTAGGATGCATTGTATCACTAGTAGAGATGAGCTTAACTCCAGCATGCTCGAGTCCGATCGTTCTGCATTTGAATACCGGTGGGTAAAGAAGTATAGTGCAGCCCTAGGTAGTCCGGGAAAACATAGATACAACCAATGGATGTACAGTGGTGCCTTGGATTACGAGCATAATTCGTTCCGGCGCTGTGCTTGTAAGTCAAATCCACTCTTAAACCAAAGCAAGTTTTACCGTAAGAAATCATTGGAATGCAGACAATTGGTTTCCCACCCCAAAAATAATAATTTTTTTATTCTGAATAACATGTAAAACAATTTAAACAAACATTTAGAAACAGCTGAATATGTCATATTATAAGTTACTGTAGAGTATAGCAATCAGCATGTGGAGTATAATGTATAGTAAGGGCATAAACCTAGAAAAACAGCAGCAGTTTTTAGATACAGAATGGAACTGCAGATCCCCACAATGCAGTAGCGTAGTACAACAGGCTAGAATAAAGAAAAAGGGCTGCTGTTGGAGGTCTGTTTGGTCACATGACAGCAATGGTGAAGGGGGGGGGGGTCAGCATGGACCAATCAGGAAGAGAGAATCACAGAGCTGTGCAGGAGGACAGTGACAGAAACTTTTCTATACAGCATTGTGTATAGCTGAGTGTGAGTCCAGGCACATTATAGCAGCAATGTGTATAGCTGAGTGTAAGTGCAGGCACTTTATAGCAGGAATTGAGAGGATAAGAAACACAAGGGATGACTTGTGGGGAGACTGCAGGGAGCATGAAGGAATGAGCAGGGCAGATGTGGGCAAAGTAACACTCTCTGTCCAGGGAGAGAGGGGTTACAGCTATGAAGAAGATTACCTCCAAAGTCATGTCCCCTGATGCAAGCCCCAGCCTGAAGTGAATCTGCTATGATTTGGAAGGTGAGGGAGACTTCCTGGGTCAAAGTACATTGCTGTAGACCATACTATGCAGACCCTGCGCCTCCCCCACACGCCCTCCCACCCAGTACAGGGAGCTCTTAAACCAAGTTACAATTTTGAAAAACTGTGAGCTTTTCTTGCAAAAAGCTCTTAATCCAAGTTACTCTTAAACCAAGGTATCACTTGTATCAAAGTTTTCCAGGCAGACTTAGGGCTGCATTCAACTTCTTCAGCCGGTATTCAAATGCCAACTGATCTGAGCATGCTCAAATTGTGCTAATCTTTAAAGGAGAAATCGGGGGATTATAAAATACTGCAGCCGGCAGGGGGAATTTGATTACAAGTACTAACTTACCTCTCCCCGTGCCTGTGGTGAGCGTCAGGACTGGCCGCGGGATTAGGACCCCTGACATGTTATGACCTGGCTGATGGATTGGCCGCTCAGGAAGTCAGTGACTGGTTGTCACTGGAAGTCACTTATTGGTTGAGTGGCCAGTCCATCAGCTCGGACAGGCCTTTTCTCCTGCGTCATGACGTCATCACAACGTGCGGGAAAATGCCTTCCAGTGGGGGTCCCATGTTACGGGGAGAGGTCATTTAGCACTTGCAATTAATTTCCCCCCTGCCAGCTGAAGAATTTTTTAACCACCAGACTTCTCTTTTAATTACAAGCAGAAAATGAGAAAGGGCCTCCTGTACTTAGCCCTCTAAGCCAGGGAGCCAATAATGGTCATCGACTAGTTGTGCCCTCTGAAGTTTAAGGAGGCTTGTCTGTAAAATGGCATCTGGCTGTAAAATGGCTGCCACTTAGGGGTACCAGGAGGTTGAGGAACATAATGGCCACCCATCCTTACAGACCAACAGAAGGGCTATAAAGTACAGTCTGAGCATTTGGCCAGAAGTATAATGATTTCTTTTTCAGAGAAGGCTAATTCTGGTCGGTTCACTCTATTTGATGGGGCATAGTTTGGGCTATTGTAAGCATTTTGTGATATATTTTTTCTTTTGTGAGTTATCATCTCTGTATACTTGGGACACTAGTTTGGTTGTTGTTATGTATCTTGTATTTTTTTTACATTCAGCAAATTTCTGACCTATTATAGGTAGATTAAGGGTTCCATGAGAGAAACACATCTGAATACTAAAACACCATGTTTAGAACTAGGGATGGTCCGAACCGAGTTTGGTTTGGGTTCGTACAAACCCGAACCCTCGGTAATGATTCCCGCTGTCTGCCCGCTCCGTGGAGCGGGCGGATCCAGCGGGAGGACCGCCTGGAAAACTGGGATACAGCCATACCCATAGGCTATATCCCAGTTTTCCAGGCGTTCCTCCCGCTGTATCCCGCTGTATCAGACAGCGGGAATCTGCTGCCGAGCGTTCGGGTTCATACGAACTCGAACCTCGGCAGGTTCGGACCATCCCTATTTAGAACTATAGTCATTGTGCTATTTTTAGCTGAATGGGATTGTCTTCCTTCACTTCACCTATTTTTTGAGGGAATATCACCAAGGACACTGTTCCCTCTCCACTTCAAGTAGATCATTTTTATCAACAGTGGCCCTCGCCTTTAAAGGAGAAGTCCGTCGAAAATTTTTATTAAAGTAAAGTACTGCCCCCCAAAAGTTATACAAATCACCAATATACACTTATTACGGGAAATGCACATAAAGTGCTTTTTTTCCCTGCACTTGCTACTGCATCAAGGCTTCACTTCCTGGATGACATGGTGATGTCACGACCCGACTTCCAGAGCTGTGCGGGCTGTGGCTTCTGGAGAGAATGATGGCAGGGGGATGCTGAGTGTCCCTCCAGTGCCCTGTGTCCCTTAGTGTCCCCCTGACATCATCTTCTCCAGCAGCCACAGTCCGCACAGCTCTGGGATTCGGGTCGTGACATCATCATTTTATCCAGGAAGTGAAGCCATGATGCAGTAGTAACTGCAGGAAAAAAAACACTTTATGTGCATTTCCCGTAATAAGTGTATATTGGTGATTTGTATAAGTTTTGGGGGGCAATACAATACTTTAATAAGAATTTTCGCCGGACTTCTCCTTTAAGCACATTCACTTCCATTCTTCTACAAGCCTTCTCTGATATCAGTACAGCCTATGGCTGCACCCATGTTTACCCTAGGGCTTCATCCAACTTCTTTAGCCACCAATATTTAAATGTTAACCTATTGGACTCAAGCATGCTCAAATTATGCTCATCTCTATTGTTCACCTACTCAAGTGTTGATATAAGAGAAGGCTTGAACAAGAATGGAAGCACACGAGGAAAAGGCCAGCCTGGCCTGGAAATGCGTTGTGGAAGTTTTTAATACAAGTTTTACCTTGGTTTGCGGACCTGGACCTGTTGTACTTTTATCTATCGTAGAGTTCGTTCCGACCGGACTTCCGGATTTTTTTGAAAAGTTCGGGTCGACCGAATTTCGGATTTCTTCGGATTTCATAGTTTAAAGCATCTATATGATATGGGGGTAGTATATTTGGTTGAATTTAGGGCTCTACATGTCAGTAACATCATTATCTTTTCAATACCTCAAAGTCAATTTTTTTTTTTAGACCTCAATATTCACCATTACAGGGTCTATGCAGGAAATTCACCATTACAGGGTCTATGCAGGAAAAAGGTCACAAATGCAGTGAAGGAGCAGTCTCTCCACTACACTCTCGCAAGTGTCCAACTATAGTACTTGTATATCTGTATAGCACTTTTTTTTTTTGAGTTTTATTCTACACACATGCACAAGTTATATTTGTTTCTCAGGATAACATCTATGTCATATACACTCTCGCAAGGGTGACAGTATAGTACTTATATATCTGTATAGCACGTTTTTGTTTGCTCTCCTATGCCTAATCTATCTATCTTTCGCCCTCTCTATTTTTCTCTCTCAATCACTATATGTTTCTCCTCTCCGCTTTCCTAATAATCTTTTGGTCTTTGCTTTTGTACAATATCTTCTCAGTAGTCAGTACAGCAGCGTACAGCAGCAGCGTTTTGTCACTGACGAGCTCTGTGCACTGCTAACAGTCTCCTTCCTCTCTCTCTGCAGACTGCGTTGTGCGGTCATGTGACCGTTCCTCTTAAAGCAATACCAACGTCACACAAGGGCTAGTGCAAGATCCCTGCTGATTGGATGTGGTCCGGGCATCATGGGAAAGCGCTTTTCCCGCCCGGAACACTTCCTGCTTTCTAAAATGGCAGCTGCCATTTTAGAAAGCAAGAAGAAAAAGAATTTGGAGCAGACTTCCAAAAATCCGAACCGGATCCCATACTGGCCGAACCGGTTCGCTCATCTCTAGTCTTCACAAAGTGATACTAGATATGGCTTTTGTGCTGGGACTGAAGTGGCCAAGACTGAGCTATTGCTTATGGTTCTGTATGTGTCTAGCATCTGATCACTTATTCTTTATATATGCTGGGCAGAGATTAAGGTGGGCTGTGAGTTGGGGCCAGGGGAGGCTGAGACAACTTGCAATGCTTTGACCAAGGTGTCTAGATACAGGCCTAGAGCAAGAGAATGAGTCTTTGCCTCAGGTAAATAGAAGCCTAGCTACACTAATCAACTCAGAATACTCATGGGGTCTCCAGGCATGTCTTGATGCTAATTGAAATCGCTACCTACTGAATTATGGCTTGTGGAAGCCAGTCAGTGGTGCAGTTGGGATCAAAATAAAACCACTGAGCTGCTGCTATTGCTTTCCTGACTGCGAACGTTGATGTTATATGCATTAGAATTATGTGAGCTATCTGATCCGCTGTAAACATGAAAGAGGATGTTCTGCCACCTTTTATTACTTTTTTTACCATAATTATAATAGTCTTATTATACTACTAAACCACATTCTTCAAACACCTCTGTACTTTCAGTTAACTTTTCATGATAAGCTATTATGTGTGTACAGGAGTAGTAGCATTATTTCTCATCATTATATATTGTACATAACATTTTTCATCAGTTTCCCCCTTTAGAAGCTCCACCTTAAATTTTTAATTGTCCCTGTGCATTCCCTATGTCTTTTTTTTCTGAATACTTTATACTTATATATATAGTATTTCCTTAGAAGCAGCAGCAGCATGGAGGACATTATGGAGTGCTTAGATGACAAGTAACACTTCACAAAGCTTTCAATAAGAGTTTCTATCTTGAGCGACTTCCACCTCTACCAACCCTCCCTAGATAGACTTCTGTGGACTGCATGAAACCATGTGCTATCATGTGCATACTTTTTCAAAATCTAATGACCATTTAAGTTAGCCTTTGGCCTTACAGCTTGTTCAACCGACTGCTATTTCCTTCCCCATGAACATGTGCAGCTAGCCTGGTTGAGCACTGGGGAGAGATGTCAAAGGTGTTGAACGTTGGGGCATATTTATCAACGCCCACTCTTGGTGGACACCCCAGAAAAGGCACGGGGAAGGGGGGACATGGCAAGTTGGTAGAAGACATGGTTTCATGTCTAATTTATCATGGTCTATGTCTGGAAACAGGCATAAGCCATGGTAGAAAGCTACACCTCCTCCAAAGCATGTGGCAGATGCAGGTCCCGTCAGATTTAGTAAAAGGACCTCTTAGTAAATCAAGTGGATTGCATGAGGATGGGCATTATTTAAGATCAGTGTACGAGTACTCCAGTCTTAATAAATCTCCCCTATTGTGATTGGAAATAAAAGATCAGGTGTTCTGAGGTCCTAAAAATTCAATCCTTCTTTCCCTTTATACTGTTTTCCCCATTTCGGTATGCTTTATGTTTTTTCTATAAAATGTAATATAATATAAAATTATTAAATAGACTTGTGGCCTCTCCTGACCTGTCTGTATTTCCTATGAAATAACAATTTTAGGTAACCTTTTGTTATAGACCAGTGCTGTTCCTCTACAGTTTTGAGCACTGTCAGCTGATTGGATTGTGTCAGACAGTATAGGGACACGCCTCCAACTGGTAGCACCCAATTGTCAATTTAGTTGTGTATTTTCGGAATAACAACAAGAATAACAATGACAATGCAGAGCCACATGTTTGAAGAATCATGAGTAGAGATGAGTACTAAAATGCTCGGGTTCTCGTTTCAAATAACAAACCCCATTTAAGTCAATGGGAAACTCGAGCATTTTTGCAGGGGACCAAAACTCTGCACAGGGAAGGTAGCCTGAAAACCTGGAAACCTCAGAAAATGATGGAAACAACACAAAAATGGACAGGAAACAGCAGGGGCAGCATGCATGGATGCCTCTGGGGCTGCCTAATCGCAACATTATGGCAAAATATGGGCAACAGACAGGTGGTCGTATAGAGTATGGGGGACATATATCAAGCCAAAATGGTGTATTTTTGGCAGAAAACGGCCAGATGCGAATACATTTATTCGCAAATGGCCGTTTTGTGAAAATATATTCGCACCTGGCCATTTTCTCCCCGGTCTGCAATTAAATAATAAATGTCTTAATAAATGTCCCCCTATGTGTGTGACTGGGGCTGTTTTTTTTTTAAAGGCACCCGTTGCACAGGACACTGCAAAGATAGGATCGGTATAGCTGAACTACAGATCTTAGCCAGCCAAGAGAATGTCAGCAACAGGAAAAATTGACTACCATCAGCTGCACTACAAGTCCAAGCCAGCATCCAAGGGTAGCAAAAGTAAAAAAAAAATGTTTTAAAAATTTTAAGCCCTTAGAAGGACTGTTGGGTTCTTTGTGTCGGATTCCTGCCTAACCGCACACTAATTCCCTGCCTAACACTCTCCCTGACAGACAGCAGCTCTCTCCCCATGCTCATCCAGCCTGCGTCTGAAGCTACCACCATGGGACCTGATTCTTATATGCCCAGGTCATTTGATCTGGCCTGGCCAGCCATTCGCTGATATCAACATGTAGGGTTCCCGCGTGATGCTACGAGCTCCCAAAGCCTCTCCTGCATGATGATTGGCTGAAAAAAAGCCGCCAAACATGCAGGAAGAGAAAGATGCCATTGTCTCGAGTATCGCGAGATGCTCATCCGAGTAACGAGCACCATCGAGTACCCTAATACTCGAACGAGTACCAAGCTCAGACGAGCATACTCGCTCATCTCTTATCATGAGGTATACACATGTTTACTAAAACAGTCATGTAAAGAGACAAGACAGATCCCCTTTTCATTACTTTTCACACTATTACACACACTACTCACAAGTGAGGGAGAGGAAAGCTAGCTATAAACTGACAACCAATTAAACAATATTTAATTAAATTGATTTACAATGTTCCTGTTTGCAGAATAAACTGTTGAATAAACACAGAAATGATGAGGGAACAGATAAGTACCAAGTGTTCACATGACTAATGCCATGAGCAATACTGGCACAACACAACTCATCTGCCCACATATATTAAAGGAATTGTACTGACCTTGAGTTAAAGATCTGAGTAAAGGAATTCTTCATGTCAGCATTAATACAGATTTAGGCTGGACGGCATAGGAGACAGTCTGGAACATAGTCTGACTTGTACCTGGACCTGGACCTGGACCTTTGCAGATAAGGAAAAGCAGTGTTTATTCTCTGCACTATAGAGACAGTAATTTCAGCATTGCATTATTATAGTATTCAAATTCAAATTAGCAGGAAGAACCTGTGTACATATGGTACCTCCTTTTTTCCCATTCTATCTACTGATAGTTTGGTGAGTAGCAAGAACTTGTTCACACTTGTGTTGCTTGGTGGCCGCTTTCACCATCGGCTGTGCCTGAGGGTTTTAGGGAGGCCCTTGGGGTTTGGTCCTGTGATAGTGGGGTTTTAGGACCATTTTATGGCCTCCCTTCCCTGCTTGCGCACACTTAGCAGGGTTAGCGGTCGCTGACTGCCACAGTGTTTAGCATAGGGACTCATGTGTATTAGAGACCTGCACGTGGTACATGAGGCAATATGGTTTGATCAAATGATATACTTACTTCTGATGTTGGTTTTTAATGTAGCTGATAGGCTTTTGTATCAACCATGGGTGCGATGTGCAGCCATTTCTGTCTTCCAGGCTTGTGCATATTATTATAATATTGCTGCAGTACATTGTGGATAGTATGATGTCATACAAATAATATTCCAGTCCTCCTTAACCTTGTTTACCTCTAATATTTTAGCATTTCATCATTGTGGAAGATGACCATAGAGAAAATGGTGTCAAATAAGAGTAGCTTTCTGACTCCACTTTGCCAGTAGCTAACCTGTCCAATCACTGTGATTGGCTGACATGGCTACCACTAATACTGGAATAACACCTATGTACACAGAGAGATAACAAGAACAATAAGGGATGCAAAATATTGGTAATGGGGACCAGTGCAGTCTTAATTAAGCTTTCCATTTTACAATTTTTATCCCAAGTACAGAGTACATCTCAACTAACATGAGCAAAGTTGTAGGGTTTGTGAAGTTAAATATTTTTCAAATACATTCATTTAACAAACGTGCCTCTTTCTCCCAATTTGCCACTCTTTTTCTCCCAATGATGACAGCTTATTGTCTAGGTTACCAACTACCACTCTGCTCTATGAGCAGTTTTCTAGCTGGAATAAATATTGAGCTATAATGTATACTGTATAATGTATAGAGATATAGGGAGATTTTTGGGGGTTAAAAATGCTAAATTTTGTGCATCTGCATAGCTGCGGAAAATTTTGTTACCTTTCCCCCAAGGTATGCCAATCATGCCAACTTCAGCTTACTATAAAAATAGGCATGAATTATCATGTGTGATTACTTAAAATAGTCGCACATGTGGTGCACACCGACTCCACACTGGAGGTGGTGTATTTTATCACCTAATGATAAGCCGGTTCACTCTGCCCACGGCGTGTAAGAGGTTAAGTAGTGATGCAATAACATCACTACTTACCTTCTGGGGCTGTAGAGTAAGGAGTTGTGCATGGCCACTGCTCCTCACAGTACAAGAGCAGGAAATCCACTTATAAAGAAATGCTATGTACGGAGTTTCCAGCTCAAGAGCAGAAAGCTTCTGCTTTTATGCATTTTTTTTTAAAAGCCCAATTATCCCTTACATGCTGGATTTGGCAAGTGGGGGAGGGACTAGACACACATCACTGCTTAGTGTCTTGCCCCTCCCCCCAGGTTGCTAACCCCAGCAAGTGAGGGGTTAACCCCTTACTTGCTGGTGTGGGCAGACTTTTTTTTTTATTGTTGTTTTTTTGTGATTTTCTTTTTTTCTTTTTCAGATACCTGTATCCAAAGAATTACATTGGTTTTGTCTGGACTACAATAATAACCAGGTGATTTTAAAAGGGGGCAACAAGGAGTGTGGGGGTCAATAAATTCTTTTTCTTGGTATTTTTTTAAATTAATTTACAGGCTTAATAGTGGAAGCTGTCTAATAGTCTGTGTTATTACTAAGTTGGGGCTTTTTGTCAGCCGGTAAAACATATAACACCAATCCCCACATTATTATCCCTGCACCCACCGCCACAGGGGTACTGGAATGAGCCCAGTACCACTAGTCCCGGAGCGTCAAAGAATTGTGCTTCTGAACTGGGTGGTAGCAGGCTGGTATTATTAGGTTAAGGAGGGCCAAGATAAATGGGACTTTCCACCATGGTACTACTAGGCTGCTGTTGTTTGGTCTGATTATGGAGGGGGGAGCCTACACGCTTGTTGTTTTATAAATAAATAATTTTAAAAGAAGGCATCTAGAATTACCCTGTTTTACATAACCAGACAATTCAAAAAAATCGAATAGCAGCAGACTAGTAGTACCAGGGTGGGAAGGCACTTTTTTTGGCCCTCCCCAGCCTAATAATACTAGCCTGCAACCCCCCAGTCCTAGAGTGTAATTCTTTGGCAGTGGGTAGTGGAGTAATAAAGTGCTTGTTGCCTAGGGGGCTGTGTACTTCTCTAAACATCTAATGCTCGTTGCCTAGGGCAAATCAAGATAATTCTGAGACTATTTAGTGACTTTTCTGAGACAAACAAATCAGCACCACAGAAAATAGACTAGGGTTATCCGCAGTCACCTGGGGCTGTCCAAAGCAAGTAGGCAGGAACAGTGGGTGAGGAGAATTTCAGGCTTCATCGTCTGTGTTCACCCCGTCCCTTCCCTGGACAAACTCTGCCTATAGTTGTGACATATAGTGTATACATGCTGTCTATATATATATATATATATATATATATATACTATTGCTATATAAACAACAGCCAAACCCCTGTTTTTAGAGCAGAGTGGTGGTTGATAACCGAGAGAATCATGTGTCAACAATAGGAGGGAAAGAGAAGCATATTAGTAGAAGGAGGCAAGTTTTCTAAATAAATGTATATGCAAAAATAGTTAACCAGGCCCTACAAGTGTAACTATATTGAGATGGAAACATCCCTTTAAATTGTTGTCACACTCAATACAGATGCTTTTCTAGACTTGGAGCCGTGCATATTTTAAAGGTTGCTAATGTTTGTCACACGCCATCATTCACTGAGGAAATTTTAAATTTTTTTCATTGCTCATTACATGAATTTTAGGTCACTCAGAATCGAGGAAGCTGAAAATATTAGCTGACCATTATTATGCCTATGGTACAAGAATGAGTTCCTGCCTTGAGGCATGAGTGCATTCCAGCAAATTTGCCTTGGGTGATAAAACAGATGGTTATGCCATAGACTAAAAAAAAGGGAATGGTAAGGCCAGACCCGCTATAAATTTCTGTGAAATAGCAGACTTAGCGGAGTCTCCTTAAATACCGCACTACAGTAAAAAATAAATAAATAAATAAAAAAAAAAATCTATATATATATATATATATATATATATATATATATATATATATTAAAATAAATAAATAAATATAAATAAATCATAAAATCTTAAAATTTTCAAAGTTTAGTTGACATATATTTTAAGATATTTAGGGATTATTTAACATTTAAAAATGACATTTTATGTGAAGTAATGTGGAGGGCAACGGCACATTTTTTCCTAATGACATTGAAACTTCACAGCACTCTACGGGGCATAAGGCAGAGTTCTCCGTTTAGCCTAATAGCCTGTTACTTCCTTTAATTACAGTATTACTGTTTACTCATTCTGACATTTCTGCACATAATTTGGCTCCCAGGCAACCGCGCTGACTCAAAGATAAAGTAGTCATGTTTATATAAGACGCACATTTCTTCCAGACATCATCTTACGTGTGGAGTTCATTAAATTCATGCAGGAAATAAAAATAAAATATTCGACTTAATTTTATTTTTTAAACTCAAGGTGAAATAAAGGATACATCACAATACCAAGCCCAATTTTCAATTACTTTAAAACTTTCTGTTCTTTTCTTCAGATCTTAGCAAAAATTTAGGTTATGGGTTATGAATCGTTTTTGGATAGAATATGCAGCTATGTATAGACATATAACATAGTACAAATTGTCTGCTATGTTGTAAGGTTGTCTGCATCCCTAAGGCAATGGCAACACAATAGGTTCCGTACTTGTTATTATCTATTCAGTCTCCTTTTCCCAGTTCTGAGCTGCTGCTTTCTGCCGAAGACACAAAAAACTTTGTGTGAGCTTTTCTCTCCGTCTCCCTCTCATCCCCCCTCCCTTCCGAGATGGCTGATTGGCTGTCTGTATCTGCAACTGTGTAGCTTCCTTGTAATGCTGGGAGAGTTAAACTGAGGTCAAGTTGCTAATAAACTCACTGTAAATTATCCATCCCAGCCTTTTAAAGTTGCTGCAAAGTTGGAGATAAGGACTTGTTTACATCAGCCATCTTAGAATGGAGGGGGGAGGCAGGGAAAACAGAAAGAAAAGCTCACACACAGTATTTTAAATCTTCAGCAGAAAGCAGTAGCTCAGAACTAGGAGAAGAAGAATAAATAGATAATAACAAGTATGAAATGAATTGTTGTTCTCACTTTGGACAGCAATATATATAAAGTTGTGTTTGAGTGGAATACCCCTTTAATTGGTCACAGGGATCACAACTCTTTCTCATACAAAGCACCATATTTCTCAAGTAGCCATACAGTTGACAGAAGAAATATATCTTCCTGATGCCACCACTGGGGGGAGCTTTAGAGATTACTGTATTCTATGTTTTTTTTATTAAGTTACTATTATATGGGCATTGTCATTTCAAACAGCTTCCCTTCATTGATAGCCTATGTGATTCCTAATGTATTTGTTAATACCTTAATTTACTCCAGAAAAAAAGGTTCAAAAAGAGGCTTAGGCTTAATTGTGGGTGGGGCTTAAAATGTGCAAGAGAGAATGATACTGTATCTTTAAGTCATACAAGTTAAATGAACAAGAAAAAATGTTGTTTGATGCCCCAGAATGCAACATCAAGGGGGATATTTATGAAGATTGTAGAAGGAGCATACGCCAGAGAGAAGGTGCAAATTCATCCTTTCTCCCTAGTGTACATCTGCCAAATAACCCCCCACTCGCCTGATGGGCGGGCATGGGGGCGCGGCAAGGTATGGGGAAGGCGTGGCCTCTTCCCACACCTCATTTATTATGATTTACGCCTGGTCACAGGCGTAAAACATAATCCAAATCTACATTTAATGGAAGCAGGTGTAGATTTGGTACAACGGGTGCAGGTTCGGTCACCCAGCTGGCTGGATTTTTCGGCCGGGAAAAGGGGGAGAGGCCTAATTTAAGATAAATCTCCCCCAAGTGTCTAGGAAGTAGGCCCTTCTCAATAGGTGTCTAGGGCATTGTGTATTGGCCTTGCCATTAGATGCTAGAGCTGTCAATCATAAGTGAGAGGTGCAGCTGGGAAAACTCTCAATACAGAGCCCTTGGTACATAACACATAGTGCCGGCCTTGTGGACACTTGCCATGACAGCAGGCAGAATATTACAGCATACCTTTCATTTCAAAAACCCTTAATAATTCTATGTCGTTTTATTAGACTAACCCTTTAGAGAGGTGCTGCTATTAAAGGGAAAGCCTGGCCACAGGAAAAAAAATTAAACTGCAGGGCAGGGAGGAACATAGCAAACTATACCAGCTCACCTCTCCCTGTGCCTCTCCAGCACTGGATTGCTGCTCCAGGACCCCCACCGGGCTCCAGGATGTTGTTTGAAATAATAGTGACCATTTAACCAACATTTCACTTGGTCATATAAGTTGCATAACCAAAACAGAGGTTGTCATTACAAATCCCTCCTCACATCTGTATAGGGGTATGCTAAATATTTCTATTAACAATTTAGACTATATTCACATTTGCACTGCACTTTCCACTGATAATGGAAAACAAAACACTGTATCAGATCTATACTATGACCAGTTTCAACCACTATTAGTACACCTGTAACGGGTATTCTAGAGGGAAAAAAAAGTTTTCAAATCAACCGGTGTCAGAAAGTTATACAGATTCGTAAGTTACTTCTATTTAAAAATCTCAAGTCTTCCAATACTTATCAGCTGCTGTATGTACTGCAGTAAGTGGTGTATTCTTTTCGATCTGACACGGTGCTCTCTGCTGCCACCTCTGACAGTGTCAGGAATTGTCCAGATCAGAAGCAAATTATAAATGGATGCACATTGCTTTAAAAGAGTTCTGTTTTGAATGGAACCGTAATAAGGCGCTTATATGGGGTATATGGGGCCTTCATGAGCCTCTTTGTCATATGCAGTTCTTTACAGTTGTTTTTCCTACTCAATCCTGTATCCATTTCATGGACTGATACGTCACTGTTGATATATTGTATTCAACATATGCTATCCAGGCTCCAGCACACCGCTCTGCCATGTTTATGAACACTTAGTTTAAGTTCCCACCATGTTTTACTGGCCAGGTTAGTGTCTGGCTAGCAAAGCTACTGTCTGAATAGAATGAACAGAGCTGTCAGCACAATGCTATAACTTGTCAGCTTGCTTCATTCACTTAATAGAGTGACGCATGTTCTCTTCTGGCGGTGCTAAAAGAGGGCAGCCACTGGGCGTTTGGAGTCCCTTCAACTTTCCTGCTCTATTATCTGTATTACGCCCTACACCTCATATTCTGTATACTATTCAAAAGGAAATGTAACATAGTAATATGTTATATACCCACACAAAAAAGGAAAAAGAACAAATACATCTTTATAGTAAGAACACAGAACTCTACAACTATGACACCGATCCCGAGTATATAATCCATTTTACTGTGTACATTTTAACTTAAAGCAAACTCTGCAGAAAGACTTAGTTGTTTGAAGTTTGAACTGCAGGAAATTACATTCCCAGCCAGTAATATTTTGACAGATGGATGAAAAAAAGAAAGAAAACTTGTAATTCTTTTAAGAGAAACGAGAGATTTCGAGCTCAAATAAGTCAATAAAACGTCCCCCTTTTCCAGAGAGCTTTGTGCTTTTTCGGAACAGGTTGTAAAATATGTTTTCTGTACATAAGTGTAGTTACTGATCCCCACAAAGTTGCCCTTTCAACCTGAATCCAAGAGGAGTAACCAACCTCCAAACCACATATGTGCAGTTCATCTACGGGACAGGACACAATCCGTAGCCTCTGGGTACACTCTACCAACCCTAGCGGCAGTGATTCACACTTGTAACCTGATACAAGCTTATATAATAAATCAGCCACAAAATAAATTAACTTCAGCTGCCTACGGTGAATCATCAGAATTTGGATGATTGCTGTGGTTTTGCTTTTTTTTCTTCTCTCTCCCTCTTTTGAGAAATCCACAATCTCAGCGTAACACTGAGGCGCTATGTCTCTTTCCTTCTGTTGCGTTTATTTATATTTTACATAATGCAGGTGTTTTGCTTAATATTAGCAACAAATGGACCATTTTTATACTCGGCCGCCCATTACTCATACGGTTTATACGTGGATGATAAAGTGCAACTGTTGCTACTCGGTAGTGAACTATGGAAATATCACAGATGTTCTTAAAGAATTGAAAAATTGTTTCCTACTTCTATTCATCATGAGAGGCGCCAGGTATTCAAGCAATCGGTCAGGTAGGAGAAGCAAGGAGAAGGAATAATTATGTTTTGCTGTACGGCCCATCTGCAGAGAGTGGAGAGTGGTGGATGCTGACCAGCTGCTGGAGTTGTCAGATTGCAAAAAGATGGCCTAGAAGGCCAGTTCACACTGAGGTATCAGTGCTGAATCAGCAAGGAAAGTGTTCCGGGCGGAAAGTGTTCTCACGGAATCACTTTTGGTGGAATTCTGCGCAAATTTATTTTGTATTTAATCAAATTAATTCTTTTTTCCAATCCCGCACGGATTCCACACTGAATTTCCATGTGCATTCTGTGCTGATTCCGCACTGATTCCGTGCTGAAAAATTTCAGAGCAGAAACTCACTGCTCGATTCATTTCAATGGGATTTTGCCAGTGGAATCTACCTAAAAGAATTGACATGTCAATTCTTCTGGCGGAAACTGGATCCGTCACGGAAAATTCTGCGCAGAAATCCCGCTGTGTGAGCTGCAGAGCGCAAATTCCATTTAACTCTATGAAATTTGGCTCTGCACTATATTTGTAGGTGGAGTTTTCAGTGAGGAATCAGCGCTGAAATTCAGGGCTTATTGCTCAGTGTGAACTGGCTCTAGACATGGTTAACATTGTAAAAATGATAATTTAGAACTGCAATCTGTAAATGTAATAACAGAATCAGAATCGTTCGCTAGCGAATGATTGTTTTAGCAAATGTTCAAACAATAATCGCTCCTTGTAATAGAGCCTTAAGCTTGCCATAGGCTGTATCCATGTTTTCCAGGACTCCGTAAGGCTGCATCCAACTTCTTCAGCCACCGGTAATAAAATGTTGCACGCTCAGGTTTGGAAAAGCCCCAGTGTGCTTGAGGTTTGCCTATCTCTACTAGGAACCTTTTCATATTGGCCATATCAGGGAGATACTGACAGAGCAACTCTTTCTGCTTTTTTGCATGGTCTCCTCTTAATTTGAAAAGTGTGTTTGCTGTATGATAATAAATCAATGGTATAATACCATTAAAGGGGTACTCCAGCGGGGGGGGCACTTTTGCTCTGGGACCGGGGAGGAGGTGACCGAGGGAAAAGACGTCCACTCACCTCCCTGGTTCCAGCGGCGGCTCCTGCATCGCGGCGCTCCGGTGCCCGTTTCCCGGCCGTGCATCGTGACGTCTCAGGTCCGCTCAGCCACTCATTGAAGGAGGCGGGATCCGTTTCAAGTCCGCTCAGATCCCGCCTCCTTCACTGAGTGGCTGAGCGGACCTGAGACGTCATATCTCGGGCCCGCGTCAGACACCCGGAAGCGGCCGGGAACCGGGCACCGGAGCGCCGCGATGCAGAAGCCGCCATTGGAGCCAGGGAGGTGAGTGGACGTCTTTTCCCTCGGCCACCTCCTCCCCGGTCGCAGAGCAAAAGTGCCCCCCCCGCTGGAGTACCCCTTTAATTTCATAATAATTAATTTTTTTCTGCATATAATGTGTGGCTGCAGCTTTTCCTTTTAATTCCTGGTTTCATTAATCAGAAGCACGACCATTAGCTTTTTGGAGGGCATCCTTCTTTAAAAAATATGTTGTCTATCGTGGAGGGGAATTGCTAGCCCCAAGCACGAAGTCAACAGTAGGAGATGTTATTGTCAAGCTGTAACTGATGATTAAGGGCACATGCCAAGTTATTGAGACAATGTCATTATTTGTTGGGGGTATATCCACCATTGTTGTTGGCTTTTGTTTTAATAAATTGTTTGAGATAAGGAAATCCCCATTATATTCTTCTACTTGAATGTTCTACTTTCATTACTGAAGCGGGAACCAAACTGCCTGCGCCAAAAGATGAGAGAGAAGAATGTGCAAAGTGAAAGGAGCTGCTGGTGAGCGGGTGACAGGTGAGTTGCCTTTTTCCTCCCAAGCCGGTGGTCCTCCTACACCTAGGGTGATTACTGGTAGTCTGGCAACAGCCCTCGGCCCAGCACCAGCCCTCAACAACTGTTTAATAGCATGGTGGCGGAGCAACTGTGGCACTGCTGTTATTTTCTCATGTAAAATTTAATTATGCAGCCCGGGTTGCCCATGGACTACTAATATGGGTGGCCCAGCAGGCATTTGCCCTTTTCGCCAGATTGTAAACCCAGCCCAATGATTAAAATTCCAAATATGTTATTCTACCTATTACTAACCAATAAACAAAGGGGTCTGGAAATGATACTTTATGGCACAATATGTAATATACAATAACCACAAAAAACTAAATTTAAGATTATGTTTATTAAGTGTTAACAAAAAAGGAAACATATTAGAATAAAGTCTCATCCAACATAAATTAATACTTCATAAACTACAAATCCATAATCTGCATAATGTTGCTCCCATGGTTACTGTATAATTCTTTTTATATATTTCAAACTGAATAATTAAACAACTAATAACACTGCTATCAAAATTACTTTTCAGAGACAAAGGTTCCCGGGTAAGCTGGAGAAACAGACTGGTATGTCTAAGAATCCTTTTACATGTAAATCCTGCAAAGCAAAGAGGAACATGATGAAAAATTAACACCATGGTCAAGAAAATTAAAAAGAAGGTGATACAGTGAAGAGCTATAGTATGTCCACACCATGTCAACAGATCTGGTGAAGTTAAGAACACAATGGCAGTAACAGTGTCTTTCTTGCCCACAGCAACCCATTAGCTTTTAGTTTTTTTCCTCTGGACATTTTAACCCCGTACAGATTACCACCATAAATTTACAACAATGGTGGGTAACAGTTCCAGAGGCGTAACTACCACAATAGCAGCCATAGCAGCTGCTATGGGGCCCACCACATCAGGAGGGCCCAATTTCCCACACCTGCAATACACTGGGCCTGTTGAGCTGTCATCATTTGCAGAACCAGGTGGACAGCTTAGGGTCACCTATGGTTTGCTATTGGGCCCACCCATTTCTAGTTATGCCCCTGAATAGTTCCTTCACTAAACTCGTTGCATGGGCTCTGTTACTGTGCAGGTACCAATAGCAGTTGGTGTCAACTATAATACCCAAATGACATCCTGCTGCAATGGTTGGGATAAGAGTTAGCTCCAGTCTTGGTTGTCTAACGCTGTTAAATAAAAAATAAAAAAATAAAAAAAGGTATTGTATGTGCCCTAAAATAGTTCCCTTTAAAAATAAAACTTGCAAAAATCAGCTATAGCCAAAAACATCATAAAGTGATGTAAAATAAAAAGTAAGTCATACTTTCCTTTCCTGATACCCCACTGCTGCTGTTCTGATGCTCCTAGTTCCCACCACTTTACATTGCTTTCTGGTTCCTGTGACATGGTGACCCCACATGAACTGCCCAGTCACTGGCCAAAGTGGGTGACCACTGAGCGTACAGTTCCTGTGAAGTCAATGCATCACAGTAAACCGTAAGCAGTGTTATTGGTGGGAATCGGGAGCATGAAATTGGAGCTGTGGGTGATCGGGGCAAGTATGACTCTTTTTTTTTTTTTTTTTTTTTTTTTGTACCCTGATCCACTTCTGGAATACCACCTTAAGTCTCAAACTAGGTCGTTGGAGGGGGGGGGGGGGGGGGGGGGGGTTAAAAATGAATTCTGTGGAAAAGAAGGACATTTTTACTAAACGTTGTGCTAAACCTCCATTTATGTTTTAGGAAATGCTTAGATGGATTCCACTAAAGGACTTTAGACATGTTGCCCAATAGGAATGGGATAACCACAAACATGCTTGTGTTTGTCCAAGCCGATCATGCAGCATTTGATTACCGGTGACTGAAGTGTGCTTGAGGTTCGCTCCTCTCTATTGCCTAGACATAATAAAAGTTAGATTGCATTGGTTCTCACTCCTGGGACATGCTGCAACCATGAGGAAAAACTGGAGGAAGTACAAGGTATAGGCAGACTATAAGCCTTCTATGAGACCCAGGGAAACTAAGGCCAGACCCTGGCTGGTCGTATCCCCTTTTTTTTGGGTAGTGAGAGCATAAACTTTTTTTTACAGAAATTGGTAGCTAACAATGGGGTGGGAATTGCTCAAGGTTTATGGAAAATACCAGACTCTATGATGGGGGCCTATTTTAAAGTTCGCTATCAAGCCCTCTTTCTATTATATACGCCACCATATCCAGCAGCAGCTTATCTTAACAAAAAAAAAGGGAGAGGGGGGGGATTAGTAAAACCACAGTAGCTTCCTCTCTAGTCACTTCCCTGTCTATACTAAGACATGTTTACATTTATCTACTTTAAAAAGTCCTTACATGTAAACTTTGCTTTTATTTTTCCTCTCAAAGTTCTGTAACGTTAAATGGAAACAGATACCTGATACCCACTCAATAGCGGCAGACGTGCTCGCGATCATGAAACCCTCATGAGATATAATCAGGAATTGCTCATAGCTTTGGCTTCCAGTACATTGATTCCTGAAGTGTTGTTACATTATGTAATTGATCAGATATATCCAAAACACTGCGGAAAAAAAGGAGGTCATTTTAGTCAGAAAATGTTTCATAAGCTGAAGCATCTTTAACCCGTAGAAGCCCAGGGTTTGCCTCCTGCCCATTCTTCAAAGATCGGTGTGGGGAAATCCCGCTGACACAGGAAGCCATCCAATGCTCCGCAAGTTCTGTGGAAGAGGTCTGCTGTTCTAGGTGTAGTCTTGGGTCGTCTTGGCAACTGCACCGCACATCGTCACCTGCACCTCTCCTCACTGATCTTCACAGAACACATGGAAGGCAAAGTGTGCCTGTCAGTAACCCGGGTATCCATGGAGACAGAGCATGTCAAGTCGGTAATGTGCAGGAACCCACATTCTGATCCAATTGGGTGTTTTGTCTCCATGGATACCCAAACTTCTTCCTGGCAGGGACAAAGTCCTACAGTGATGCCTATAGGAAAAATGACATAAACAAAGCATGATATGTTTCAAAGAAAAAAAATCAAAGATTCAAACAACAGGAAAAATGTAGTATGTTGACTTTAATTTTTTTTTATTATATCTGGCTGCAGCATTTTCGACCAAAAAGCAACACCAGTAAAGATGTCACAAGTAGCAATAGTTGATCTTTTCTTCACCATGTGACAGGAACTGTCCAGAGCAGTAGAGAATCCTCATAGAAAACTTCCCCTGCTCTGGGCAGTTTCTGACATGGACAGAGATGGCAGCAGAGAGCACTGTTTCAGACTAGAAAGAATGCACCACTTCCTGCAGGACATACATCAGCTCATAAGTACTGGCAGACTTGAGATTTTTAAAGGACAACTCCCACGTAAAAAATTTTTTGGCTAATTTAACACACATTACAAAGTTACAGTATATAACTTTGTAATCTGTTTAAATAACCGGTCTGGCCCCCTTCCCCCACTTTCGCTATACTGGGTGAGGGCTCCTTCGACAAACTCTTCTCCTCTACTCCAAGCACCGCTACAACTACCTCTCTTCTGCTATACTTCTCTAAACACCTCCTTAGGCACAACGAGTTTAAGCATTCAAGTCTGTATCAAAGTTTTATCTATTCTACAAAAGTTTATGGTACCACAGAAGACTTTACAGTAAAGCTGTTCTATTTTTACAACACTGGGACACTGTCATACTTCGTACGCACCAGCACCCATACACACAGCACCGTACACCTTGGGATATTTTTCCCTGGACTGTGGGTGGCGGTACCAATAGTCCAGGTGGGTTAGTTGCCACTCAGGACTACCGTGACAAGAGCCCAAGGGACCCACTACAACCCAGCAGGTTACCGACCATTGGGGAACACAGCCAGCTACACAAACAAGCAGGTACCAACATCACACCTGTGTGCTGGACAAGCACTGGCATCATGACATTAACATCTCTCGCTGAGCTGACAGGCGAACACCATCTTGTCTGACACAACACTTAAAGAACAAACATAGAAAATTAATCTTTCCAACATTAAAGGCCATATTACACAACACGATAAGCTGTCAGTTCAGTGCTCGCTGACCCTCATTCCCTGCTTGCTGCCTGTGCTATTACATGCACAAACAGTGAGTGGAGAAGAGCAGGAGGGACTACCCAAACAATGCTTAGATCGTTCAGGCTGCCCATTGAAGTCAGCAGAGTTCTGCCACCGTCGCTCCTATTTTGTGGAGTGAAGTGCAGCAGACCACCGTAGTTATCTTTAAATATGTGCTATTATACTAAGCAATTATCCCCTTAGGACCTTAACCCTTTAAGGACCGTGCTAACTTTTGTTTTTGCGTTTTCGTTTTTTCCTCCATGTGCTTAAAAGGCCATAGCACTTGCATTTTGCACCTACAGACCCACATGAGCCCTTATTTTTTGCGTCACTAATTGTACTTCACAATGACAGGCTGAATTTTTCCATAAAATATGCTGCGAAACCAGAAAAAAATTATATGTGCAGTGAAATTGAAAAAAAAAACGCAATTATTTTTCTTTGGGGGGGCTTCATTTTTTACGCCGCGTGTCCTATGGAAAAACTTAGTTGTTATATATGTTCCTCAAGTCATTACGATTAAAACGATATGTAACATGTATAACTTATATTGTATCTGATGGCCTGTAAAAAATTAAAACCATTGTTAACAAATATACGTTCCTTAAAATTGCTCTATTCCCAGGCTTATAACGCTTTTATCCTTTGGTCTATGGGGCTGTGTCAGGTGTCATTTTGTGCGCCATGATGTGTTCTTTCTATCGGTACCTTGATTGTGCATATGCGACTTTTTGATCGCTTTATATTAAATTTTTTCTGGATTTGATGCGACCAAAAATGCGCAATTTTGCACTTTGGGATTTTTTGCGCTTACACCGTTTACCGTGCGAGATCAGGAATGTGATTAATTAATAGTTCGGGCAATTACGCACGCGGTGATAAAAAACATGTTTATTTATTTACTTAATTATTTATTTTTATTTGTAAAATGGGAAAAGGGGGGTGATTTAGACTTTTATTAGTGGAGGGGATTTTTTATTAATAAAAACACTTTTTTTAACTTTCCCTTACAGTAATATGAAGCCCCCTGGGGGACTTCTATATACACAGAACTGATCTCCCATTGAGATCAATCCTGTGTATATAATAGAGTAATGATCCATCAGATCGGTGCTCTATTATAATGGTCTGCTGCAGACCATCTGAATAGATTGCCGAGACGGGATCAGCGTCATTCCGACGCTGAGCCCCGGCCGGCTCATTAGAACGGATCTCCCCTCCGCGATCGCATCGCGGGGGGGAGATCCCCCACTGGACACCAGGGAGAGGGGGCACAGCTGCTATTCAAATGCAGCTGTCAGCTTTGACAGCGGCATTTGAATAGTTAATTAGCCGGCCGCGGCGATCGGCCGCGCCGGCTAATACATGCAGTCCTTGGCTGCACTTAGCAACCGGGGACCGTGCGCTGTAGAGAGGGCTCACGCCGGGAGCCCTCTCTGTTTACTCTTAACGGCCGCATGACGGGTATACCCGTCATGCGTCGTTAAGAGGTTAAAGAACACCCGGGGAGGGGGCAGTTCACCTTCACACCAACAACGTTTGAATCTCCTGCTAATCGTGGGGTCTCAGGCAGGGCTGTGGAGTCGGTAAGCCGCAGCTCTGACTCCAACTCCGACTCCCGCCTCTGTCTCCGACTCCCGCTTCTTCATAAATGGCCAGTCATATACCAGGGGAGTTATTCATCACACTGGCTAAGCAGCTTCTTCCTAATGTCCTACATGATTCTGGGGCGATTTCTGAGAGAATGAAGAAAGATATAAAGCAGCTTCTCCTGTGTGTGCAGTGGATGCAGCTAGTCTCCAGCCTCCATGTGCTGAACTACTCACAACTAGACTAGATGGAGCAGGTGGTCTTTTCCTGCTGACAATCCTATATGTTTCTAACTAAACATTCACCATACACACAGAAATACTGCTAACAATGCCAGATCCCTGTGATATAGAGGGGGTCACAGTGATATAGAGGGGTCACTGTGAGTGTGGGGGCACACCATAGCACACACACAGCCGGCTGCAGTCATAGCACATACACACACACACACACACAGCCTGCTGCCACAATAGCGCGCACATACACACACACACACACAGCCTGCTGCAGCCATAGCACACACACACACACACAGCTGCAGCCATAGAACCCTAAAGAAAAACACTAAATTCAGGAAAGAGGTTACTGCTACACTACTTATGTCTTCTCCTCCTCCTGATCTATATTACACAGGATATCTTCATATTACACTGCTGCTCATATACAATCATCCAGCATCCAGGAAGAGAACAGCACAGATCTCCCCCCACACAATGGACTCTTCCAGCTCAGAAACAAACTGCCAAATAGTGACCGACAACTTTTCCTCGACCACCCTTATATAATAGGGCCAGTGTCCTATTAGAATGTTGCTCATAATATATATTAATGAGCAAAACTTATAAAATTCATATTAGAACTCAATTCTTAATTGTTCTAGGATTATTTTTAAAGCTGGAGTCGAAGTCTGTAAATTTTTTCCGACTCCAACTCCAGCCAAAACTAGCTCCGACTCCACAGCCCTGATCTCAGGTGCTCCCGTCGGGTGTCTTCATTTCTTCACCACTTCCATCTTCTGCGGCTGGCAGCATAAGATGACTGACATCTTGCTCAGCCAATCGGAGCTGAGCAAGCTGTGAGTCATCTAACCACATAGCAGTGGGGGGCTGGCCTTCCGTGAAGACGTTACCTTAGTGGGTCGGAGCCAAGGCCAGAAGGTTATCAAAACAATGCAGACACATGGGGGATAGATACGTCTATATCTCCTAAACAGTATATGAGAAATGCTTGTACTTTTAAAATATATTTAATATCCCATAATCGGATTTGAATTTGTGAGACAACCACTTTAACAGGAGGGGAGGACTACAGCGGGAAAGGATTCTTAGAAATAGCAATAGTCTTGTGTGTACATATAATAAACTGCTGGAGTTATTTATTGTGGAAAATGTATGAGCCAACAGTATGAAGTCAACACAATTCGAAGGTTGGTACTGAGCCATACTAGCCGGAGGCCCTTATGATGTTACCAGTAACCTGTGAGAGAGAAAGGAAGAACAATTGTATGATTCTATGTAGTCCATTGTTCAAATTGTGTTCTGAAACCTTGAAGTAACAGTGCCACCTGGAATTTACTGAAACCATTCTACTAGTTCTGTGCATTCATTATGGGAGGATAGAGAAGGTCCTCTATTTATATAAACTGTATATGTGGCTTTCTCTTTAAAAGAAGAGCACAAAGCGTTACACTTGGCCATGTTACAGAGAATTTCAATGATCCATCAGGATGTGTGGGAGTTGTTATGTCGTGCATCTCTTCATTAATGTGAGGGTATCTAAGGGAAAACATTCAGACATCTCACAACACACTTTTCTGATATCCTAATACCATCGTAACATTACCAAGGTGAAGTTTAACCCATCCCCACGTAATTTTTTTCCCACTACTGGCCGCGGAAAATAGGGAACCTAAAACGTGAGGAACGTAAAGTCTGTTAAACAAGTCCTTATCTATTATAACAGAATGTTTCCTCCAAGCGGTAAACATCGCTGCCAATAAAACCCGAGGGAGGATTGGTTGTTTGCAAATGCTGTGTAGGCCAGTTTATTTTTGGAATTTGTGGTATTGTACCACTTAAACCACAGCTGTTAGGACCATAATGACCATTTCATTCCCCGAATAGGGGCTGTAAATATAAATTTATATATACAAAGCAAACAGCCTGTAAGAACATATCCAAGCTGCATTCCGACCTACACGTACTGTATGATTTAGATGAATTCACAGCAGGATCTGGGGTCATGCTCTGTCTTTGGCAAATGGTGAAGAAAAACACTATGGGGGACATTTACTATTATTGCAGATCCGCCCCTTTTGCCTGGCGTATGCCTGCTCGCCCAATGGGTGGGCGGAGGGTGCTGCAATGCGGAGAGGAGGCGTGGCCTCCTCTTGCTTCTAATGTATTATGAATTATGCCTGCTTGCAAATTATTATGTAAATGATGCAAATCGACAAATTGTTGATTTGCTGATTCATTAAATAAGTTCAAGGGAAGCCTGGATGCTTTTCTTGAAAAATATAATATTACAAGTTATGGGCTTTAGATTTACGGTGATACATTGATCCAGGGATTATTCTGGTTGCCATTGGAGTCAGGAAGGAATTTTCTCTCTGTGATGGGGCAATTGTCATCTGCCTCATAGGGGGTTTTGCCTTCCCCTGGATTAACACAGTAGCGTTTCCCTCGGTTGAACCTGATGGACTCTTGCCTTCTTTCAACCTTATTACTTAGTTACTATGTTGCACAGAGGTGTGCATCTCTGACAGAGAAAAGGGGCGGGGCTTTATTTAAGACTGGCGTACGAGTATGCCAGTCTTGATAAATGTCATCTTATATGTTGTCCTGAGCTGGGAACCACTGTTATATACCATAAGCCGAAGACCAATTAAAGGCACTTTAAATGTAATAACCTTGGTGTATGGCATATTGTTATTGTTATTATTATTTATTTATTTACTTATTTATTTATTTATTTATAAAGCGCCCTTAATTCCAGGCTTGTTGGACAGGTCATCATGCTGTCAGCTCCGAAGTGAACACAAAACTTTTTCACCGCTATTGAGCTTTATTGGGAAAGCTTCTGGCTATACAGTACGTGTAATCCTAGAGAGGCTGAAAGGCACAATCATTAAAAGATAGATTACATTATTTGTATTAATTGTTGCCTTCTCGTGAACACAATGTACGTGTGATATTGACTCATATAGACATCTCTGGCCGAGATAGGAACTGTTCAAAGCAGGAGAGGTTTTTATGGGGACTCATAGAAAACCGAGACAGAGTTCCTGTCTTGGTCAGAGATGTCAGCAGAGAGCGCTGTGTCAGACTGAAAAGAAAATATTTCCTGCTGGACATACAGCAGCTAATAAGTATTTAAAGACTTGAGATTTTTCAATAGAAGTAAATTACAAATCTGTATAACTTTCTGACACCAGTTGATTTAAAAGAAAAAGATTTGGATAAACCCTTTAATTAATGGGCTAAGGCCCCCATGATGCCTAGATAGGCTTGTGGTCCATCTTCTAGATTTGATCCTGATATGTGGGCCACACTATCACCTTAGGCAGACTGGTTATGGAAACAGGAAGGCTTGAGGTCCGGGTGGTGACCACCCCATAAGGTAAGGGACAGTTGGCTGCAAAAGATTCCCTGTCATGACACAACAAGATTCCTCATGTAACCTTATCTGGTCAGTTTCATTATGATGGTAACTTTCTACACCCTCCAAACTAACTGTTGCTGCCCAAGGCCACGTTCACACAATGTATGACACCGGCCGTTCTGTGACCTGGCTGTGTCACAGAATGGCAGGTGTCAGTGTAGTTTATTCCGGCCACTACAGTACCGGGCGGATGAACATTATTTCTATTGAATAGTATGTGCACATCCCAATTCACCACAGCACACAATGGAAAGTGCAGCCGGAGCCGCACTCTCCATTGTGTGCACTGTCAGGGTTCTATGAATAGTGGCAGCACAAAACTGACATGACAGTTTTCGTTGCAACCACTAGGGATCCCGGCCGGAGCGTATACTATGTGTATACACTCCGGCCTTGATTCCATAGACTGCTGCACAATGTCAATTTTTTATTAATCACGGCCGTTGTTGTAAATCGGCAACAACGGCCATGATTAAAAGAATATTTACGTTGTGTGAACGTAGCCTAAAACTGCTCCCAAAGCCTGCAGATTTTTTGCAGTTTTCCTTAGTGACTAGTGACAAGCGAATACTGTTCGATCGAATAGATATTCGATCGAATAGTAAGGTTTTCGATCTATCAAATATTATCAAATAGTTCGCCGAATATTCTATAAATATTCGAGAAGCTTTAAATCCCCCTACTTCCATTTTTTTCCTCCAAGGGGTTGAATACATGTTTTTCAATAAACGAATACTTGTTCCCATAGACTTTAATGGGATCGAATATTCGATCGAATATTCGAATATCGGGGAGATATTCGTACGAATATTGAATATTCGAATATTTCACTATTCGCTCATCACTATTAGTGACCCCTTCATGGACCCCTCACTTCCATCAACTTGCATGGACAGGCTGTACCGACTCTACTGCTTGCTTCCCACATCTCTACACAAATATAACTACACAGTTATGTTTGCTTCTCTCCACAATGAAAGCAAGGTGTGAAACTCCCCAGTCAACAAAATGGTAACTGGAGTTGAAATTTCTCCCACTGTCATGCTACAAGAATACAGTAAACCACCAGTCATCAACAAAAGCAACATAAAAGAAGGTAATGACTTACATGCATTACATGGGTCAATTATTGGCTGAATAAACCAATAGGCCCAGTGATCATCCGACAAACAAGCAGGGGCGGTCTTGGTATTTCTGGGGCCCAAGCGAAGTTATGTCTGGGGCCCCCCCTCGACACGCGTTCCAAAACAATAGACCGCTGTGTGTTGCCCCCAGTAGTATATACCCCTTGTGCGCTACCGCCAGTAATATATACTCCTTGTGTGCTGCCCCAATAGTATATACCCCTTGTGTCCTGCCTCCAGTAGTATATACCCCTTGTTTGCTTCCCCCAGTAGTATATAGACCCCTGTGTGTTCCCCCAGTTATATATAGCCCCCGTGTGCTCCCCAGAAATATATAGACCTCCTGTGTGCTGCCCCAGTTGTATATAGACCCCCTGTGTGCTGCCCCCAGTTGTATATACCCCCTGTGTGCTCCCCCACTTGTATATAGCTGCCCTGTGTGCTCCCTCAGGGGTATTTAGCCCCCCTGTGTGCTCCCCCACTTGGATATAGACCTCCTGTGTGCTCCCCCACTTTGATATAGACCCCCTGTGTGCTCCTCCAGTAGTATTTAACCCCCTGTGTGGTTCCCCCAGTAGTATATAGACCCCCTGTGTGCCCCATCAGTATTATATAGACCCCTTGTGTGCTGCCCCAGTAGTATACAGACCCCTGTGTGCTCCCCCAGTTATATATAGACCACCTGTGTGCCTCACAAGTAGTATATAGACCCCCTGTATGTTCCCCCGGTAGTATATAGACCCCCTGTGTGCCCCACCAGTAGTATATAGAACCCTGTGTGCTCCCCCACTTGGATATAGACCTCCTGTGTGCTCTCCAAGTTGTATATAGACCCCATTCTGCTGCCCAAAGTAGTATATAGACCCCCTGTGTGCTGCCCCCAGTAATATATAGACCCCTCTGTGAAGCCCCAGTAGTCTATAGCCCCCCTGTGTGCTCCCCCCATTTATATAGACCCCCGATGTGCGCTCCCCCAGTTAAACAGACCTCTGTGTGCTCCCCCTCCCATATAGTATATAACACAATAAAACAAACACCTATACTTACCTGGGTCCGGGCGTCTCCTCTTCTCTTCATTCCTGTGGCCGCAGGAAGGGTTTTCCCTGCGATCACAAGAGGCCGCACTCCCCTTGTCCTGGCGCCGATGCTCCAGTGATGTCACTGGAGCACCGACACCACAAGGACAGAGCGGCCACTTGTGAAAGCACTTCCTGTGGCCACAAGAGTGACTGACAGGAAGGGAGCCAATGTCTCCCGCCCTGTCAGTGCTGCTGCATGTAACTATGAGCGCTTATTACGAGTGCTCATAGTTACAGTTCAGATCGCAGCAGTGAGCGGGGCAGCGGCCCTGTCCAGCGGTCTTAAAGCACAAGAGCGGGGCGTGGGGGCCCCCCTGGATGTTGGGGGCCCCAAGCGATCGCTTGGGGTGCTTGGTGCCAAAGACCGCCACTGCAAACAAGCAAACGCTTATTCATTGGCCGATGACATCATTCAGGTTAAAAAAATCTTTGTTCATAAGCCGCACATCTCTCCATGTATTAGGGGATGAGCAGCTACGAATGATGGAAGTAAAGGACAGCACAAATGATCCGGGAGTTGTTCCTGCAGGCCTACCCACGCAATAGTAGAGGCATATAATCCAATTTACGAGATTTGGTGCCTTCTAAAAGGGCCAAAACTAGAACAAAGAATACTGGGAAGAGTAGCTGACATTAGTGAGAGTTACACTAGGCTTTCCTTCTTAGGTTGCAGTAACAATCAACTCTGATTAAACCTGAGACCTTTTAGAAATGCATCTCCAGACAGTTGTAATTCAGCAAAGATGAATTGTACTGTAAGTCAATATCACGCGTACATTTTGTTCACGAGAAGGCAAGAACTAATACAAATAATGTAATCTATCTTTTCATCGCAACCTGTACTTAATGAATGTGCCTTTCAGCCTCTCTAGGATTACACGTATAGCCAGAGGCTTTCCCAATAAAGCTCAATAACGGTGAAAAAGTTTTGTGTTCACTTCGGAGCTGACAGCATGATGACCTGTCCAACAAGCCTTAACAAGAGCAACACTTGACACATATTTCTAGGATTCTCGGAAATAAATGTCTTTTTAGATACTTAGAAATGCCCATGATTTACAGTGTAGATATAATGACAACTGTGTGAAACGGTATTCACTCGAAAAAGGACAAATTTTCTGAAATAACTTATTTTATAGTGTGTCCACACGGATATTTGAGGGCCTATTTTTTCAGGAAATAATTATGTAGCTTTTAGATTCCACTTTGGGATATATATATATATATATATATATATATATATATATATATATATATATAACCCCGCAACTAAAAAGCTATTTGCATGCTTACTGTACTAACCAGAAGCTCACTTCTAGGAAGCATGCTGACTGATACAGCCTAATACTCTGCCTACAGGGGGCAGGCTGTGTCTCCAGGGCTTTAACCATATTGCGATTGCTGCATGTGGTGAACAGCCTCATGGTTAACCCCAGACCACTATGGAGGGGTTAACATGAAGGAATAAGTAGCAAGGAAGGGGTTAAGTCAGTGAACTTAGTGGATTACTTTTCATGAAAGGTAAGGTGGTGATTGGTAGCAAGAAGGGCCAATGGTAGGCCATATCTAAGTTTTTCCCCCCGACTTCCCATAGATACAAGCTTTCGATTGGACAGTTAAAGGACAACTCGGGCGAAAAATTTTTTTGGCTTATTTAACACACATTACAAAGTTATATAACTTTGTAATGTGGTTAAATACCCGGTCTGGCAGCCTTCCCCCACTTTTCGACCCCCGACCCCCCACCCCGGAAGTTAAAGAATGTATACATTACCTATTACGGTCGCCACGGTCCTCTTCTCTGGTGTCGGGTGACGTCAGAGCTGGGGGGCGGTCCGGGTCTTCTTCCTCTTCGGCTTCTTCATTGAGAGTGAATGGGAGAGAAAAGGCTGCTGGTGCACATGCGCACCAGCAGCCTTTTCATTGGCTGGAGCGCATCAAATGACTTCCAGCTTGCTCAGCCCTGATTGGCTGAGCTTGCTGGAAGCCATGTGATGCGCTCCCGCCAATGAAAAGGCTGCCGGTGCGCAAGCGCACTGGCAGCCTTTTCTCTCTCATGGACCCGGAAGCAAGAGACATCGCTGGACGGCGGACGCAGGTGACGGTGAGGCGGACGGCGGGCGAATGGAGTGGCGATCATCACCGGAGGGATGGTGAGTATGGTGTCTGTGTGTGTCTGTGTTTTTTTTTTGGGGGGGGGTCCCCGCCGGAGTTGTCCTTTAAACTTCATTTCTCCCGCTCTGGGTTAGGCATATCCCAGGGTAAGGGATGTTGTGGATTAGTAAGGGAGTAGCCTGTGGGGTGTTAGTATCTGGGATGAGATGAATTTGTCGTACCTCAGATATGGGGTTCTGATAGGGGAAAAGCTTTTGGGGTACGGCTGGGAGTAGGAGATATATCCCATGATTGCAAAGCAGGACAGGAAGATCATCAGAAGAAGAGAGTAGCAGCCCACCCTGCCATCCGTTTTTTCCCCCTAGGTAATTTGGTAAGTGATCTTTGATTGCAGAGGTTGGGATTTATACAACACATGCGTTGTATTTGAATGAATGGAATCCCGGCGTATACACATAGTGGCTATGTTCACACTACGTAAGTTTCCGGCCGTAGCGCGTTCTGTGATAAAGCGGCCGGAGATTTATGTAGTTTGCGTACAATGGAAAATATACGATCTACAGCTACACAGTTCACACTACGTAAGAACTTACGCCCGGATCGTATGCGGCGCCGTAAAAAGTGAACCAGACCATTGTTTCAGGACGGAAATGCTGTAACTTACGGCCGTAGCGTAACATGCGGTCCCGTACGGAGTGGTGATTTCTTCTTTTTTACACTTTGATTTGCCGATCCAAAAGGTTCTGTGGGGTGTCCGGGGCTAGCCGAAGATATCCAAGTAAAAGACCGCTGTCAGATCGCTACGTACGGCGCTCGGGAAGCGTAAGTAGACTACGGGCGTAAGTTCGCGGACCATACGTAGCCGGCCGCAACTTACGTAAATCCCCGGACGGAGTTTCACACGTATATGTCCGGCCGCGTAAAATATGCGGCCAGACATATACGTAGTGTGAACATAGCCTAAAGGGGTACTCTACGCAGAGGGGGTATTTTTGAGGATCGCCGGGGAGGGGGTGGAAATTGAAGCTGAAGGTCACTTACCTCCCCTATTCCAGCATCGGTGCCCGAATCGCGCCACCTGGTACTCCTGCCCCGCGGCCGCTTCCAGGTCAGAGCTGCCACATGAGACGTGAAGTCTCAAGGCAGCTCTGCCATTCAGCGGCCGAGGCGGGACCCTGCTACGGCCACTGATTGGCAGAGCTGCCTTGAGACCCCCTGGCCTGGAGTACCCCTTTAATGGGGGAGATTTATCAAACTGAAGTAGAATTGGTCCAGTTGCCCCTAGCAACAAATTAGATTCCACTTTTTATTTTCCAAAGAGTCTGTGAGGAATGAAAGGTGGAATCTGATTGGTTGCTAGGGGCAACTGAGCGAGTTTCACTTCACACCATGTTTGATAAATCTCCCCCATAGTATGATGTTATTTTTACCAAGTTTTGACAAGATGCCTAAATCACTCAGGTCTATGCATTCAGCCTAAGCCATACTGTATATTGGTTGCTGAGAATATTCCATGCCAGGAAGTTTAGCTTTAGATACTTCCACTTACACAGTGTACACTAAAGTTAATTGAATCTAGAGTGTTCTGTTTTAGGGTGGTATTACAAGAGACGATTATCATTCGAAAAATCGTTGGATTGTTCGGATTTGAACGATAATCGTTTAGTGTAACAACAGACAACGATTAAAGACCAATGAGAAATTCTTGGTCGTTTGAAATAGGACCTATTTTTATCGTTGATCGTTTGCAAATCATTTGCATGTAATAAGACGTTTGCAGTAGCAACGAACGCAGTAGCGACGAACACAGTAGCGATGACAGGAGGGTCAGATCTAAATCAATGATCAACGACATACAAACGATTTCGATCACTGCCTGCGGTTATACTGGGGACAGTGGGTCTAGAATGGCTGAAACAAAAGCATGTTTGGCTTAAAGGAGAAGTCCAGCGAATTTTTTTTTATTAAAGTATTGTATTGCCCCCCAAAAGATATACAAATTACTAATATACACAACTATATTACTACGGGAAATGCACATAAAGTGCTTTTTCTCCTGCACTTACTACTGCATCAAGGCTTCATTTCCTGGATAAAATAGTGATGTCACGACCCGACTCCCACAGCTGTGCGGGCTGTGGCTGCTGGAGAGGATGATGGCAGAGGGATGCTCAGTGTCCCTCCAGTGCCCTGTGTCCCTCAGTGTCCCTCTACCATCATCCTCTCCAGCAGTTACAGCCCGCACAGCCCTGGGAGTCGGGTCGTGACATCACCATATTATCCAGGAAGTGAAGCCTTGATGCAGTAGTAAGTGCAGGGAAAAAAACACTTTATGTGCATTTCCCGTACTAAGTGTACATTAGTGATTTGTATAGCTTTTAGGGGGCAATACAATACTTTAATAAAAAATTTTGCCGGACTTCTCCTTTAAGCTGGCTCCTGTTGAGACTTACTTACATCCTGGCAATCTTTGTCCAAATCTGTAAGCAGAGAGAGAAGTCATAAGAAAGAGCAAGAGAGAAACCAACTGGGATTAGTGCACTACAAGTTAAAGCTACCCAAACACCAATACTACTGTCACCTCACGGGCAACTCTTTTATTAACAAGAAACTGTACCTTCATCTTGTCAGGAATGTGCAGTAGCATGGTGTGAAGTGGGCCTGTTTTTACTCTTTGTGTGACACACCTGTTTGCTTTTCAGCTTCCGGCAATGCAGGAGTTACACTGAGCTCTGCCAGATCGATTGCTGCAGCTGAGTAAGTCTTTTGACTGACATATTACTCTCCCTGTCCAGTACCTTGAGGATCAGAGCACCGGTCCAATGGGGATCCGGACTGGGCTCTTGATCCTCATAGAAGAAAGCTGAGCCAGTCCTTTTCTGCTGGCTATTAAGGTTCATACCCTGATCTCAGCTCCCCCTGTCTATTCCTGCGATCCCCATTCCTAATTCATCTGCTTGCTTGACCTGTTACCTGACCACCCGCCTGACCTTTGACTATGCAATTGTTTCTTGATTTTGTACTGTGTTGCCCGTTTGGTTCTGACTTGGCTCCCTGACTTCCCTTTATTGTGTTTGTCTGTCTGTCTTGTTCTGTGTGCAAGAATCTAGTACAGGGAACGTCTTTGTGGTTGTCCGCAGCTGCCTAGGGCCGTTTGAGGCAAGTAGGTAGGGACAGAGGGTGGGTTCAGTATCAGGGCCCACTGTCTCGTCTTGTCCTCACCTCCCTGTCCTGACACATCTTTTGTGGAAGATTCTTCAATCAAGTAATAAAGGACTGTTATGCTACTTCACACTTCTCCAGTGTCTGTCCTGTACCTGCCCATCACCATCAAGGGCACCCCACATACCATAAAGTGGGACACTTCACAGGGTGTGCCCAGGGGGTAATAGCTACCACTCACTTCATCTGTGCAGGACCACTTGTCACTGGCACCAGCCCACAAAGCACAGGACCACCTTGTGAAAGCTTACTTACTTATCTATGTGACAAGAACCATGACCAGGCTGTGGAACCACTGCTCCTAGCCATCCTTCAGGTATCGTCTCCTCTGTAACAGCACTGCACTCCATAGGCCACTGCAAATATATATAAGGTGGGTGAGGTCAGAAGCTGTAGCATGCACTATTGGAGACTTTTATTTATTTATTTTTTATTTTTTTATTTTCTGTTATTATATTTGGATTGCCGAGACAGATCCATAGACTTGCATTGGGAGTCCATCTAAGTCACATGGCACAAAAAATGGGAGAGAAGGGCCATGTCATGGTTATCACTGGTCGCATTGGTAAATGTAGCTTGACATCTGGATGTCTAGATCCTGACTGATCACAGCACGGGTTAGCGAGCAAAGATCTAATGAAGGAATTTCAGTTTGGCAGACTTTCCAGAAAAGTCAAGAGCTGTATTTCAAACACTACAGACAAGTCAGCAAGATTTAAAGTGTTTTACTAACCCCGTACTAAGAGATATGTAAGCAAAGCCCATCGCATAACTTAGGAAATATATTCTGAAGTACGATTTTGCACATTAAAAGGTTTTTCTGGTTTCATGGTTGATCACAGTGTCCCTAAGTTTCTGTTCGGTTTTTCTCAGAAAGCTGAGTGCATGGAGTATGGATGTCGTGATAGTTCCTATGTATCTTTATGAGACAGGATAGGGGATGTGTGAGATATCAGGGGGTCCAACCACTCTAGCTCCCCCACCTAAATGGGGTCCGACTCCTTTAAAGTCAATCTGCCTTCTGTAATTCAGGTTCCAAACTGCTGAAACCCTGTTACATAGCTGTTAGATCAGGAAGACACATGGTACATTTCATACATCAATCTGTGCTTCTATGCTTCAATGCAAAGAGGCTTTTCCAAGCTTCTGAAAAGCTGCAAGCTAAAATGCCTCCTCACTCACTCTTCTCTGCATGATTGACACCTAAAAGCCAACAGGGTCAGGTATGGGAGGGGCCAATAAGGAGGTGTTTGACTCTTTATACTACAAATTATTTTCTACATTCTGGAATCACAGACAGATATATGAAAGGTACAATGTGTCTTCTTGTCCTGGCAGCTATGTAACAGTGTCAGCATTTTGTAATCTGAATTGCATCTCTTTAGGGTATGTTCACACTGAGCTCTCCGCCACGGAATCCCGCTGTGCTCAGTGTCCTACAGTGAGTGAATGAGAGGGCACGCGCTCCTCTGCTGCCGCCGCTCTCCGCTCAAAGAAGTGACATGCCACTTCCATAAGTGGAGAGCCGCAGCAGAGGAGGAGCACGCGCTCTCCCATAGACAGGCAAAGACACACTGAGCACAGCGAGATTCCGTGGCTGAATTCCACCTGATTTGCGCAGTGTGAACATGCTGTTAATTTGAAATAGATTGGCAGAACACTGACTCTTTATAGAGCTAGCCGCCCCACCAAACTAAGTGATTGGGGGAAACAGGTCTTGGTAAGACCAAGAGCCCAATGACTCCCAAGATCCTGTGTGCAGATGGGAGAAACTTCCAGAAGATTAACCATCCAGCACAACAGTTGGGTTTTCCAGGAAAAAATTATACAAAAAGGAAAAGTCCCATGAAAAAAAAAAAAAAAAAAAAAAGCAGGAAGGCAGGGGGTGCGGGAACATAATAAACAAAGTAGTCTTACCTATCCTTTTGTCCTTTAGCACTGCTCCCTGGTCCAGCTGACAGACAACAGCCTCCTTAAGCTTTTTCAGCTGCAAGATCCCGTACCCAGCAGATTAATTGCCTGTTCAGCCAATCAGTGACTTGAGAAGGACACCCAGGGGCGCCGCAATCATGAGGCGACCTGAATCGTCTGCCTCAGGCGGCGCCACCAGCTGTCATCATGGGGGCGGCATTCAGTGGCAGATTATAATATGAGCGGTTCGGGCGGCCGCCCACATTATAATCCGCCACTGACTGTACCCAGGGCCGCTTTAACCAGAGGGCACATGGTGCACGTGCACCGGGCCCACTGGTTAAAGGGGCCCCCCCGAGCAGGCCGGCCGTTGCTATGTGCGACCAGTGCGGTCGCACAGGGCTCCGGCCACCAGCCTGTCAGGGGGGAGCGCCATGGATGGGTAATCTACTTACCCCTCCATGGCGCCCCCTGCAGGGCCCCCCCGTCCGCCGCTGCCCCCGTCCGCTGCTGCTGCGGCGCTTCAGCGCTGCAGCAGCAGCGACACTGACAGAGAGAGAGCCATTGGCTCCCTCCCTGTCAGTCACTCACTCTTGTGGCCGCACTTCCTGCGGTCACAAGAGGCCGCGCTCTCCCTCTAGCGCCCGACGTCACTGGAGCGTCGGCGCGAGGGTGAGGGGAGTGCAGCCTCTTGTGACCGGAGGAAGTGCGGCCACAGGAGGGAAGAGAAGAGGAACGCGTGGACCCAGGTGAGTAACAGTGTTTGTTTTTTTCAATGTTATATGGGAGGGGGAGCTATATACTACGGGGGGGGGGGGGGGGGGGGGGGGGGGGGGCACAGGGGGCTATATACTATGGGGGAGCACAGGGGGCTATATACTATGGGGGAGAACAGGGGGCTATATACTATTGGGGAGAACGGGGGCTATATACTATTGGGGAGCACAGGGGAGCTATATACTATGGGGGAGCACAGGGGGCTATATACTATTGGGGAGCACAGGGGGCTATATACTATGGGGGAGAACGGGGGCTATATACTATGGGGGAGAACGGGGGCTATATACTATTGGGGAGCACAGGGGGGCTATATACTATGGGGGAGAACGGGGGCTATATACTATTGGGGAGCACAGGGGGCTATATACTATGGGGGAGCACAGGGGAGCTATATACTATGGGGGAGCACAGGGGAGCTATATACTATGGGGAGCACAGGGGGCTATATACTATGGGGGAGAACAGGGGGCTATATACTATGGGGGAGAACGGGGGCTATATACTATTGGGGAGCACAGGGGGGCTATATACTATGGGGGAGAACGGGGGCTATATACTATTGGGGAGCACAGGGGGGCTATATACTATGGGGGAGAACGGGGGCTATATACTATTGGGGAGCACAGGGGGCTATATACTATGGGGGAGAACGGGGGCTATATACTATTGTGGAGCACAGGGGGCTATATACTATGGGGGAGCACAGGGGGCTATATACTATGGGGGAGCACAGGGGGCTATATACTATGGGGGAGCACAGGGGAGCTATATACTATGGGGGAGCACAGGGGGCTATACACTATGGGGGAGCACAGGGGAGCTATATACTATTGGGGAGCACAGGGGAGCTATATACTATTGGGAAGCACAGGGGGCTATATACTATTGGGGAGCACAGGGGAGTTATATACTATGGGGGAGCACAGGGGAGCTATATACTTTGGGGGAGCACAGGGGGCTATATACTATGGGGGAGCACAGGGGGCTATATACTATTGGGGAGCACAGGGGAGCTATATACTATGGGGGAGCACAGGGGAGCTATATACTTTGGGGGAGCACAGGGGGCTATATACTATGGGGGAGCACAGGGGAGCTATATACTATGGGGGAGCACAGGGGAGCTATATACTATGGGGAGCACAGGGGGCTATATACTACTGGGGAGCACAGGGGGCTATATACTATGGGGGAGCACAGGGGAGCTATATACTATGGGGGAGCACAGGGGAGCTATATACTTTGGGGGAGCACAGGGGGCTATATACTATGGGGGAGCACAGGGGAGCTATATACTATGGGGGAGCACAGGGGAGCTATATACTATGGGGAGCACAGGGGGCTATATACTACTGGGGAGCACAGGGGGCTATATACTATGGGGGAGCACAGGGGGCTATATACTATGGGGGAGCACAGGGGGTTATATACTATTGGGGAGCACAGGTTAGCTATATACTATTGGGGAGCACAGGGGCTATATACTATTGGGGAGCACAGGGGAGCTATATACTATTGGGGAGCACAGGGGTCTATATACTATGGGGGAGAGCACAGGGGGCTATATATTATGGAGAGCACAGGGGGGCTATATACTATTGAGGGGGAGCACAGGGGGGCTATATACTATTGGGGGAGAGCACAGGGGGGCTATATACTATTGTGGGAGAGCACAGGGGGGCTATATACTATTGGGGGAGAGCACAGGGGGCTATATACTATTGTGGGAGAGCACAGGGGGGCTATATACTATTGTGGGAGAGCACAGGGGGGCTATATACTATTGTGGGAGAGCATAGGGGGGCTATATACTATTGGGGGAGAGCACAGGGGGGCTATATACTATTGTGGGTGAGCACAGGGGGCTATATACTACTGGGGAGAGTGCACAGGGGGGCTATATACTAATGGGGGAGCGCACAGGAGGGCTGTATATAACTGGAGGAGCACATGAGGGTCTATATACTACAGGGACACCTTAAAACTATGGAGGCACAGAGGGGTGTAACTATGTAGGAGTACAGAGGGGTGTAACTACTGTATAGGGGTACAAGGGACCTAACTACTGTATGTGTTGGAGCCTAAAATATTTGTCTGGCAGATTCTGGAGAGAAGATTCACAGCCAGGAGAAGACTTCAAGGTGGCCCACGCTGGATGGAGAGAAAAAGAAAAGGTGACAGACTCTGATCGGAGAAGACGCCTCCGGTGAGTCACTGGATGTAACTTCACTCTGTTATAGGCTTGTACTGTTAGGGGTCATGATGTGGCGGTATTATGTAATGGTATCAATGGTGATATCTTTCTGTTTTGTTTAGTGCAGTTTTTATGTAATATGTAATTACTGAATGGTGGAAATAGTGTTATAAGGTAACTACTGTATGTATTGGGGCTCTTGATACAGTGTGGGGGCAAATTCAGTACATTATACAATGTGCAGAAAGGTAAGGGGGGGCCCACTCTTGAGGGCTGTGCACTGGGCCCACCAATGTATTAAAACGGCCCTGACTGTACCATGTACTGGAGCCCCCCCGCCCCCGGGCAGTATCTGTAATGAGATGCTGTGAGCGGGGGAGACTGTATTCATAAGCGCCGCGCTGTACTAAATCAGCCGCGCGGTGCTGATACTACAGCGCGGCGCTTATGAATACAGTCTCCCCCGCTCACAGCATCTCATTACAGATACTTCCCGGGGGCGGGGGGGCTCCAGTACATGCATTCCACGTCCGTGATCCGTCAGGATCACGGAACGTGGGAATGCAGCCTTAGTCCCCCGGCTGATGTGCGGCTGCCCGGGGTGTCCCGTCCTGTCCCCGGCAGCGCGCGCATCAGAGAGCTCCCCGTGCGCCGGAAGTCACAGGCACAGGCGCACGGGGAGCTCTGTGATGCGCGCGCTGCCGGGGACAGGACGGGACACCCCGGGCAGCCGCACATCAGCCGGGACCAGACCAGAGAGGCTCGACGGGGGAACGGAGGGCAGGTGAGTTGTGTGCTGTTTTTTGTTTTTGTTTTATCTGCTGTGCAGGGGGGGGGGAGAGGGGGACCATCTATAAGGTAGGGGGGGAAGGGGGCCATCTATAAGGGAGGGGGGAAAGAGGGGGACGATCTATAAGGGAGGGGGGAAAGAGGGGGACGATCTATAAGGGGGGGGGATCATCTATAAGGGAGGGGGAGAGGGAAGAGGGGGACCATCTATAGGGGGGGGGCATCTATAAGGGAGGGGGGAAAGAGGGGGACCATCTATAAGGGGGGGGCCATCTATAAGGGAGGGGGGAAAGAGGGGGACCATCTATAAGGGAGGGGCGGGAGGGGGACCGTCTATAAGGGGGGGGAAGAGGGGGACCATGTATAAGGGGGAGAGGGGGACCATCGATAAGGGAGGGGGAAAGAGGGGGACCATCTATAAGGGGGCATCTATAAGGGAGGGGGGAGAGGGGGACCATGTATAAGGGGGGGAGGGGGACCATCTATAAGGGAGAGGGGACCATCTATAAGGGAGGGGGAGAGAGGGAAGAGGGGGACCATCTATAAGGGGGGGGGGAAGAGGGGGACCATCTATAAGGGGGGGGAGAGGGGGACCATCTATAAGGGGGGGAGAGAGGGAAGAGGGGGACCAACTATAAGGGGGGGGGGAAGAGGGGGACCATGTATAAGGGGGGAAGAGGGGGACCATCTATAAGGGAGGGGGGAGAGGGGGACCATCTATAAGGGAGGGGGGAGAGGGGGCAGTAGTGGATTATAATGTGGGCGGATTGACGGGGGGGGGGGGGGGGGCGTCATTCTATAGTTCGCCTCGGGCAGCAGAGAGGCTAGAATCACCCCTGAGGACACCGCTGCATGTTGCTGAGGATGTGGAGGACATGTTAGTAAAGTATACTTACTTGTCCCATTCCCCCATTGCTGCCTGATCCTGGGCTGCCTGCTCTGCATCACTGTCTGTGTTTTATAACATACAATGACGGGCCCCCTCCCACTGGAAATGGCCTCTCAGTATACATTACTAACATGTCCCCCTCAGCCCTATCAACACGCTTGAGTATCCTTTTTTCCTGGACCACCCCCTTTAATCCATGCCATGGAAGGTATAGCTTACTTGCTAAAGTTGGCACTGTTTCAGGCAAAACCCTTCATCAGGCTCATATGAGTATGTCCTGAAACTAAGATGGCACAGACACATACTTTCATTGCTTAGATGGTACACCATACTCTACATAAATATATTTGTTATATATATAGTAGAAGTAGAGAGGAGCAAACCTCCTATGGCCTATAGCTGTATCCATGTTTTCCAGGCAGCCTTAGAGCTGCATCCAACTTCTTCAGCCACCAGTAATCAAATGCAGAGCATTCTGGTTTGAAGTTCACTCTTTTCTAGTAAGGAGGTAAAACACCTGGTCCTGGCATTATGGCACCTGGAATTATGCTGCCTGACTACCAAGGGTTACAGAGTTATCCATCATGTCAGTTGACTCTTCAAACTAAAAGGTGTCAGGATTGTGCAGTACCTGGTGTGAACTGGGCCTGTTTTTACTTTTATGTGCCACACCCGCTTGCTTCTCAGCTTTCTGGCAATGCGGGAGTTAAACTGATCACTGGAAGACTTGATTTATGCAGCTGAGTAGGTCTTAAGACTTGTTTCTCTGCCTATCTGGAACCTGGAAGATCAGAGCGTCGGTCCTATGGGGATCCAAACCGGGCTATTGGTCAGCATAAAAGAAAGCTGAGGCAGTCTCCCAGTGCTGGCTATTAGATTTCATACCTTGGTCCCAGCTCCCCCTGTCTATTGCTGCGATCCCCGTCCAAACTCCCTCTGCTTGCTCGACTTTGTTACCTGACCTCTGCCTAGACTTTTTGACTATTCGATTGTAACCTGATTTTGTACTACGCTACCCGTTTGGTCCTGACCTTGCTTGTTTGACTATCCGCTATTGTGTTTGTTTGTCTGTCTTGTTCTGTGTGCACATATCTAGTACAGGGACGTCTTCGTGGTTGTCCACAGCCTCCTAAGGCCGTTTGAGGCAAGTAGGTAGGGACAGTTGATGGGTTCAGCAGCAGGGCTCACTGTCGTTTCTTGTCCCTTCCTCCCCTGTCCTGACAAAAGGAATACCTAAAATGGTCATTTTCTTTAATATACAGTACTAGTATGGAATCCAATAACTGTATATTTGCAATGCATTCTATCTTTTACCTGCAGCAAATCTGCATCAAGAATGAATACTTTTCCTTTAAAAAGTGAGTTATTTCTTTAGTCTTGTTTCTTCCGCTTTACAAGCTTTGCAAATTGTTCTTCGCTAGTTTGTACAAGTAGGGAATTAGACTAGAATTGGAGCTAGGCACGTACTGCACATCTTAGATGTGTACAGTCAAACGCCTGTCTGATTTCACAATGATAAATCTTACAGTAACTACCGGCCACATTGTTCTACTGTGTACTGTACATCACATGATAGGATGATGCAAAAGCTTTCTGGGAAGATACATGCAAAGTAGCTCTCCTCTAGAACTTGTGGTTGGAGGGAGGTAAGAAACCGGATGGCCACAACTATCTACCCTAGACCTGAAGGAGGAACATACCAAAAAGGCATGGCACCCTAAAGAATCCTTAGTACAAGGGGTATGGGGAAGAGGTGGTGGAGGGGCGAAGATGGAGGAGAGCGCTGCAAATAGGTAAACATATCAATGACCTGTTATCACAATTGAAGCATGAACCTATACAAAGGACAGAATAAAATTACAAGGCAGTATAAGATATATATGGTATTTTTAAGACTAGAGATGAGCGAAGCAGCCAGAAATTCATTTCGCAAGCTTCGCTAATTTTCAGTCAAACTCGTGAATTGAATCTTAACAAATTAACAGCCAAAAATATATAAAGCCCAAAGAGTCCAACTAAGTATACATTTACATCAGGATGTACTGTTGATTCCAGGGAGAAAGCTCTTCCAGTTGACACAGTGGATCCTTGTCTTTGCCCTTTAATAGGCCCTTTACAGTGTTGTTTCTTTTCTTTACTTTTTTTTTTCTAAATAAATTAACTAAACACATCCTGATTAACAAATCTAATGAAAATCTCTTTAAATCCTTCCAGTAATTTCCACTGAATTCGAACAGTAGATCAACTCTACACACTCTTGGCTCTAACAACAATGTACTATCCTGGTCTGCATCCAATATCCATGAGGGTGGCTTCGTTGTATCCTTGTATAATTATACAACTTTCTCTCTCTTCCAGGGTTCAATGCTGGGTCCCCCCCCCTGACTTCTCCATTGGGAACACTATAAGCAGATTTGGTTTTCAGGCACTCGCTGTACATTACTTTCTCCTAGTATAAACCCTAGTGTACATATATTTATCATAGGCTTTAAGAGACAATGTTTTGCTTGGCCCTGTCCTAAAGCTACCTTTGTAATACTAGGCATTGTATTAACATACATAAAGATTTTATATTGATTTCAATTTTTTTTCCTGCGTTTTTCAAGCATCTACAAAAATTGATTTACAACTCATGTTCCTTGTATCCACAATTGAAGTCATTGGACATATTGATTTATAATTTTCGCTCCTGCAAACAAAGAGAATATTCAGTCTATTCCTAATAACAGACTGAATAAGAAGAGTTTGTACAGTTGTGGAAAATTATTAAAGTTTTCAACTTAATCTGATCTGCTATATCCGACTGCCTTGACCAAAAGAATGAAGTATATATTGTGGATTTAAGGTGGTCATGTCGCCATTTTCCGTAATAAGGTGTTAAGGCTAAACAAAATATGAGCCACAATTGGGATGGAGTGATAGGTAAAGGGGAACTGTCAGTGGGTTAGATTAATCCAACCTGCTGATAGCCCCCTAATGCCACTTTGTGGCGAGAAGGAAGGTATGTCTCTTACCTTCTTCCTCGGTGCTGTTCCTGTGCAGTTAGTAGTTGAATCCATGATGCAGGGAACCGCTAGGAGCACTGCTCCGCCCCCATCACGCCAAGCCGGCCCGCCCACTTCATTAATTATCATTGGAAGGAGCAGGCTGTTGATCCTAATGGTGCCCGGGCCATGGATTCAACTACTAACTGCACGGTAACAGCACAGAGGAGGAAGATAAGAGACATATCTTCCTCCTTACTCTACCTTACTCTAACCTGCTGATAGTTCCCCTTTAATAGTGTTTAATTAATTCTCTTTGAGGAGAGTGTCATAAAGACATGTGGAGCCATATAAGGGGAGATTTATCAAACATGGTGTAAAGTGAAACTGGCTCAGTTGCCCCTAGCAACCAATCAGAGTCCACTTTTCATTCCTCACAGACACTTTGGAAAATGAAAGGTGGAATCTGATTGGTTGCTAGGGGCAACTGAGCAAGTTTCACTTTACACCATGTTTGATAAATCTCTGCCATAGGTCGTTCATGTCCAATTGAGAATTTGGGAAAGAACGATATTCAAAGCATCTGTCTGATAACACAGGGGAATCTTTTTCCTTTTTTCCCTTCAGTTCAATTAGGCTTCTTAAAACCTTGAAACCCAGCCAGAAATCTCTCCAGAAGGAATTGTTACCCCTCTGTAGACTGCATGTAATAACTTACTTAATATCTGATCATTGACGGATGAGGAAAGGGACACCTTATGTGAATGGGCATATAGCAGATTTGGGATTTCTAGCTGAATAATTGGGCCACAAAAATAAGTTGTGATTGATGATAATAATTATAAGGTTTGGTAGAATTAAAGGGATACGTCTTAGAAGGAAATGTTTTCAAATCAACTGGTTATACAGATTTGTAAATTACTTCTATTTACATAACTCAAACCTTCCAATACTTCTCAACTGCTGTATGTCCTGCAGCAAGTCATGTATTAGTTCTAGTCTGACACAGTGCTCTCTGCTGCCACCTCTGTCCGTGACAGGAACTGTCCAGAGCAATAGAGGCATTTTATGTTAATTTACTTCTGATATGGACAGTCCTGGACAGAGTGAGTGTTAGATTATAAAGAATACAACAATTCTTGCAGGACATACAGCAGCTGTTACATACTGGAAGACTAGGTTTTTTTTTAAATAACAGTAATTTACAAATCTGTAGAACTTTTTGACACCCGTTGATTTAAAAATAAAATTCTCTGCAGTTCCCCTTCAAAGGAAAATATTAGTAAGGAATCACTAGTCATTTTCATATACAGCTGACGTACAGACATAATCTAGGTCCTATTGGAAAAGTTAAGAACACTTGATCCAAATCTCAACATTCCCACTGGCAGAGCAGCTGATGAATATTTTAAGTGGAACCCAAGGTAAGTAAAGTAAATGTTATATGGTAATTATCACTATCACACTCTCCATGACATAGAAAATTGCAGAAGCAATTAATGCAACTTTTTTTTTTTTTTCCTGTGACCTATTCGCTCTCGGAAGGATCAGAAGTGAAGCCAAGTTCAAATAAGATATGTATTTTCCAAGTCCCCACTCTGACTCACTCTGAGCTGGAAGAGATGTGGCATTATCCTTTTTTTTGCCAATCTGGCGTGGAATGAGAAAAGGAATGACTTTTCAGGAGTGTCCAAGTGGAAGGCACGATTTCTGAGATACGACATACTTCAGGCTCTTTGGTCTATGAAGTGAAAAAACAGATCGTAGTAACCAAAGCAAATCTGAAAATAAGAAAATATTCAGTGACTGTTTTTTTTTTCCCCTCACATCTGTCAAAAGAAGTGTTCCCGTATGATGCAATGTTTGTCAACCTGCAGTTATTTTTACATGGATGTCATCACCTTTTTTGATTTTACCATTAGGTTAAAAATAGTGTTCCCTCAATCTGTTTCTTTCCTAAGTTCATTGAAATGTTGAGTTATGAGTCTCTCCCTTAGGCCTCATCTGCATGGGTGTATTAGCATGGGTGGGCAGAAAGGTAGACGACCTGGAAGGCCCCTACCTCTGGGATTGAGGGCATCCATCATTTACCCTTACCCCCCTCCAACTGGCCTGATCTATTTTCACTTTTTATATGATTCACATTAAGGCTATGTTCACACTACATAAGAGACCAGCCGTTCCGTGACCCCGGCCGGGTCATGGAACGGCCGGTCTCTGGCCGGATCATCTTGGCCGGTACTGAAGTAGCGGCCGGATGATATTTCGGCCGCGGAGCTCTGATGCGGGCGCATCAGCGCACGCCCACATCAGAGCTTCCCATAGCCCACAGTGAAGCTTCACATATTTGATTTCCCAGGGGGCAATGTTCTAGAATACACTGACGTTGAGACACGTGATGGTGTCTCTGCGGTGTTTTGGTTGATCTCCCTGAGGTCAACCAGCGTCCTTTTGCATGCACTTACTAGTCATTGCTCCCACTAGCCAGAAACCTACTCCACACTGATGAGGGGCAAAACCCCTGAAACAGCTGTCTGTGGATGGATACCTTGCTGGGGTGGTTTCCTTGACTGGAGAACGCCTCTGGCTTGGTTGTTCCTTCCCGGAGGGAAGGTCTGGCTAGTTCACTGACGTCGAGACATGTGATGGTGTCTCTGCAGTGTTCTTTTGCATATTTGATTTCCCAGGGGGCAATGTTCTAGAATACACTGATGTTGAGACACGTGATGGTGTCTCTGCGGTGTTTTGGTTGATCTCCCTGAGGTCAACCAGCGTCCTTTTGCATGCACTTACTAGTCATTGCTCCCACTAGCCAGAAACCTACTCCACACTGATGAGGGGCAAAACCCCCGAAACAGCTGTCTGTGGATGGATACCTTGCTGGGGTGGTTTCCTTGACTGGAGAACGCCTCTGGCTTGGTTGTTCCTTCCCAGAGGGAAGGTCTGGCTAGTTCACTGACGTCGAGACATGTGATGGTGTCTCTGCAGTGTTCTTTTGCATATTTGATTTCCCAGGGGGCAATGTTCTAGAATACACTGACGTTGAGACACGTGATGGTGTCTCTGCGGTGTTTAGGTTGATCTCCCTGAGGTCAACCAGCGTCCTTTTGCATGCACTTACTAGTCATTGCTCCCACTAGCCAGAAACCTACTCCACACTGATGAGGGGCAAAAAAAACGAAACAGCTGTCTGTGGATGGATACCTTGCTGAGGTGGTTTCCTTGACTGGAGAACGCCTCTGGCTTGGTTGTTCCTTCCCGGAGGGAAGGTCTGGCTAGTTCACTGACGTCGAGACATGTTATGGTGTCTCTGCAGTGTTCTTTTGCATATTTGATTTCCCAGGGGGCAATGTTCTAGAATACACTGACGTTGAGACATGTTATGGTGTCTCTGCGGTGTTTAGGTTGATCTCCCTGAGGTCAACCAGCGTCCTTTTGCATGCACTTACTAGTCATTGCTCCCACTAGCCAGAAACCTACTCCACACTGATGAGGGGCAAAAAACCTGAAACAGCTGTCTGTGGATGGATACCTTGCTGAGGTGGTTTCCTTGACTGGAGAACGCCTCTGGCTTGGTTGTTCCTTCCCGGAGGGAAGGTCTGGCTAGTTCACTGACGTCGAGACATGTGATGGTGTCTCTGCAGTGTTCTTTTGCATATTTGATTTCCCAGGGGGCAATGTTCTAGAATACACTGACGTTGAGACACGTGATGGTGTCTCTGCGGTGTTTTGGTTGATCTCCCTGAGGTCAACCAGCGGGGATCCCATTGAAAGTAAGGTTATGTTCCACCCCGCAAAACTACGCCCATAGTTCTGCGGCGAGAACTACGGCCGTAGTTTTACGTAGTGTGAACATAGCCTAAAGATGAGCAAAGCGAATCTGGCGAATCAAGATTCACTGCAAATCGCGCTGTCAATTCACTTTTTTCTGCGCAGCGAATTTCCATCGATTCCTTAAGGAAATTTGCAAAAAATAAAAATAAAATGGCAGTGGTCTGGAGCGTCACTGGGAGGGAAAAAGGGGTTAACCAAAATCCCTAGCGCTCATCCAATCAGTTGCAGGCCCCTTTGTGGTGTCAGCACCTCCCCCCTACCTTTTATATAAGGAGGTTCGGTAATGGAGGTAGCCAGTCGACTGTGTGTGTAGGAGAGGAATGGCGGAAATTGCATGATTGGCTTATTGACTTTTTTTAATTGTAATTTTCGGATTTTTGACGCTTTTACAACAACATGCTTTAACAAACTCGCTCTTCTGTCATAGTTCCAGTATTGTAGCTACTATAGTTTTGGCTGTTTTAATGAAATTGGTTAAGATTCAATTCACGAATCGTAATGAGTTTGACCGTAAATTCGTGAAGCTTGCAAAACGAATTTCTGTCTGCTTCGCTCACCCTAATTAGCATGTATACTGAGGTCTTTCAGAATAAGTGGATCGAATGTGAAGGAATCATCCAAAGGAATTATTTACTATTTATTATTAGCTGTATTTCCTCTTCTAATAGACTTCAGTGGAAAGGATTATCTTTCTTATATATCACCGTTGTAAGAAATCAGGTAGTCAGGGTTCCAGAGATGACTGGACTCTTCCTTCCATGTTAGAGATCTGAGTGGCACTGCCACACATATGGCAGCCATAGTATTCAATGGGCATATACAATGCAACTCTGATTGCAGACTCCTATGCTCCAGGCAGTAGATAATCTCTCTGAATTACTGAGATACCCCCCCATTTGAATCCATTACCAAGGTCCTTGTCTCTTGAAATTTTAGTTTTGCTCTTTATGGTTGGTTTCACCTCTGAATGTCATGTATAAGCCTGGCCCTTGTGACATTATTGTGTTCACTTGATCAGGCTCTTCATTGCTTTGCTGTCTTACTGCTACTAAAAACCAGGCTTGTGCATTTACTGCTACTAACAACCTGTAGATAAAGACCCCCATAAATTTTATTTATATTGTTAGGACTGGTCGCTAAGAAAGACAAGATGTCGGACACAGACAGTGGACCCTAAGCACAACCCCACCCACTGTCCCTACCTACTTGCCACAATCCGCCCTAAGATGGTGGCGAGCAACTGGGCGGCAATCCCTGGCCTGGATAGGTGGAACACAAAACAAGACAAGACAAAAAACACAATAAGGAAGAGTCAACAGTCCGGGTCACAATAATCGGGCAGCAAAAGTACAAAATCACAATCCTATAAGCAGAGTCAAAAAACAAGCAACATGGTCAGCGGCAGGCAGCTAGCAAGGATGGTAAGAACACAAGGCAGAAGGGTCAGAGTAAAGACAGAATATAGCATAAACACAAGCAGGCAGAGACAAGCTCAATATCCGGCAGTGAGAGGCAGGTTGGCACACACACCAGAGGTCCAGTGCAGAAGCTGATAGGACCAGACCCCTAATCTCCTCAGAACACCTGGGGCAGGAGCAACCTGACTGGCAGGGAGAACAGTATCAGACTAGCTAACCAGCATCAGAGTTAACTCTGGAGTAGCCGGGAGTATCTCAGGCAAAGCGGGTGTGGCTGAACAAACCCAGAGGAAATAGGCCAGTGTTCAGGACACTGCACAAACACAAAAACACTGAAAATCAGCGCCATCTCAGCTGTGCAGCACCAGCTGAGGGGCGCACGGAGTTCGGCACAGGCAGATTCATGACATATATTTTATTTTGTCAGCCATACCCGCCGCTTGAATCTGTATAAGGCATATGGTGCTCTCCCAACAATACACCAACAGATGATGCCAGTAGACATAGGGGTCAGGTGTGATGGAAAAACACTTTTCTGATCCTAGAGTCAGAGTCAGGGGTTGTCCAGCCAGGATCCCTTTTTTGGTAATGCTCAGGGAGAAGGTGGGGGAAAAAATAACATCCACTTACCTCCCTGGCGCTTGCATACCCCGGCTCTGGTCCCTTGGTGTGTGGACACTTTCTGGTGTTGATATGTGATGTAGTGGGACACTACTAAAGACGCTGAATGGCTGAGTGGGACTGCCACGTCACATCTAAAGAACAGTAAGTGGCCAAACACCGGTGGACCGGAGCACCGGAACACGGACGTCATCATAGGAGCATGGAGGTAAGTGGATGTTATTTTTTTTACCCACCCCCTCCCTGGGCATAATAAAAAAAATGTGTCCTGGCTGGAATACCCCTTTAAACCTCCGCTCTCCATAGAGAACTCAGGAATTTTTAACTGTACTAAGCATTACTATGTTTGGATAGGGCAGGAGAGATAACTGTAGGTGGGATAATTGTTAGGCCGTCACATATTGAGGGTGTATGGCCACCTGAAATATTGACCATGCTTGTGTCTTACCCCGACCATGCCTGTCTAAACCATATTGCTGATAACTGTGTACTAACCTCTGCTTGTTTCTAGTACATATCTTGTATCTATCCATTACAGCACCAGATGTTAAAAAAAAAAACATTCTCCTCTAGGGGTTAGTACAATTCCACAGTGACTATACTTTAACCATGTGCTAAAGTGTATATACAGTGGGAGGGATTAAATAAATAAAAGAAATTCCCACATTAGCCAATCAGAGTTTAGCTTTCATATCTTTTAACAAGCGCTGTGATTGGTTGGTGTTAGAAATCCAGACAGTTTTGCTTTAAGAAAGCTTTTTATTTATCCCCCCCCACCCTAGTCTGTAATATGATGTAGCATAACATTCATAGTTACTCTAGTTTCCATTAGAGCCACTCAGCAAGCTTGTTGACAGACGCTTCCTTGGCAATTTAGTTGACATCCTACAATGCAATGGGGACATTTTGTTTTCCCCACATTGCTGTATACTGTATATCCTAGAAAGCAAATCACACAAGCAGACTATGAGAAAACACTGATCAGGCATAGTAGGGATTTCAGCTCTGATACCAAGAGAACAGCGAATGCAGCACTGAACTATATATGATACAGGCTGCGTATCAGGATCTACACAGCATAAATATAGCTGTCTCTGGGTATATTAGGTAGCTGAAGGTCCACTAGTGTTTCATGCATAGGTGTTCTCGTATACAGTGTATGATCTTTACCTCATCCTGACTTGTTATTTTGTTCTACACTAAAATGCCTATGTCTAAGCCAAGCTTCTCCAAATATAGCCTGTTTCCTGACCATGAAAATACTCCCCAGCCGAAGACTTCTTCCTCTACCTGGTGTCTCTTGGACCACAAGGCCAGCCTCCAACTACACCGGCATCACTCCTAGAGATGGCAACCTGGGGGTCGCCTTCAGCAAACACCAAATCCTTATTTGGGTTAGGCCATGTTCACAAATGGTATAAGACTGGCCGTTCTGTGACCTGGCCGGGTCACAGAATGCCGGTGTCAGAGAAGATCATACTGCAGTACCGGCCAGATGATCTTTATTTCTGGTTAATCCGGATGCGAGCGCCCGCATCCCAATTTATATTTCACAAAGTGGACTGACTTTTTCGTGTGGCTGGATGGAATCCTGTCCGGAGCGTATACTGTGTGTTTACACTCCGTCCGGGATTCCATTCATTCAAATATAACGTATAATTTGTAATAATCACGGCTATTGTTGCAAATTGCAACAACGGCCGTGATTAAGGCACAACATACGTTGTATAAACCTGGCCTTAAAATGTAAAAACCAGGGGAGTGGCCCAAAGTTAATCCCCATCTGGGTGGCACAGTTGATCCCCATCTGCAAGTTTCCCAGGTTATTCACTTTAAAAAATAAATAATAATAATGTTCATGTGGTGGATACACACTTTTAGCGATATTCTAGCTGTGATTATAGAGATGTAACAGAGCCGAGGCAAGGATTTACGGAGACCTTCTGTTGCTTTATAAGAAGAACAAACTGTTTGTTAATCTCCAAAACCACAAAACTTGAATCCAATTCCAAGCGATATCAATCACATTGGAAGTGACAGTGTGTGCTGCTAAGGCTGGCCTTGTGGAGTGTGATAAGGCTGATCTCCACGAGAAGGCACTGGGTTATTTCGAGACATGTACAATGTGTTTCTCTGTTAAATTAATTTATAATCGATGCCAGATACAGAGATAGAGTCTCAGGAGCCGGGGGGTTACACAATGCTTCGGTGGCAGCCGAGTTGCTGAGCACGGGACTCTTTCATTGTTTGTGATAAACTTTATTTATTGTGTTAATTTTCATATTTCATTAACACGTTTCTTCATTTATATGTAGAGCTGTAGGCTCACAACTTGACATGTGGTCTTCTTTTTTTTCAGTATTAGAAACTGCTTATACACCGGTAATACTTAACCAGTGCTGGATCTTCTGTACTATGGATTGATCTTAGCAAAGCTAAGGCAGAGTCAATTCCTTAATTATTTATCCATAACCATTGTTACAAAGACTGCATTCTCTTGCAGTAGGATTCCCAGCTACCAGCTATCTGAAGAGTCTGCTAATCATGACAAATGCAAGTATGTAGGAAAAGGGCTTATCCAAGATTACAAAAACATGGCTGCTTTCTTCCAGAGACAACACCTCTCTTGTTCTCAGTTCCATCGAAGTGAATAATAGTAATAACTCACACAACCAGGTGTGGTGCTGTTTTTTTGGGGGGAAGAAAGAACCTATGTTTGCTAATAATGGATAACCCCATAGCCCTTTGTGTGTCCATTACACCTTGCAACGCTGGGGTCCTTGGTTTAAATCCCACCAAGAACAATATCTGCAAGGAGTTTGTATGTTCTTCCTGTGTTTGTGTCGGTTTCCTCTCAGTGTTCTGGTTTCCTCACGCACCAAAACCCCCCTCCTGCATACTCACACCATATTCCCGGGAAGAAAGAGCGAGTGCACAGGAGCCTAGTGTCACGGCCGCGGCGGCTTCCCGTGTTCCGGGCCGCCGCCGCGACCTCCTCCTGCCCCATGCAGCCGCCGGGGTCCTTGTGCAGGGACCCGGCGCTGCTGCTAGTTCGGCCCCTGGGGGCGCCTCACCTCTCCTCCGCTCCTGTCTCTCACTGTGCCGGCCGGCGCGCGCGTCCCCGCCTCCTAGGGCGCGCACCGGCTGTCTCAGATTTAAAGGGGCAGTGCGCTCCTAATTGGTTAGTTGCACCAATCACTCCCTATATATTCCAGCCCTGCCCCACTACAGGTGTTGGAGCCTCTACATGCTTCCCATAGCGTTTGGCCCAGCTCCCTGTTGTTCCTGATTCCTATCCGCTACCTGGTCCCTAGTCCTTGTTCCTGGTTCCTGCTCCCCTGTTACTCCATTGCTCCTGTGTTCAGCCTGTCACCTGCGGTTACGCCTACAGACCTCTGCCAGCACCATCTCCTGCCTACTGCTCCTGCCACACCTCGCCTGCCGTCACTAGCAACCAAGCCAGGGGTAGCGACCTGGGGGTCGCCTGCCGCAGCAAGTCCATCCCGTCATGCGGCGGGCTCTGGTGAAAACCAGCGGCCCCTTAGACTCCGCTCCCTGGTGAGGTTAGTGCCATCGCTGGTGGCGGTCCAGTGGATCCACTACTCCAGGCGTTACACCTAGGCAGCAAAGATTATTCATAGAGAAAAGGTAGGAGTGGTGAGAAGCGGTAGAGCACGTCACAAAAGCTACACCACAATGCCTCTTTGACTCTTCTTTACAGTATGAGAATTAAGATTGTGCACCATTGCCTCTATGGACAAATTACTCAAAGCTAAAGATAACATGGTCACTAGGGGACTGCCACCTACAGTACACTGTCAGCATTTCGGGTTGGGTTGGGTACAGGTGCTGACAGCTTCCCTTTAAACATTTGCTGCCCTACAGATTACAGATGATCACTGTGGGGTACTTGCAGCAGGACGCAAGGTTAATTTAAGGCCTTATTACATAGAGCGACTATCTGCCAAATCAGGTCGATTCGGGCAGATATCATTCTGACATCAGCCATGGAGCCAATCCTCAGTTGACCATTTTCTTTTAACAAGTTTAAAAAGCCGCCAGTTGCGCATTGCTGTGTGTAAGAGTGATGCACGGCAGACAGCTGACAGTAATAAAGTTTATACTTGCCTTTCCATACTCCCCCAATGTCCTGTACCCTTTTCTCCGCATTCCCTGCTCACCGCAGCCTCCACCGACACATCTGGCCCCATCTCTTCTGTCACTGAGGCGGCTGTGATGAGCAGGGAATGTTGGGAAAAGGTTACAGGACATTGGGGAGTATGGACAGGTAAGTATAAACGTTATTATTTTCTATGTGAAAAGAATGGTCTGCATCAATAAATTTCTAATGATGTCTGTGCAGTCATCATGCACAATTATCAAGCCGTGTATTGGCTGGCTAAGTGAGCACTGATCTTGCGCTCATTTACAGTGCAATGTCGGGTCATCTAGTATGGCGCTTATAATCAGGGGACTTTTCCAAAAAAATGGACAACCCATTTAAATGACCATTTCAAAAATTGAGACCTTACCTTGTAGATCAGACCTAAAGCTGCCTAATACACAAAAGTTTTGAAAATAACCTTATAAAATAATGGTTTATCGCGCAAGTGAGATTAAATGTAAGAAAAGGAGACAAATCTGGTTAATAAAAAAACCTGTGAAAAGCTCAAACAGAAGCACAGTACATCAATATGGAAATTCCAGTTTCACCTCTCACCAAATATTTATATATTATTGTATATACATACGCCTCCAACGCTACAAAATGTATGGTATATGTATCCAATATTATATACATCCGGCACTGAAGAAGTCTACGCAGAATTCTGCCTCGAATAGCAAAATCAAGGCAAGTTAAGGTAAACCAACTTATTGAAGAAAACTAGCAATATGAATATACACATATACAGTGCATGTACCACAGACATACAAATGTAGGTAATGTTATTGGTGTTCCTTAAATAATAAGACCGTAAGGGAGCCTTTACACAGAGAGTTTTATCTGACAGATTTTTGAAGCCAAAGCCAGGAATGGATATAAAAAGAGGAGAAATATCAAGTCTTTCCTTTATGACCTGTTCTCTGTTTATAGTCCGTTCCTGGCTTTGGCTTAAAAAATCTGTCAGATAAATCTCTGGTATAAACGTACCCTAAAAGGACGATTAAAAAAATGTGGTGACCAACTAAAATGAACGTCCGTTGTTTTCAAAATAACATTCATTAATAATTGTTATAAACAATAATTTGATGTCAAACAAACAACATCTGTTATTTAATACACATTGGGGGAGATTTATCAAACTGGTGTAAAGTAGAATTGTCTTAGTTGCCCTTAGCAACCAATCAGATTCCACCTTTCATTTTTCAAAGAACCTGTGAGGAATGAAAAGTGGAATCTGATTGGTTGCTAGGGGCAACTGAGACAATTCTACTTTACACCAGTTTGAAATGGGCAGCAATCATATCATTGACTACAATGCATTCCATTTACTTCAATTATAATTCGTTAAAAAAAAAATAGCAGATGCTTTTTCTTTCTCTCTCTTTTGTTTTTTTTTACGAAGTATGCACATAGTCATATAATGTGGTATTTACCAGGGTTGGACCGTTACCTCGATGCTCAACTGAATATAGACAACATTTTTGAAAGTATATGAATAATTAAAGGATAACTCCACATTTCTAAGAAGTTCGTGAAACGAGATCCACCAGAGCAGGGAATAAAGGGAGAGAATAATATTTTTTTATTTAGGTATAGGCTTGATGTTCACACACAGCCCTTTTCATCTTGGGTGGAGATTGACTTTAAAGTAAACTGTATTTAAAGCCTTTTCAAACAGTTGTAAATGCCATTCCCTATTACATAAACTTCTATACCTAAAATATCACAGTCAACATTGTGGTTCCTGCTAGACAGAGGGGAATTGTGCAGGGTGCATTCCATTCTCTGCTGACCCTGAAGACATCTGGGAGATTTCCAAAGAACTTTAATTATCAATTATATACTTTGTGTCCATAAAAAAGAATAGAAGACTGCATTCACTGGAATCATTGCCTGTCAGAGAAACTTTCAGGCTTGGGTAGAAACTGACACATAATCTGTCTCCTCCCTTGAGTGAGGCTTATAGTACTTGGGGTACAACTATGACTCTGTAAATACCAGTGAGGCCTTATAAGACAAAGTATTATTATAATTTGTAGAGACGAGCGGACTTTTGAAAAGTTCGGATCGGCAGGTTCGCCAAGCTTTGAAGCAAGATTCAGGTTCGTCCAAAGTGAACCTTAAACGAACCGCACTAAAACATTTAAAAAAATTGCAGACATTTAGCTTAAAGAGGACCTGTCACTCCCCGTGCCGGGGTGACAGGCTCCTGACCCCCTGCTAGATCCCCCTATACTCACCTAATCGCGCCGGGTCCCGCTTCCTGATGCGGTCGGGTCACGAAGATTTCAGCTCCCGAAGCCCGGCGCGCGCGCACACAGCAGAGTCCGACGCTCATAGAGAATGAATGGGGAGTCCGATGCTCCATCATTCTCTATGGGCATCGGACTCTCCTGTCAGCGCACGCGCCGGGCTTTGGGAGCTGAAATCTCCGTGACACAACCGCATCAGGAATTGGGACCCGGCGCGATTAGGTAAGTATAGGGCGCTCTAATGGGGGGTCGGGAGCCTGTCACCCCGGCACGGGGGGTGACAGGTATCCGTTAAGTGTGGTTCAACAAGTTTGCTCATCAATACTTACATACCCTAGCTCCCCCGTTCTCCCCCACTGATCGCAGCTGTCTCCACATCCTGACTGAGACGAGAGCGACATCCCGCTCAGCTAACTACTGGTCACATTACTGTCCTGTATAAGTCAGTCAGTGATGGGGAGTGACAGTCCCCTCAGCCAATCACTGACTGTCTCGACTCAGTTAGTGATTGGCTGAGCAGGCTGTTACTTTCGTCCCGGAAGTGACAGCCCACCTAGCCAATCACTTGCTGCGGCACTGTCCTGTCTCAGTCAGTGATTGGCTGCCATCTTTATGAAATCCTTACAAACTTAGCTAAAAGTTTGAGTCTGTAACAAACCAAACTTTTTGCAAAGTTTGTAACGAACCTTTGTTCGTGAAGTTTTTTTGCTGTTCTCTAAAAATTTGTATTGAGACAATTGTAAAGTATAATATATAGTCTGAGCTGACTACTTGGGACATTAATATTGCTCAGCAGTTATTTTGGGGGGAACCACTTCATTTAGGCTCTTTTCCCTGCAGCAGTACATTACAAAGTACTGAGAGTAGCTGTTCAGAATTTGTTTCCCCTCTTAGGTAATAGAAGTGGTCCCAAATAAGGGTCTCCCCTTTTATAAAGGTAACATACCCTAATAGTTATCATAGGCCAAACACCCATCACCCACTATTTACTTCTACAAGCCAGCATTCTGAGCTCTTAGTTATATGACATCCAGGAGCGTAGCTAGGGGTTCAGCCTGGGGGGGGGGGGGGCGAGTGAGTCTCAGTGGGCGCCCAACCCATTATGTTACCCATAGTGAACCTCAGTAGATGACACTGCTTTCCGATTAATAAAGGGTATTTTCTACTACATTACTCATAGTGAACAGGGACTGAGAACAGTGGAAAAGACTTTCTTCATTTCACATATATAACCATGTAAAAAATTAAAGGGGCTATCCAGCATTGCAAAAACATAGCTGCCTTTTTCCAGAAATAGCACCACTCTCCTCCAAAGCTTGGATGTGGTAGTGCAGCTCAGTTCCACTAAAAGAGAATGGAACCAAGTTGTAATACCACAAACAACATAGAGGAAGCTGTGGCGCTGTTTTTGTTTTCTAATTAGCCATCCATTCCTCTATCTCTTCATCTCTTATCTATCTGTCTAATATCTATTGGGCAGCATGAGGACTACACCATAGCTGATGGTCAATGACCAAATTAGCAACACCTGAAGGCGATACCCGCAGTACCAATAGAGTAAATGTATAGTACAAATGCTGGATAATAATAAATAGTCCCATGGAGTTCAAGGCAACTACTGTATACTAAATAACCTATATCCAAAAAAGAGACTACTGCAACAAAACTAAATGGAATAATGTCTTTAATATTCCATAGAAACAATACATGACAATACATAAAAAATGCAGGAGAAATCAGCCCCGATAATCATGGTGTACAGGGTATATGAGAGCAGCCAATTTATGCCTCCATGTAGTATTTAGACGCAATTTTAGCCCTCATATGGTTCACAGGGTCCCTCTATGCTCTCATATAGTAAATAGGCCACCATCTATACCCTAACATAGTAGATTATACCCCCTTGTTCCTCCATATAGAAGATAGACCCTCCCTGTGCACCCCTATATAGTAGTCAGGCCCTTCTGTACCTTCATGTTAAAATTCAGCTTCTCTGTGCATCCATATAGTAGTTAGGCCATCTGTTCCCCAATATAGTTATTATTTCCCTCTGTTTCAATGTAGTTGTAGTAGTTAGGGCTCTATGTGGCCTCATATAGAAGGTAGAATCCCATCTGTGCATTTATCTAGTATTTAGACGTCTCTCTGCAGGCATCCCCCCCCCCCCCAAAAAAAAAAAGCTAGTATCCTCCATGAAGGCATCCCCTCCAGCACCATCTCATGTAGGTAATACCCCCGGTATGTATTCCCCTATGCAGCCACCCCCTTCCCCAGTAATAGTCTAGGGTGGTAATCCTCCAGGTGGTTAGACAGCCCCCCCACCACCACCACAACCACCACCACTGTGAGTAGACTGTACGTCTAAATACAGCAGCAGCACAGGTATATAGAAAACATAAAGATGTAGTGCTCGCCTCACAAAACCGGACCCAGGTTTGTATCAATCCAGAAAATGCAGCAACAGACAGCACAAATCAAAAGAGTGTTTATTCACCGGAGTGCAATGTTTCGGCTCCACAATAGCAGCCTTTCTCAAAACTGCTTGAGAAAGGCTGCTATTGTTAAGCCGATACGTCGCACTCCAGTGAATAAACACTCCTTTCATTTGAAGTGCTGTCTGTTACTGTATTTTCTAGACTGTACCTCTAAATTAGGTTTCCCCTTTTCAGTTAGCCAGCACATCCCATTACCCAACCCTCATAGATAACATCCTTCCCAGGAGTTAGCCCCACCCACCCCCATAGATAACATCCTTCTCAGGAGTTATCCCCACCCACCCACATAGGTCTCCTCCTCTATAACTAAGGGAAAAAAGCCATACTTACCTGCTGTGTGGTTGCAGTACTGTAGTCTTCTGATGTCAACTCTCTCCCTGCTCTGTGAGCGTACGAGTGACATCACTCATGTTCCACAGCTCTAAGAAAGGGGGAACGACCTCTTGTGGCCACAACAGTGATTGGCAGGGTGGAGAGCCAATGCTCTCCTCACCTTGTCAATCACTCTGCTGCATTCAACTGTATGTTCTCCTCGCATACAAGTGCAAACAGCTAAACGGTCAGACACAACATTTGGTAGCCGTGTGGGCCCCCCAGGAGCACTGGTTGCTGGCCAGGAGCCACCTACAGGCAATAGACATTTGTTAAGTCTGTCTGCAAAAGCAATAGCTTTTGCGGACAGCATTAACTGGCCAAATCTTCAGTGGGCCTCCTGCCTGCGTGGGCCCGGGAGCGGCCGCCCCCCTCTGCCCCCATTAAATTACTCTACTGCTTCACATACAAGCACATACAGCTAAATGGTAAGACACAACATTCGGTAGCCGTGTGGGCCCCTCAGGAGCAAAGGTTGCTGGCCAGGGGCCACCTACAGCCAATAGACATTTGTCAAATCTGTCTGCAAAAGCAATAGCATTTGCGGACAGCATTAACTGGCGAAATCTTCAGTGGGCCTCCTGCCTGTGTGGGCCCGGGAGCGGCCGCCCCCCTCTGCCCCCACCAAATTATGCTACTTATGACATCACAAGACTATGGAAACCAGTGGAAACCAAATGATGTCATGAATAGAGATGAGCGAACCTCGAGCATGCTCGAGTCAATCCGAACCCGAACTTTCAGCATTTGATTAGCGGTGGCTGCTGAACTTGGATAAAGCCCTAAGGCTATGTGGAAAACATGGATATAGTCATTGGCTGTATCCACGTTTTCCAGACAACCTTAGAGCTTTATCCAAGTTCAGCAGCCACCGCTAATCAAATACTGAACGTTCGGGTTCGGATCGACTCGAACCCGAACCCGGTTCGCTCATCTCTAGTCATAAACTATGGATGAAATGCTGTATGCTGTGCTCAGGGAATCACACAGCAATGAGGAAGGAATGGTGGGTGAACATAAAAAAGCTATACTTTTGGGAAAACTATCCACTGCACTGCCCCATGAACTGCTCCCATGATGCACTGTCCCATGTACCTTTTATGGTTTCTAGCTGATCATATATTTTGCTAGAGATATAAAATGAAGCCCCTGAGCCTTAGTATACAATCTTTACTGAATACTCTTCCATTACATTACAAATTATGGTGTCATTACATTACAAATATCGGTGTCTTCTCATGTGACAGAAAGGCCTTTCGCACCCTCAAGCACCAGGGCCCAGATGTAACTGCACCAGCCATAGCTATGGTGCTAGAGGAGAAAATGTCAGTAACATGACATACGATAGTTACATTTTCTTTTTCTCACAGATACGTATAGACATGAAATCTATGTGTGCCCTGGAGAAAAATTATTGGAAGTACAGTATTGGATCATAGATTTTTATAGACACCACAATAATCCATAAAATACAGCTCTGCAATGTGGCTGTGTAAACCAGGACTCTATTGTAGAGGAAAACATATTACCTAATTCTCTGACAAATTATGTTGACACTGTAACAGATCGGCCCAGTTATAAGTGATTGAGATTCCACCCTATAACGGTGTGAATTCTAGGATCAACGTTACAGAATAAATGAGGTATATGATAATGTTGCAGGAAGCAAACCAAGTCTATACATAAACTTATGTTGTTGTGTTCTACATAACTTTTTTTAAATGTTGCTATGAAAAAAAAAAATTAATAACATGCGCCCCTGGCGTACGCCAAAGATAACACTGTTGTCTGCTGGTTAAAGCGCTCAATGCAGTGAAATCCTAGGTGCATTGCTTCCCGGTAAACACAAATATGCAAAAAAAAAGTGAGGGGGGGGGCGTGGAGCCTGATTTAAGTGTCTCAAAACACAGGACTAGCCAGATATCCTTCCGGGAAGGGCCTGGCCAAAAGGTCGCTCCTGTAGGGAAACTACCAAAACCACCATATTAAGTGGCTTCATAAGTCAATGTAATGACAGGGGAAAAACCAAGGCCATTTGTTAGGATAGGGACAGGGAAACACAAGGACAGGTGAGCCATGAAGCTGGCACTCACCCCGCTGTCCCTACATACTTGCCTCAGAAGCTCTAATTAGCAACGGACAACTGGAAGCCAGTCCCTGATCTCACTAATGTGGAACACAGCACAAAACAAGACAATACACAACACAATAAAGGGGAAGTCAGGAGTCCAAGTCAAAACCAACCGAGCAGCAATGTACAAAATCATGTCCAAAGGGGGTAGTCAAAGGGTTAATAGCAGAAGTCAGGTAACCAGAGAAACGCTAGGTCAAGTAACACTAGTGACTAGGTACTATCGCAGGCAAGAAACATGATACAAGTGCAGGTACTTATGGACCCTGGAGTCCCAGCCCCAGGCGTGATTGGGGCTGAGGCTCCAGTTCCTGCCCAGATACCGACAGCTGACTGGTGAATCAGCTGTCAGTCAACACGCACTACACCTTATGCTGATCAGCCAGGGAGAGAATACTTGCCCCTGCTACAACAAGGAATAGCAGAGGAGAGTAGAGCAAAAACATCAGAAGCATTCTGGCTGCTATGGACGCCGAGACGAACGTACGGTCCGAGTCCTAACAACAGGTATCCATCCACAGACAGCTGTTTCCGGTTGTTGCCCCTCATCAGTGTGGAGCAGGATTCTGGCTAGGCTGTAGAGCCATAAGAGAAACAGATCCCTGATCTCAGGGAGACCAGTTTAAGATAACACTGCCGGCTGCTGGTTAAAGCATTCAATGCAGTGAAATCCTAGTCTTGATAAATGTCCCCCATACTCACCAACCTGCTTTCCCACACTCTCCTTGTGACATGTGCTGATTCCCCACTTATCACTATTACTTTTAGGCTATGTTCACACTACGTAAAACTACGGCCGTAGGTTCTCGCTGCAGAACTACGGCCGTAGTTTTGCGGTGTGTGACATAGCTTTATGTTGACTGGGATCCCGGCCGCAGCGTACACACATCGTATACGCTCCGGCCGGGATCCCGTGCAGCGCCGGAACAAAACTGACAGGTCAGAATTCAGTGAATTCCGGCCGCAGAAAGACCTGTCAATGCGCACAGTGAAGCGAGCGGCTCTGGCCACTTGCTTCACTGTGGGCTATGGGAAGCTCTGATGCGGGAGCGCGCTGATGCACCCGCATCAGAGCTCCACGACCGGACGGATCATCCGGCCGGCCGGGGTCACGGAGTGGCCGGTCTGATACAGTGTGTGAACATAGCCTTAAGATAGACTTTTCTCGGTCTTCTCAGCCAATCGACGGTCATAGCGGTATCCTACCTCAGTCAGTGATTTCTTGAGTGGACTACCACTGCTGAGATTAGTCTGAAGTGGCAAGAAGAGTGGGAGCAGAAAAATATTACAAGTGAGTATTTTTATTTATTTTTTAAATCCTGGTCTTAACAACATTTTTTAAAAATGTTTGTGTCCAGAATTCCCCCGAATACCCTCACTTATTACATACTCTGACAGAGAAGCCTCTTATTCTCCCTTAGGCCAATTTAATGTGCAGTCAATGAACCTAATCAAATGTGAAAAAAAACAAGAATACTCAAAGCAAACACCCACAAGCACCATATTCTGTAGATTTATTTGTTTCCTTTATGTCTTAATAAATACATTTTAGGCTTTAGTGATCTCATAAGTATTCCAGATAGTCACTGTGAAAAATTATTGTAGTTGGTTCATACTTGAAAACAGCAAAACCAATTCTGATCGTGAGCACAATAACCGTACGTGAAGATAGAGAAGATAGAGTTACTATTTACAGTTATGGCGTCATCTACGGTTAGAGAGTTAACTACAAGGTCCTGAAAAGATGCTGATTATCGGGTAGATCCATCTGACCTAGAATGCAGTTCTTCCGATGGGTGGAAGGAATTGAGAGAGACAATGTAAGCCGATACACTACGAGAGCCATAATCAGGGAATTGCTGATCTTCTGGAGTAATGTATTTATCCCCCTTCGGAGCCTTGTACTTGTTTGTTTGTTTCCCTTATTTTTTTTCCTGGACTTGAAACACAATCTGGAAAGCTTCACTTCTTTACTGATAGCCCCAAATGACTCCTAATGTATTCAACTATAATGAGAGCCACTGCCATAGTAATGATCATGAATTATATCTGTCATTAAAAACTTGATACCCAGGATATTTACAGTATGGAAATGCCACATAGCTTATAAGCTGTGACTCCTCAGTTTTGATACTATGATTATTTACACTTACAGCCTCATAACATTGAACTAGTTGGCGCCATTGTAATCAATACAAGACAATAGTGGTGAGTAAGTCTCTGGAAATCCTGGAATTACTTCACTACCCTTGAACATCTGGGAACTGTAGAACACCATGGTAAATACCATTAATTAAGTCACCCCTTTAAAAATATATTAACCCCCAAGCCACACCAGGCTTCTAAGGCTACTACTGTATTATTAACCCTATGAATATTCCCAACTAACCAATAAGCCACATGAAGCCACCAAGGTTCAGTTTTGAACTTTAAGCCACAATTAGTTGTCAGGAAAAACATAGTGACAACTCATAAGTAAAAAAAAAATTGTGGTCTCAAGAACACACTGTATATGGTTGTTAACAGTGTTGGACTTGGATATCTGGGGCCCAACAGAGGAAATGATCCTGGGGGCCCACCAATGAAGAACCAGTGAGAAATGACATGTCAGTCAGTGTTAGTGCAGGTTCTAAAGATGGGGGCCCACAGGAGGATCCTCCGATCCTCTGGTAGGCCAGTCCGGCACTGGTTGTTAACCTAGGTGTTGCTAGCTTAAAGGGGTATTCCAGGGAAAATCAATAATTTAGCAAAGGAAAGGGTTAACCAAAGTTAACCCTTTCCTAATATACTTACCTGTTGTTTATTGGCCCCCCAAGGAGATCTCCGGTCCGGTCACGTGATCTTCCAGCTTGTGGCTCGGATCCTCTTCTCCTTCCGGTTCGGTGACGTCACCCGGGCCGGCGTCGCTCTCCATCTCATTAGCAGCAGAGCACTGAACGCTGACTGACTTGGTAGCGTGTAGCCAATCAGGGTTCAGTGCTCTGCATCCCCACACACTTCCGAGTGGGGGTCCCCTGAGGCTGCAGTAAATTATCAGGGGTCGTCGGGCTCAGTGCCAGTCACCAGTTACATGGGCCGGCACTGCACTACAGCAGGTGAATGCGGGGTCTGGCGTCAATCATCACTCCGCAGAACCCCCCCCTCCCCACCTTGTCAGCGATGCCGACAGAGTCCTGGGAGGGGATGCGGCGGGCGGCATTACTTCATTCATAGCTACCAGACACCCGGCTGCCCGCCGCATCCCTTCCCCCCAGGGACTCAAGGTCGGCATCGGTGGGGAAGTAATGTGTATCGGCTGCTGATCCCCCCCGGCCCCCCCTCCCTGTGTCCCTGTCAGAGATCGCTCACCCCCACCCCCCGGAGCGTGCTGCTGGCCCCGATCTCGGCACTGGTCTCAAGCACCTGTACTCAGCTGACAGGCGCTGTGTACGGAGCAAGACAAAAATCTCTCCTGCCTCACTCACACAGAGCCTGTCAGCTGAGTACAGGTGCCTGAGACCAGTGCAGAGATCGGGGCCAGCAGCACGCTCCGGGGGGTGGGGGTGAGCGATCTCTGACAGGGACACAGGGAGGGGGGGCCGGGGGGGATCAGCAGCCGATACACATTACTTCCCCACCGATGCCGACCCTGAGTCCCTGGGGGGAAGGGATGCGGCGGGCAGCCGGGTGTCTGGTAGCTATGAATGAAGTAATGCCGCCCTCCGCATCCCCTCCCTGGACTCGGTCGGCATCGACGGTGGGGGGGGGGGGGGGTTCTGTGGATTGATTATGGATGCTAGACCCCGCATTCACCTGCTGTAGTGCAGTGCCGGCCCATGTAACTGGTGACCAGCACTGAGCCCGACGACCCCTGATAATTTACTGCAGCCTCAGGGGACCCCCACTCTGAAGCGTGGTGGGGATGCAGAGCACTGAACCCTGATTGGCTACACGCTACCAAGCCAGTCAGGGTTCAGTGCTCTGCTGCTAATGAGACGGAGAGCGACGCCGGCCGGGTGACGTCACCGAACCGGAAGGAGAAGAGGATCCGAGCCACAAGCTGCAAGATCACGTGACCGGACCGGAGATCTCCTTGGGGGGCCAATAAACAACAGGTAAGTATATTAGGAAAGGGTTAACCTTGGTTAACCCTTTCCTTTGCTAAATTATTGATTTTCCCTGGAATACCCCTTTAAGGCTCCCATACCTGTCTGGCTGCGGCTTACCCCTCACATCGACTGCTGGTCAATTGGTCGTCCGACAGTTATTGAAGGTCTACAGGCACCTTTAGACTCTGTATACCTTGGCATATTTACTGGAGTACTATCTAAAGTTTTTAGGTGAATACATTACTCAGTTAGACCTGTCAATTTCTGATTGACTGGAAGATTGTGTAATGTTTCTGGCGGGTCGGGGGGGGGAGGGGGGCTGTTGCTCTTGACACTCAGTAGATGATGTTGGGGGAAATAAGGATCAGGCAGGTTGGATATGTTATTGGAGATAAACTACTGCCTGACGAGTCTAGCAGCAGCTTACCCATTTCTTTTGCTATTCAGAACATAGGAATGTTGGGCATTCAGTTGTATTGAGGCACTGAGGGAAGATAGCTGTCGGGCCGAAAGAACATCTGACTAATAGCTATTCCTAGGGAATGGCCACCTTTTTTCTTCACGTGACAAAGTGAAAGGCTGTCATATACATTTGACAGGAATAAGTTGACGATAAATATAGCACCATAGATTAGTGATGAGCCTATACTGTTTAATCGAATAGATATTCGATCGAATAGTAAGGTATTCGATAGTATCAAATATTATCGAATAGTACGCTGAATATTCGATAAATATTCGATAAGCGTTCTAATCCCCCTTCCCCTTCCCTGAGGTGTCATTGTGTACTTGGTGAACCTCCAAGTGGTCGAATAGATGTTTTTCAATAATCGAATACTTGTTCCCATAGACTTTAAAGGGGTTGTCCGTCGATAAAAAATTATTCACAGAATAACACACATTACAAAGTTATACAACTTTGTAATGTATGTTATGTCTTTGAATGGCCCCCTTCCCCGTGTCCCACCACCCCCACCCGTGTACCCGGAAGTGTGGTGCGCTATACATTACCTGTCACGTGCCGACCACGGTCTCCGATCCTCAGCAGTGACGTCTTCTTCGGGAGGCCGGCGGATCTTCCCGAGTGCCGGCCGCCCTCTGCAGCGTCATCCGAAGCTCAGCCGCGATTGGCTGAGCATAACTGTGCTCAGCCAATCGCGGCTGAGCAGCTGATGACGTGGCCGCCGAAGATCCGCCGGCCTCCCGAAGAAGACGTCACTGCTGAGGATCGGAGACCGTGGTCGGCACGTGACAGGTAATGTATAGCGCACCACACTTCCGGGTACACGGGTGGGGGTGGTGGGACACGGGGAAGGGGGCCATTCACAGACATAACATACATTACAAAGTTGTATAACTTTGTAATGTGTGTTATTCTGTGAATAATTTTTTATCGACGGACAACCCCTTTAATGGGATCGAATATTCTATCGAATAGGCGACTATGTGAGAGATATTCGTATGAATATTCGACTATTTCACTATTTGCTCATCACTACCATAGATAAATAGAGCACCATAGACTATAGATTTAGTGGTTATTCTGTACGTTATGTAAAAAATTACATGTATGAAAGCTTAAGTGACTTAAGGATCAAAAGAAAAACATATGACTCTGTTGTGCAACTCATCTTACTGATGGTGGGTTCTCGTGTCATATGATCACAAAAAATATAAGACGCGAGGCCAGAAGCTACATAAGAGGAATGAAGGGACTCACTGTAGTGTTAGGGTAATATGCAGGGGAACATGGACTGAACATATAAAAGCTTTGTTACAGTTTTACTACATTTATGTACGGTATTTTTTATTTTTTTTGTCTTGCGGTTCCTCCGTCCTACTTTTATCAATGTCCTTCCAGTACTTTAAACCCATCACAAATCAGAAATGTATGTCAGAATTGGCAAGATTATGATTTAAGATGGTGGCTGTTAAAAAGGTTCACAGACAATAACCACTCTGTATAACTCTATTTTTATCCACCCTACACATCTACAGATTTTCCCAGGGAGTCGGCCTCTAAATCTGGAGTCAACCATGTGCATTTCAGAAATCTAAAATCAATTGGCATGGTGTTGTTAGGAGTTTTGCCTGACCCAACTTCTTTTCCTATGGTCTGTATGAACGTTCACCTGGGTTATATACTAAGGGTAATGCTGACTACTCTTCTCTAAGGAGGATGAGCAGAAGTGCCATGTTAGCCTGCCTTGAGTCCCCATTTTGATCTTTGCTTTTGGCCTCTTTATCCTGTGTTTGCCATTAGTGATGGTAAAAGGTCACTCCTGCCACAACGAAAGCCATGAATCTGTTCCCAGACAAAACAATTCTCGGGGCAGCAAACATCAATTTCTCATTCCATTTCTGATTTGAAAGGTTCTGTCACATGTGTTTCTCACTGTGCTCGCTGTTTTAAGAAAATTGTATCTGACAGATTAAATAGAGTATAGATGTGACTGGAAAGAGGACATATTATCCCTCATGTTCCATCTCGACTTTCCCTATTAGGCACCAAGGTCTTCTTAATACAAAGATACGAGAAGGGAACACGTGTAGAATAAGTCACCTTCTTCTACTGTATGTCACATCATATATCGTAATATAGTAGAAGTAAGAACGCTTTCAGAAATAGAAGTGGTAATAGTTTCTCGGAAGGGAGGTAGTTCCAGATACCTTGGAGAACTAAACCCAGATTTCCATTGGATATAGACTGTTCAAGTCCTTTTGTCTCTTGATCTTACCCCAGACAGACTGGATGATGATGATGAGATCAGGGCTTTGTGGGGGCCATATCATAACCATATCCAAGACTCCTTGTTCTTCTTTAGGCTATGTTCATACTTCGTTTAACAGTGTCCGTTGCATAGCAACGGATGCTGTTAAACTGACGGCTGCAGTACCTTCCTGCAGCCGATACCTTTGTATCAGCTGCAGTAACGTTCTTTATTTACAATTGACTTGCGGGCACTGTCGGGTGTGCCCGCATATCAATTAACCATTTACTTCAATGCAAAGTACGTCCGCCACTGCACTTTACATTGTGTGAACAGCTATTATTTCCAGATGCTGTTCATTGAACAGCGTTCTAAAATAATAGGCATGTATATAATTTTAACCCCCATTCCAAAGAAAGGCTGTTAAAATAACGATGTGTGCATACAGTGGACGGCATTGCATTGACATCAATGCAATGCCGCCCCTGCAGTAAAGAACGGACGCTGATTCCATTGCAATCAGCATCCGTTCTTTACTTAAAAAAAAAAAAAAAACATTGTGTGAACATAGCCTTACACTGAAAATAGTTCTTAAAGACATTGGCTGGATGTTTGGGGTCATTGTCCTGTTGCAGAATACATGTTTGATGCCAATCTGATGGGTGCAGTTAACACTCTGTTTATGGAGCCACCGTTACCAAGCCCAGCACTTGAAAGTGTTCAAAGACCTATAGAAAATGAACATTGGGCACTGTATTTTTGGACAATATTGCCCCTGCTCTAGAGATCTTTGGGGACCCCGGTAGTCAGACCACCACCGATCAACTTTCCAACCCCTATCCAGTGGTTTGGTGAATAACTTCTTGAGATGGGAACACCCCCTTTAAAGGTGTGTTTACACAAAACGATAATTGGCCCGATCGTACGATTAACGATGTCGGAATAACGATTTTTTTTTTCATAACGATCAGCGTTTATACGGTACGATATATCGTACGGAAAATTCGTTTTGCGATCGCTTAAGCCTATCTCACACATTGGTTAAATCGGCAAACGACTGTTCACACGGAACGAACTGCAAATTTTTTGCGAACGACGAACGACGATTTGATAACATGTTGTAAGATCAAAATGAACGATTTCTCATTTGTCGTTTGATCGTTCGCTGCGTTTACACGCACGATTATCGTTCGAATTCGATCGTTATCGCGCAAATTCGCACGATAATTGTTACGTGTAAACGCACCTTAAGTCTATCTAATCAAACCTATTTTTTTTTCTTGATGATCCGGCCATATGTGATAATAACTAAGGTTACATCTATGGTACTGAAAGAATTACTAAAAATCAATCCAATGCTGTGGAAGAGAGATGGGGAAACTGCAGCCCTCCAGCTGTTGCAAAACTACAATTCCCATCAGACATCAGCTAAAGCTTTGGCTGTCCAGGCCTGATGGGAATTGTAGCTTTGCAACAGCTGGAGGGCCGCAGGTTCCCCATGTCTGCTGTAGAATTTTCCTTTTTTGTTAGCTTATATAATCCTATCATTTATTTCACCCTGATCTCACAATCATTTGGACAGATACTAAACATCCTAATTTTTAGCATTAAACATAATCTGCATCATTTACAGGTTAATCATCACAATGCAAACATTATAAAACCTACTCATCTTATCTACTATGAAAGGATCAGGCTCCGCACATCAATCTGATTTCTTAAGTCCATTTCACTACCAGGAATGGAAGGTCAGGTTTACAAACATTACCAGCGTGCCAGAGTTTTATGACAACAAACAAATACACAGCAGGAAAGAACAGCGGGAACGAAAACCCGCAGTTTGTTTATAAAGAATAGCATGCAATCTTTCACATCTCGATCCAAGAGAGTGCTTGTAGGCTAGAGCCATTAGAAGGAGGTCAGGGGTCTTTTTAAGGTCACATTAAAGTGAAAAATAAAGAAAGTAAAATGGATGCATAGTATGCATATGTAGCTGGGTATTTTCCGACTACAATAATAAATAACCTAACTGTTTGTTTGTTTGCATATAATTTACTTTTTTCAGTATTTATTTATGTACATGTTGGTTTGCAAGTAATATGTTGTCAAAGATTATTCATAATACAGTAATTATTATACACATACTGTATATATTACACAGCACTTTACAATGCTGGGGGCACATACATAGACAAAAAAGACATTGCAGAGAAACACATTTAGGCCATGCTCACACAATGTATTTTTTCATTAACTAACTAACTAATCATTGAATAGCAGCCACACAAAATTGACAGTGCAGATAATGTAAAGTGCTGGTCCGGCCGCACTTTACATTTTCTACAATGGTTAATTGGAATGCAGGGAAACCCAAATCTGCCCACATTCCAATTCAAAAGAAATTAAGTTCACCTGACAGGTATTGCAGTACCAGCCTGGTTGAACTTCAAAGACAGCGACCGTTCTGTGACACACATGTGAATGTGGCCTTTATCCTCAAGACAAACTTGAGGAGTGAGGGACCTGCTCGCAAGAGCTTAAAATCCACAAGGAAAGGATAGTTCCTGACACAGACAGAGGTGGCAGCAGAGAGCACCGTGTCAGCCTGCAAAGAATACGCCACTTTCTGAAGAACATACAGCAGCTGATAACTACTGGAAGATAAGTTTTGTCTTAAACAGAAGTCATTTACAAATCTGTATAACTTTCTTGCATCATTTTTTTTCTCCGGAGTAGCCCTTTAAGTTATGGAAGGCAGGAGGAGGTTAAAGATACCACAAAAAGACAGATGGGGAGATTGGATTGTCAATGGGAAAGTTAAAGTTGGCCATAATGAGAATCAATGTTTCACTAGACAGGATATGAAGAAGCCAGGCAGCAAAGTGATCAAGACGCTGGCAGGCCTCCAGGATTTCTCCTCTACATTCTTACATCTAATTAGTGAAACTGAAATTAAAGACATGAATCATTCCCTTTAAAAATCCATCTTTACAGATATGTATCATGAGTGGAGATGCGGATGGGAGGGAATAGCATTTCTAGCTATCAGGGTACAGTCCATTTATTACTCTATAGAGGGTTGGAGTATCTTTCTATACTACTGCACATATCCAGGTAGACAAAGAAGGTATAAGTCCATAACTGTAGCAAGAAAACATGCAATACATTGACTATTTCTAAAAAGTATATAAAAAACAGCTATTATTGGGACTGTCAAATAATAGAAGCTAGTATCTATCCTCAGTATAGGGTATAACTAGCTGATTGTGGGGGCTCCGACTGCTGGGATCCTCTGCAGTCTCCAGAACAGGTGCCCAATAGTGATGAGTGAATACTGTTCGATCGAATAGATATTCGATGGAATAGTGAGATATTCGAATATTCGATATTCGTACGAATATCCCGCGAATATTCAATTAGTATTCGATAAGCGTTCAAATCCCCCAGCTTCCGGTTTCACCCTCCAAATGGTCAAATAGATGTTTTTTAGTGATGAGCGAATAGTGAGATATTTGAATATTCGATATTCGTACGAATATCCCGCGAATATTCGATCGAATATTCGATCCCATTAAAGTCTATGGGAACAAGTATTCGATTAGTGAAAAACATCTATTTGACCATTTGGAGGGTGAAACCGGAAGCTGGGGGATTTGAACGCTTATCGAATATTCATCGTATATGCGCGGGATATTCGTACGAATATCGAATATTCGAATATTCGAATATCTCACTATTCTATCGAATATCTATTTGATCGAACAGTATTCGCTCATCACTAATGTTTTTCAATAATCGAATACTTGTTCCCATACACTTTAATGGGATTGAATATTCGATCGAATATTCGCAAGATATTCGTACGAATATCGAATATTCGAATATCTCACTATTTGCTCATCACTAGTGCCCAACTCTCCCTAAATAGAGCTGCAGAGATGGGTGGGGGCTGTACTTACCTATCTACGACTGCTGAGATTATGGTGGATCCTAGTGGTCAGAAAACCCACCCCTGCAATCAGTCACCTGTCCCCATCCTGTGGCTAAAGCATAAGTTATTAGGCACTGGAATACACTGTTAAAGAGGTACTCTGAAGAAAAAGAAAATAAATGGGTGTCATATTGGGCCTTCCTGTACTTGTCAGCTGCTTTATGCCCTGCTGGATGTGGTGTATTTTTTCAGGTCTGACACAGTGCTCTCTGCTGCCACTTCTGTCTTAGGGTGGGTTCACACTACGGAATTCTCGAGGATAAACTCTATGGAGCCGGCAGATAGGCACGCGGCCGTGCACGCAGACAGCCGACGGAATTCCGCGGAGTTTATCCGCGAGAATTCCGCAGTGTGAACCCACCCTTTGACAGGAACTGTCCAAAGCAGGAGAAGTTTTCTATGAGGAGTTGCTACTGCTCTGGACAGTTCCTGTCACAGACAGAGATGGCAGCAGAGAGCACTGTGTCAGACTGGAGAGAATATACAGTACCACTTCCTGCAGGATATACAGCAGCTCATAAGTACTGGAAGGCTTGAAATATTTATATAAAAGTTATTCACAAATCTGTATAACTTTGTGACACCAGTTGATTTCAAACCAGAGTACCTCTTTAAGATAGAAGCATGTTGGGAGTCATTGAAGTTAGTGATAGTGATATTCCCACCAAAAGTAATACAAATCACCAATATACACTTATTACGGGAAATGCCTATAAAGTGCTTTTTTTCCCTGCACTTACTACTGCATCAAGGCTTCACTTCCTGGATAAAATGGTAATGTCACGACACAGGGCACTGGAGGGACACTGAGCATCCCTCTGCCATCATCCTCTCCAGCAGCCACAGCCTGCACAGCTCTTGAAATCGGGTCGTGACATCACCATTTTATCCAGGAAGTGACATCACTGTGTTATCCAGGAAGTGACATCACCATGTTATCCAGGAAGTGACATCACCATGTTATCCAGGAAGTAAAGCCTTGATGCAGTAGTAAGTGCAGGGAAAAAAGCACTTTATAAGCATTTCCTGTAATAATTGTATATTGGGGATTTGTATAACTTTTGGGGGGCAATACAATACTTTAATAAAACATGTTGGTCCTTACTACATAGCTGCTCTGGCCATTGATAAGGTGGGCTAGTTGTTGTTTTATATGGCCAGTCTATGCAATTCCTGCACCATGCAAAGGGAAGTGGAGACGTAGAGTATAACTGATGTTCTCTAGGCCAGCACTGACAAAATCAATAGTTGTACTGTACAGGCCTCATGTGGATGTTTATGGCGTCCTGGCCTGGTTTCTGTTACATTTATACATTGGCTGATCAGGATCGGACTAGAGAACATTTTGTGCCTACAGGCTCCTAGGATGTAAATGTTTGCTGCAGTAAATCTGCCATATACTTTATTATCTTCTGCACCCTGGATAGTTACTGCCAGTGAATCCTCCTGATCTTTCTGCTGCACACTATGTAAATCTTCCCACAGCGCCATCTCTGCCTTCTTAGTATTTTATTCTTTGCGAGGCCTCCATGTTTTTCAATGAATAGATGAATGTCAATGTTTTAAACTGGGAATAAAAAAGGAATTAATTACTGTAAACAACTGGATAGGACAGGATATTAGAGGCTGGGGAAATGGGGGAGGTGGGGGGCAAAAACAATCTCAATTTAAAGCAAATGTACCACCAGTACATTTCTTTTGTGATTTTTACATGGAAAGACTGGCGCATGGATATTACTGAGCACCATCCAGGGGTTAAGCACAGGAGGCAGGCCTGCCCGCCCCCAATGTGACAATCGGCCCTTCCCCCTGTGATGCGACTCCATTGATTTTAATGGAGCAACGTGACGGGGGTTTTGTCACACTGGGGGCGGGCAGGCCTGCCTCCAGTGCTTCACCCCCAGCCGGGGCTCGGTAATAGACCAGAGCTCTACTGGGGAACCGGGCCGGGGTTCAAAAAAAGGACCGCAGCACAGGCATCCCAGGCATCCCCCAGTCTATCCAAGTAAAAATCACAAAAGTAGGTGTAGCAAGGCCTTACTATGCAATAGCAATAAAGGATTTTAGTGTAGTGATCTAATTCCTATGATTGTTTCTAATTCTCTCATTGTTTATGGTTCCTTGCTGCTATTATGGTACCTGCGAAATGTCACAGAGAGAGCCATGTGTTCAATAAACAAACTATTAAAGTATATTATTTGTTGTATGTGAAAGTGACGAAATAGTGACTGTTCTTTGAATGAGTAAAAATATCCCAGTCCTCTATACTGTCTCCACAACCATCTAAGAGGGTAAGAATAAGAGTAAAAGTCACCATTATCTGTTATATTGATGCTGATCAAGATTTATGCCTCTATATAAATGTACAACTGTGTCCTTTTCATTATATTTAAAAAAAAAAAAAAAAAAAATTCAAAAGTTTGGAGAGCTCAGACCCCCACTGATCTCTAAATATACTGAGAAGAAATGCGGCTCTGTGCTTCCTGGCTACTCTCCACAGGAGACAGACTCCATAGACTTATAATAGAGCTTGTCACCTAGCCAGAATCCTGCTCCACACTGATGAGGGGCAACACCTCGAAACAGCTGTCTGTGGATGGATACCTGGCCTTGGTTTTTCCCTTTTCATTACATTGACTTATAGGGCCACTAAATATGGTGGTTTTGGTGGTTTCTTACAGGAGCTACTCCTTGGCTGGGTCCTTCCCGGAGGGATATCTAGCCAGTCCTGTGTTTTAATGAGGCTCCACGGTCTCTTCTTTTGCATGTTCATATTTCCCAGGGGACAATGCACCTAGGATTTCACTGCATTGAGCGCTTTCACTAGCAGCCGTCAGTTTTATAGTTTGGTGGGTCTCCCTGAGATCAGCGATCTGTTTCTCTTATGGCTTTACTAGGCATTGATCCCACCTAGCCAGAATCCTGATCCACAATGATGAGTGGCAACACCCCGAAACAGCTGTCTGTGGATGGATACCTAGCCTTGGTTTTTCCCTTGTCATTACATTGACTTATAGGGCCACTTAATATGGTGGTTTCTTTACAGGAGCTGGAGGTCCTTCCTGGAGGGATATCTGGCTAGTCCTGTGTTATGAGACTCTTCAATGAGGCTCCACGGGCTCTTCTTTTGTATAAAAAAGAAGTGGAGCACACAGCCCACATTTTTCCCAGACATGTCTACAGATTAGTGGGGGTCTAAACTGTTGGATCCCGACCGTAAAAAAAACTTTTCATTTTTGCAGTGATTTTATCTGGTCAAGGATGCCTAGTGCTTTGCCTTTGCAGAAGTCACATAGGGGGGCTATGATCAAAGTACATTGGGAATATGCCAAATAATCTGGGAGGCCACTACTACTATGGGGAAAGTTCTCCTGAAAAATGTTGCATTCGGCTAAACTCAAGGACCTCGACTTGCACCCAATAGTTTATTTATTTGAATGTAACCAAGTTACAGAAGCAGCATGGGATGACTGTCATAGTGGATCAGCATTGTCGTGAGCTACGTGGGAGTCAGCTTAGGAAAACTGTCTCTGTCAGCTGCATTGACAGTATGGTAGAGCATTAAATTACTTAGAGATGGCCTGAAAGCACATAGAGCATAGAGCTGTCAGTCTACAATAGAAAGTAAATGACATGAAGTTAATCCAGCAGTTCACATGGCGGCTGCAGGAGCTTCAACTATTATAAATGTGAAAAACGATTACAGAGTTTTTAATAAAAAAAAAAATAATCTTTTTTTTTTTTTTAAATAGGTTACATTGGTCCCATAGGCCTCAATGATGGAACGTATTGAACTTTCTAAATTCTAATTCGATAATAGCTTGACTATAGACTAGTATTCTCTTTTTAGAAAAGGAATTTCTTAGGAGCCAGTACCTTAGGGCTTGACATTATAGTCAGCAGCATGAAAACTGATCTTCTCTGCTAGCATTCTATCCTAAACTTACTGTACGTTCAGCAAACATTTGTGTAAAGCTGTAAAATCCAATGGTAAAAAAGTTATATTAATGACAGGAATCAGCCAGCTAAAAAAAAAAAAAAAAAAAAATCTGAGCTGTTCCATTGCATGGCTTTTATTAAGAAGAAGGAACTGTATCCGCTCCAGGGTTGGAATGGCTTTACATATTTCTGTCTTTACACATCACACATATACTGAATGCTTTGGTGATTTGGATGAAGCGTTATAATTTCATACCACACACTAAGTTTTCCATTCATTTACGTAACATTATTTTGAAGCATTGAAATTTAAAGGGGTACTCCAGAGGGGGGAAAAAATAAATCAACTGGTGTTAGAAAGTCATACAGATTTGTAAATTACTTTAAACAAAAAATGTCAAGTCTTTCCAGTACTTATCAGCTGCTGTATGTCCTGCATGAAGTGGTGTATTCTTTACTGTCTAACACAGTGCTCTCTGCTGCCACCTCTGTCCATGTCAGGAACTGTCCAGATCAGAAGCAAATCCTCATAGAAAACCTCTCCTGCTCTGGGCAGTTCCTTTCATGAACAGAGGTGGAAGCAGAGAGCAGCAGAGCTGGAAAGAATACACCACTTCCTGCAGGACATACAGCAGCTGATAAGTACTGTAAGACCGGAGATTTTTAAATAGAAGTAATTTACAAACCTATATAACTCTCACACAGCTAATTTGAAAAAAAAAAAAAAAAATACCTACAGTAGCCCATTAAAGGGGTAGTGCGGCTCTGGTGACAGTCGACGTTCAAATTTCCCGCCAGCCGCGTCCCCACCATCTTCGGCCACTGTCCTCACTTCCGGGTCCGGGTGTAGTGAATGGGAGCGCATCACATGGCATCACATGTAGTGGGGACTGAAGCGCATCACATGGCTTCAAGCAAGCTCAGCCAATCAGGGCTGAGCCAGCTGGAAGCCATATGATGGGCTCAAGCTGCACCAGCAGCCTTTTCCTCTCCCATTCACTGCTATGGAAGACAGAGAAGAGGAAGGAGACCAGGACCGCCCCCTGCTGTAAAGTCATCGACCCAAGATGGCGCCCGGGAGAAGAGGATGGGGTCGACAGTGTTTTGGTATGTATATAACTTTGTAAAGTGTGTTAATTAGGCAGAAAAAGAAAAACGCCATGCTACCCCTTTAAGTCTTACTTTTCCTATCTATACTGTTATCACAATACTGTAAATACTGTATATACACACTATGAGGCTGGGTTCTCACACAGTATTTTTGCTCAGTATTTTGGTCCTCATATCGCAACCAAAACCAGGAATGTATTGGAAACACAGTGGCTATGTTCACACACTTGAAATTTAGTAGATCATTTTCTGACAAATAATGGCCCTTATTTCAAAACAACGGCCGATGTTTTAAAATAACGCCAATTATTTGCCATTAAATGATGGCCATCCACTTAATTTCAACAGTGTGTGAACAGAGCCTTTCTGTGTTTTCAATCCACTCCCGGATGTGGTTGCAATACGAGGACCAAAAAACTGAGCAAAAATACTATGTGTGAACACAGCCTAACAGTGCCTCTATTTAGTGTATAGGTAAAGCTATCAGTTACAATTCGAATTGGCAATGATCACTGGCTATTCATTGCAACATTACTGTAAATAACATGGAAGTGATGAAAAACAAAACTGGCATTCAACCAACTTTGACCTTATAAACATTATTTTCTAGAACATAAATATTGCTCTCTTTGGCTATGTAATTAGACATTTTCCATGCTTATTTTTAAATTTCTGCTCTATGCTGTATATAACAATGCTGTATATTTATGCAATATACTGTATAACAAGCAGCACATTAAAGCTGTGGTTTGTGGTTTCCTTCTGGCAACAGCGATTTGAAACCTAGAGATCCATGAACTATTATTGACTTTATGCCTCCCACCTGGTACTAGGTGTATTAGCAAAGCTTTAAAATAAAGCAAAAGCATGTTTTCTGAAAATATTCTGCTTTCACATGAACGTTAAATTATACAATTAGTGGTATGTTCATTGTTTGTCCTTCTCCTTTACTCAATATCAAAATGGACAATCCTACTGGCATACACCTTGGTGCCAAATAAAAATTTCTACCCTATGCAGTTCCTGTGCTGAATATCCCAAGATCCCTGCTTTTTGGGGCACTTGTACTATATAAAATCAGGCAAGACAGGTTGCCTGAGGCTGAGCGTTCCTCTATTCACTATGGCGAGGGGTAAGCCACAGCGAAAGAGCTCTCACTGCAGCCTATTTGTCCCGAAAAAAAAAAGGCGTTGGCCATGATTTTCCACCCTATCTCCATCGACATCATCTGTCGAAGCTTGTTCTGGAGAGTCCCCTTAGGGCCCTAGTACACGGAGCAATAATTGTTTGAATGGGCCTGATCTGGCTGATTATCGCTCAGTGCAATAAAGACAACGATCAGCTGATGAAACAATCATCAGCTGATTGTTGCTTTAGACCCAAACTTAAAATAATTGGCCTGCGGCTGACTATCCTGCAAGCAGTATACATTACCTGTCCATGCTCCAGGGCTTCTCTTGCGGTCTGCATCTTCCCGGGTCCCGCGCTCTGCAGGTTCAGAGCGGCCTGTCTGAGCTGACAGGCTGCTTAGCCAATCACTGGCCATGGTGGTCCCAGCCAGTGATTCGCTGAGCAGTCTGTCAGAAAAAGCATGGACAGGTAATGGCTGCAAGGACATTGGTAACGATGTCTGTGCAGCCCTTGCTAAACGATTATCAGGCCATGTAATAGGCCCAGAAAACGAGTGCTGATCTAGCAGATCGGTGCTTGTTTACAGTATTAATCGCATCGGGCCCCTTTGGCCCATGTAATAGGACCATTAGATTAATGGCCGAATCCACTGTGAGCACTGGGCATAGTCGATCAAAATCTAAGTTGTATTGGAACCATTACTCTACTTGCTTATCCTGGGCTAGCCATCCCCCACCCTCCCAAGATCTCTGCACTCTGGGGCATTTGTACTACAGATTTATGGAAACAGATAAGGTTGGGGCAACTGTGACTGGCAGCCAAATGCTACAATGTGGATCTACTGTACTGTAGAGCCCACCCCTTCAAGCCCTATAATAGTAATGTGGTCTGCCATAATGATAACTTATTTTTCTGTATGTTAAAAAAAGCGGATGTGTTTTTTTTATTTTTATAATGGAAGTCAATAGAAAAAAGAATCAAGACGGATTGAAAAAACACAGTGTGAACCCAGCCTAATCTATTATACTGTAATAAGGGTGTGAATGAATATCTTGTTACATAAATATTCACAATTCAATTAAGATATGCTATAGCCTTTCGCTTGTGCAGAAAAATCATTGGGGACACTTGATTATATTACTTAATGGTTTTAAAATAATTAATTCATTATAAATATGATATCTGACCATGTGAACATCTGTATTGAATTCTGTTAGGGATAATTACCCAGTTCACACATAAATGAGGTGCTGCATAGGGGTATCCCTGGGGTGCTCCAATTCACTGCACTGTCAAGTAGATAACTGTATAGTATTCACTTTTAGAACATGATCATTCATAATTTTTAGTGGTCAGCTAGTATGTGCGGGGTGCCAGCATCTCCAGCATGCATTGTAGGGTTGGAATACTGAACCACAGAGTGCCGATAGGAAGGACAGAGGGGGGTTTGGTATTTTTCGTGAACCCAGACCTGAACTAGCCCTTCGGCACTATTTGCCCACTAAGAAGCCATGCTAATGATTAGCAAGCAGGGATAGGAGAAATAAGATTTAGTATGCACTATTCAGTAAAATAAATTTACTCTGCATACATTACAGAAATTTATATATATATATATATATATATATATATACCTAAAAAAAAATATATATATATATACATATATATATATATATATATATATATATATATATATATATAAAACAACTGCATAAAACAAGACCATATACAGCCACCTCAATGAAAAAAACATAAAGGAATGCCAAAACGAAATCACTTAGCTGGTCTTTAAGAGGTTAAACGAACATGATACATTTGTTGTCTTTTTTTTTCTTTCTATAGATATAATTGTTATGTACGTCTTTACTATATTTAGAATGTATTCTTCCCTACATGTTTTCTTGAGCTTAATTATCGCTGTGTGTCTCTTAAACTTTACTTGATACAGCAAGGTACAGCGTGTTCCTAAGGTACTAAGCCAGAGATATGGACGATAATGAACTCCTACACAAGGCTTTCTGATGCTCTTCATTAGGGTTTGAGCACAGCAAATAAATTGCTGCGGGCTATCTGGAGAATCGGAACATTTCTTCAAAACAGCTATTATAGTGCAAAGACCAGATTCTTTCTATCTATCTATCTATCTATCTATCTATCTATCTATCTATCTATCTATCTATTTCTACATTTATCTATCTTTAACAATTTGAAATGTACTTTTCTCATTATAAGAATAACATATTTCAAAACATGCTACATACATTAAAAGGTATGACAAATGTAAAAAAAAAAAAAAGAGAGAGAAAAGTAACTAGAAATAAAAAGGGAATATGAGCCTGCTGTTAAGTCTAAAAAAAGATGAAGGAAATGAGTCAGTGGGTACAAAGTGCTGCTTTAATGATGGAATGATTAAAGAAGCTTTGGATAAATTGTTTAGCTGTTAGAATATTAAGCTAAAGGTTAAAGGAAACCTATTAAGTTAAAGGGAATCTATGATGACTTTCATGCTGCCTGAACCACAAACCATTGGAGTGGTCCCCAGTGGCTTGTGCCTGTCCTAGCAGCATTGATTGGTAGATCCTGTTAGAGTACAGAGAGATCTATCAATCAAAGTCACTGGAACATGTACAGTATAAGCCAGTCAGTACAGCCTAGTGACTTGTGGTTCAGGCAGCATGAAAGTGATGGCAGGTTCCCTTTAAGGCTATGTTCACCCAACGTTTTTTCTGCTCCGTTTAAATTGACGTCCGTTATTTTGAGTCTAAAATAACGGACGTCATTTAGCAGCCTGGCCTCCTCATAGTGAAATGACTGGTGTTTGTACATTATACTAGTTTGGGATTACTAATTGGCCTTTGGATGCTGCTTAATTGAAAAGTCCATTGAATTCAATAGTAAAAACAGAGAAAGAATGGTGGAAAAAGAAAAACTGCGTGTGAACAACTAATAAAAAACATCCGCCGTTTGCAAAAGACGTCTGAAAATAATGATCTTGTTCATTATTTTGACGTCCACGGTAAAAACGTCCCTTATTTAGTGCATTGTGTGCATTGGGCATCCGTCTTCCCATTGATTTCAATGCATTGCCATTGCAGTCCGTTAAATCGTGGCAAAAACTGACGTTATTTTAAATATCAAAATCGTCCGCCTTTTCTCTATTTTTGACGTTGTGTGAACATAGCCTAAAAAGAGATTCTAGAGATTCAAAAAGAATCATTCAACCTAAAAGAAATTCACAGCATATTTACCTGAGCGTTTTTGTGACCCGCACTCTGCAGTAAATTAGAGAACCTCACTATGAGCAACATGTGAAATTTGTTTGCATGTTCTGGTGCATGTGCAATTTGGGATCAAGTAATAACAATTACAGCGCTGTGGACTATATCGGCACTATAAAGAATTGAGTTATTATTAAATTAGGGGACTTAATAGGGTGAGCTGACCATAGCACTGTGCACTGAAGCCTATGCCTTATAGAAGCTCACTTTTTCCCATCTTCTCCTTCTATTTCTGCTTACCACATTGGACAGCACTGTAGGGGTCACAAGACCATTACTCTTACAGAGTTGGAAACCCAAAAGGAAAAAACTAAATGTTTTTTTCCATGCAGATGTATAGTTCTAAACTGATGCATTCTGCAAAATTATACATATTACTAATTTACAAGTTTGGTTTGGTTATGACCATCTAAGGGCCCTATTACACGGAGCGATAATCGGCCAAATTGCTCGTGTAATAGAGACAACGATCAGCAAATCACCTGATTATTGGTTTAGGTTTGGACCTAAAATCGCTGGGCACTGACCTGGCATCACTACGTGTAATAGCTATGCATGGCCGATGGCTGATGATTGCTCAAATACCTGTTACCCTACTCCCCACTCCTGGTCTTCTCTCTTCCGCAGCTTCCTGGTCCCGGCAGATTCAGCATCTGAGCGGCCTGTCAGGTTACAGGCCGCTCAGTCAATCAAAGGCCTTGGTGGTCTAGTCCTGTGATTGGCTGAGCAGCCTGTCAGCTGACAGGCCGCTCAGACGCTTCTGCCACCGGGACCATAAACCTGCGGGGCACAGGAGAGAGGACCAGGAGAGGGGAGAGGTAAGGTGTCAGGTGTTTGGGCAAAGGCTTCATGGACATCGCTAACGATGCCCGCTGCCCGACTATTCGGCCGTCCAGTAAATGAGCGCTGATCTAGCAGATTGGCGCTCATTTACTAAAAGGATCGGGCCGTAGTCGGCCTGTGTAATAGGACCCTAAGGGCATCCACTGATACGGTAAAGCATGCTCGGTTCAACTACATATTGTTCATTAGCCTCTATTGTGTATGCAAGCAAGGAGGATTGTGGGAAAGCGTGCTCTCTGCTGCATAGCAACGGTAGGATCACAGTTCAGACAGAAAGTCAGAAAGTGATCAGACCTAAGGGGGAGGAGGACAATACAGTGATGTAGGTCATTTTACTTCAACTGAATGTATCATTAAGTGTAGCATATCAATAGAACGGCACCTGCACAGGGAGGCCTGTGCCGCGGTCCTTTTCTTGAACCCCGGCCCGGGCTACAGCACTGGAGGCGGGCCGACCTGCCCAAAGTGGGAGGAAACCCCCACCCCTCTTTGACACGGCTCCATTAGAATCGTCATTCTATTGATATGCTACACTTAAAGCCATCAGGTACATTCACTTTAAGGCTGGATTCACACACAGTATATTTCAGGCGGTATTTGGTCCTCATGTCAGGTCCTCATAGCAACCAAAACCAGGAGTGGGTTGAAAACACAGAAAGGATCTGTTCACATAATGTTGTAATTGAGTGGATGGCCCCATTTAATGGCAAATATTTGATGTTATTTTAACGGCTGTGGTATTGAAATAATGGCAGTTATTTACTGTTATATGGCGGCCATCCACTCAATTTCACCATTGTGTGAACAGAGCCATTATTTGAACCCTCTGCCCGGACTGACAATCTGGCAGACAAGTGTGTTACCAGATTGTCAGTTCCTGTGAGGCTGCCTAATGCATAAAAAAAAATAACAGGCAGCGCAGGGGACAGCCCTTACTTCCTGCCCGAGGCCCCCCTCCTCCTCCCAAGCCACCTACACATCTGCTGAGAGCTGGACCCCATTACATGGAACACCAAGAACAGGAAGTCTGCTGCACTGGTCCCAGGACGCTATTCAGTGAGAGGACAACATGTCCCCCTGCAGGAGGAAGCTCCGCCCACAGACTGCCCGGCAGGAGAGGAGGGCTATGGTAGTGCTTCTGTGTACTGTCTGTCTGTCTGTCTGGGTATATATCTGTCTATATGACAGCCTGTGTAGAACTAAAGCTCCCAGCATGCCCTGACAGCCTGTGTGGAACTACTACTCCCAGCATGCCCTGACAGCCTGTGTAGAACTAAAGCTCCCAGCATGCCCTGAAAGCCTGTGTTGAACTACTACTCCCAGCATGCCCTGACAGCCTGTGTAGAACTAAAGCTCCCAGCATGCCCTGACAGCCTGTGTAGAACTACTACTCCCAGCATGCCCTGACAACCTGTGTAGAACTACTACTCCCAGCATGGCCTGTGAAGAACTACTACTCCCAGCATGCCTTGACAGCCTGTGTAGAACTAAAGCTCCCAGCATGCCCTGTGTAGAACTACTACTCCCCGCATGCCCTAACAGCCTGTGTAGAACTACTACTCCCAGCATGCCCTGACAGCCTGTGTAGAACTACTACTCCCAGCATGCCCTGACAGCCTGTGTAGAACTACTACTCCCAGCATGCCCTGACAGCCTGTGTAGAACTACTACTCCCAGCATGCCCTGTGTAGAACTAAAGCTCCCAGCATACCCTGACAGCCTCTGTAGAACTACTAGTCCCAGCATGCCCTGACAGCCTGTGTAGAACTACTACTCCCAGCATTCCCTGACAGCCTGTGTATAACTACTAATCCCAGCATGCCCTGGCAGCCTGTGTAGGACTACTACTCCCAGCATGCCTTGACAGCCTGTATGTGTATAACTACTACCCCCAGCCTGTATATGCATAACTACTGCTCCCAGCATGCCCCAGTCCCTCTCAGTCACCCCCAGCTCCCCCTCAGTTACCCCCAGCTGTCCCAGTACCTCTCAGTCCCTCTCAGTCACCCCCATCTGCCCCAGTCCCTCTCAGTCCCCTTCAGTCACCCCTAGCTGCCCCAGTACCTCTCATTCCCTCTCAGTCCCCCTCAGTCACCCCCAGCTCCCCCTCATTCACCCCCAGCTGCCCCAGTCCCTCTCAGTCACCCCTAGCTCCCCCTCAGTCACCCCCAGCTGCCCCAGTCCCTCTCAGTCTCCCTCAGTCACCCCCAGCTCCCCCTCAGTCACCCCCAGCTGCCCCAGTCCCTCTCAGTCACCCCCAGCTCCCCCTCAGTCACCCCCAGTCCCTCTCAGTCACCCCCAGCTGCCCCAGTCCCTCTCAGTCACCCCCAGCTGCCCCAGTCCCTCTCAGTCACCCCCAGCTGCCCCAGTCCCTCTCAGTCACCTCCAGCTTATTATTATTATTATTATATGATAATAATTATTCCATAATATACAGTATTTTATATTGTAATTAGAGATGAGAGAACCGGGTTCGGGTTCGAGTCGAACCGAACCCGAATGTTCTGTATTTGATTAGCTGGGGCTGCTGAAGTTGGATAAAGCTCTAAGGTTGTCTGGAAAACATGGATACAGCCAAAGACTATATCCATGATTTCCACATAGCCTTAGGGCTTTATCCAACTTCAGCAGCCACTGCTAATCAAATGCCGAAAGTTCGGGTTCGGATCGACTCGAGCATGCTCCAGGTTCGCTCATCTCTAATTGTAATGCATCACTATAATATGATGTTTTCAAATTGATGGATACATCATGATAATGCGGCATTTGCTCATTGTACTCTGCAGTGTTTCACCTCAATGCCCTCTTCATCAAATATAAAGCTTACAACAGCAAAGGACTTCACTGCCACTTAAACCTTAAAGTGGTTGTTCTTATACATTTCCTCAATGAGGAAGTTATTGGGTTCAGCCTCTCTTCCTGAATGAGTGGTTGTGCATGATCAATAATGGCAATGTAACAATCAGCAAACCATTGCAGAACATGACGAAAACATACAATACACAAAAATGAGTAAACATTTTCATAACACACATTAAGGCTGGGTTCACACACAGCATGACACCAGCTGTTCTGTGACCCGGCCGTGTCACTGAATGGCCAGCGTCAGTGAAGTTTATCCCGGCCGGTAGTGCAGTACCGGCCGGATAAACTTCTCTTCTGGTGAATTGGGATGCGGGTGCATCCGTGTGTGCCCGCATTTAAATTCACCATTGCACACAATGGAGAGTGTGGCCGGAGCCAGTTTTGTGCGGCCGCTATTTAATAAATTTTTGTGCGACCACAAGAGATCCCGGGCGGAGTGTATACTATGGGGGATATTTATGAAAGGTCCGTCCGAGGCGTGCGCCACTTAGTAAATCCTGCGCGGGAAAAGAGGGCGGGGCCGGTCTTCATAAATCCCCCTCTATGTGTATACCCTCCAGCCAGGATTCCATTGATTTCAGAGCAATGCATATTTTGAATTAATCAACGGCCGTGACTAATTCAAAACATACGTTGTGTGAATGTGGCCTTCTAATGCACAGAGAGAGAGATTTGTCTTTACAACCCTAGGATGGTTAGAAAGCTCGCCATGTCACAATTTGTTTTGTTTTTTGATAGCCAGAGAAGTCCCATCCCTTTTCTTTCTAGCTGCAGCCATTCTTAAATTGCAAGTTTTTTAAAAAGCCGATCTATAACCAAGATAGGAAATTACATTTCCTATCATGCATCTCTCTGATTGGTCGATTTGCGTACTTATGCAGAGCTGAGAAACAAATACAGGTAAACATGCCTGCATTCACTGACAGCAAGCAGATATAGAACTATAACTTTTCATAGTACAAAAACCTAGGCTCAGGGACACATGTAAGTCTATGGAAGCAGCACAGGTGCATGGAGATGATGCAGATAATATGTCCTGGGGGTCAGGTTACCAAGTCAATAGAAAGCTAACCCAGCCCCCAGATCACATGTCCTGTGACTACAAAGAGAGGGGGGAAGTGGGAGCTGAGCGTGGTCAGAATGGACCCAGAGTAGAGGATTATACACTTCCAGAGCAGATAAGAATGAGAAAAAAAACAGGGATAGGCTATACATGTATATTAGACATACAATGGTATTGGGAAGAGGGATTGTTTAGAATATTGTATTTGTTACCCGGATAAACCCTTTAAGTGTACCATCGGTCAGTCATCAAATTGTTGACTGTTTCCAGTACCAACAAGCAGAACTGTGATTGTAACTCTGAACTACAAACCAAGCACATTATACATAAAGCAATGGATCTGCAAAGTTAATCAGCTTCTGCTAGAAACATTTAAGACATGCCGATCCTCTATAATGATGAGAGAGAGGCTGTTGAGGCCCTTAATTCTGCATGAAGTAATTGCTGCTTCGTCTTTCACAAAGATATCTCAAGGTCTTGAGAGAAATCATTTCTTAAGTTTATAAATTGCTGCTCTCAATGAATGATAAATTTTGAAGTATCATATTAAAATTGACTCCATTAAAAGATGTGGCAGGAAACCAGTGCTGTGAAAATGTTCTTGAATGGAAGCCAATACACAGCAATAAATTATCTTTCTGGCACCAAGTGTATTGGTATCTCTGCTGTCTCTTTACAACTCTCCCTGAAATAACATGGCCCCCTCAGGACTTGACCAACAGTAAGCACTTGGAGCCATGTGCTTTATATTTTCTAAGAAATGAGAATGTTTTATCAGTAAACAGAAATAAATTCACGTCTGTTAAACTGTGTTATTCTTAGTGCATGTGATATTTAAGAATACCTCCTTTATACAGGCTCGTCGTCCCCCAACAAGAGCAACAAAACCTAATCTAAAGAAAAATTATTGAACTTATTTACAAGAACTTATCGCACCAGTAATTTTAATCTTCCAGCCCAGATTAGGCTCTGTTCACGCTGGCCGCCAAATTTAAAAAAAGGAGGAAGGGGGGGGGGGGGGGGGAGACAAGAAAATAATAAACAATCTAAACTCACCTGTCCCTGTGCCACCTTTGTGCTGCTCCCGAGTCCCGCTAATGGTTGCCAGAAGTCATTTTTCGGCTGGAAACCGGGTATATCACATACCTGGCTCTTTCAGCTGTAACATCACAGCCTGGCTGAGTGCTTGCCCGCTCCACCAATCAGTGACTGGGGTAGGACGCCGCCCTAGTCATTTATTGTTGGAGCGGGCAGGCTCCACCAGTCAGTGACTAGGGCGGCGTCCTACCCCAGTCACTGATTGGCTGAGCGAGCAATCACTCATTGGAAGAGCTACAGGTCACCGGCGGCTGGCAACAGGACCTGAGAGCGGCTCTACGGGGCACGAGAATACGTAAGTTTACTTGGTTTATTGGACAATTCCTGGCAGAGGTGGCAGCAGACAGCACTGTTTTAGGCTATGTTCACACTACATATGAGACCGGCCGTTCCGGGCGGTCTCTGCCCGGATCATCCCGGCCGGTACTTAAGTGTTCGGGCGCCCGCTTCAGAACCTCCCACAGCACACAATGAAGCTAGCGTCCGGAGCCGCTCGCTTCATTGTGTGAACTGACAGGTCTTTCTACGGCCGCAATTCATTGAATTGCAGCCGCGGAAAACTGACATGTCAATTATTTGCGGGTCTGTACGGGATCCCAGCCGGAGTGTATGCGATGTGTACATGCTCCGGCCGGGATCCCATAGAAATGTAGGCAATGTTCCACACTGCATAAAGTACGGCCATTGTTGCCGCTACACATGATTTTTTTTATATGGGATTTTTTGTTTGCTTTTTTTGTTTTTTAGGGGGGGGGGTATTGTCCTAAGGTATTGGTTTTGGATTATTTTATATTGAACTTCCTATATTAGTGTGACCTTACATATAACTGAGTGCCCATTTTAAAATGTAATAGTAACACAGTTCACAAAATGTTCATAGATGACATTGGTTTAGCATTAAGCCTTCAAAATATTGTCTCCACGTAATTCCCTATGATTGACAATCCTTTATTAATATAAATTGTAGCTTCCTCTGATTGACTGACCTGGAACTGAGAGGAGTAGACCACCAATACATTCCAGACGTCAGGACCACCTACGCTGCAGTAACACAGTTGGCCTTTTTATGTTCTTAGTCTTTAATAATATTATGCTTAGCTGCAGTCACCATTTCATTTTATTGATTTGCCATAAGAAATCCAAGTTTTGTGGAGTTGTAAAGTGCTGACTCTCACCTAAATAGTTGTTGCATCTTATGTGTGGTCATGTTTCATGGTTACTGTGGTGATGGCACCGATTTTTCCATGTTTAGATTCCCTGACGTGTTGATTCATTTCAGCAGAGCTGCAAATGAAGATATTCCCATAGGGAATCAGCGATGACAGAGAATCACAAAGAGCAGAATTCGCAGCTGCAAGTGACTCCTCCCCGATGAGCAGTAAGGCCATGTTCCCACTCTGTAAGAAACCGTCTGTTCCGTGACCCGGCCGGTCTCAAAAAGATCATTGCGGACGGTACTGCAGTACCGGCCGGATGATCTTTACTGCTGCTAAATTTGGATGTGGTCGCATCAGCGCCCACATCAGAACTCCCCGCTGCACACAATGGAGCGTGCGGCCTGAGCCGCAGGTTCCATTGTGTGAACTGACAGGCATGTCAGACAAGTCAGTTCCTTGCGGCGCCGATAGAGATCCCAGCCGGACTCCCTCAGGTGTAGCACTACGTAAGTACCAGAGAAATCGTGATTACTACGGCACTTACCTAGTGTGAACATAGCCTAATATTGCAAGCCCTTTTATGTGTATCCTTACTTGGTTTTGTCAAAATGACAGAAAATAAAAATATAAATTGAATAAAAAATTCTGGAAAATGTTTAGAATGCATTTCTACAATACAAAAAATATATTGGACAGGCCATCATGTTCGACAATTCGATCTAATATCGAACCCCATTATAGTCTATGGGAGAAAAATGCTTGTTTCTTGGAAACCTAAATTTGACCGCCTGGAGGTCTTCAAGTCTACAATGACACCTCAGGTATTGATGCACACACCTCTGAAATGCAACAGGGACAGCAGGAGAAACATGCCTGGGTGCATCTAACACGCCCAAGTCACAGTATTACGCCACTAGCACAGCCTATCAACTATACACTCCAAACACAATATAACCTATATGGAAAGTTGAAAGAAAAAAAAATGCTTCACCTTTAAATCACGTTGCCTATGAAAACCAAAGATGGCATAGGCAAGGGGGAATCAAACAGCATCCACTGCAACTTGCCCAGCTACAATTAGAATGTAACAGCAAATAGGTCTGGAGAACCTATTCTGGAGAATTACCAGCTGCCTGCCTGTGTGTCTAGGTAGATGATGTGCAGTCTATTCACTGTATGGACCGAGCTATAAGCTGTCTTGTGTAGTAGCCCTGAAAAGGGCTTTGGGGGTTCTTATCTCCCTACAATCACTTCAAATCCTAACAGTCCCTAGCCCATGATCTCTCACAGTGAGCAGCTGCCTGCCTGTCTGTAAGAATAAGCTGCAGACGTGCTGGTAGCCTTGGTAGCAGTAGTTTTCCTAAGAAGGACTTTTGGGTTCTTGCCTGCCTACAATCAGCTAAATTCCCACTGTCACTACTCCAGCATCTTTCCCTCACTACCTTCAAGATTGCATCGAGCAGGAAAAGCCAAGTTCTTATACTCTGGAGGTCACATGAGTAAGCCAGCCAATGACTGTAGATGCTGTTCTCGCAATGCCAGCGTGCTCCTAAGGCCAGTCACCCCCCCGACACACACACACATAGTTATTGGTTAGAAAAAGGCGCCAGGCAAGGTGGGAGAAGAGACAAATTTTTACTGCATTTTTGGTCAGATGCTCGATCGAAAACTAGTATTTTGAATTGTGTAGTATTCAATTGAATAGCTACTTGATCAAGTACTGTCAAAAGTTATTGCTCACAGCTGTTTTCACTGTTGAGACTTACTGTGATCAGGAGATATAGCCAGGGAGACAGCGCAGTGGCTGTGCCATCTACTTCCCGGCTGCATCTCCGGATCATCTTCTTATTCTGGCAAAGTAAATCTATGGGGCTACATTGTTGGAATTGGCAAATGGCCGGGGAGTGGATAGCACAGCCGCTAAGTTCTCCCCGGCTATATCTCCTGAACACAGTGGGTATGCTGCTGCGATCAATAACTTTTGACATGCCTGATGACATCCAAATTAATCTATCCGTATCTATCACTGTGTTTCCACAAAAATAAGACAGGGTCTTATATTATTTTTAGAGTATTGCTTATAATTAAAAGCGACTCTGTACCCATAATCTGACCCCCCCCCCCCAGATATCTGCTTTTAATACAAGTTTTGTCTTAGAGTCTGTTCGGCAGGTGATGCAGTTATTGTGCAAAAGAAAAACTTTTAAACTTGCAGCCATGTGTTAAATTGGCCTAGAGTACCCCTGTCCTAGGCTTGCACCGCCTCTCCATCCCTCCTCCCCACCCTCCACATCACTAAGAATGCCTCTGGGCAGGATTTTTCCTATTCATCCCCTGAACTCTGCACAGTTCAGCTCATGTACAGTGTTCACACAGGTGATGAATAGAATTGTTCTTGGGGCATTGCTAATGATGAAGAGGGCAGGGAGGAGGGGCGGAGAGGTGTTGCAATCCTAGGGCATAGATACTCTAGGCCACACCAATTTGACACAGGGCTGCGAGTTTAAAAGTTGTTTTTTAGGACAATAACTGCATCACCTGCCCAACAGACCCCAGGGCAGATCTTGGATTAAAGCTTATATCTGAATTTACAAGCAGTTTGGGGGGGGGGTAAGATTGTGGGTACAGAGTCGCTTTAAGCCTATTCCAAAAACCTGCAAAATCAAGCCAGGGCTTATTTTTGGGGTAGGGCTTATTTTTATAGAAACTGGGTAGTATAACCTGTAAATATGTCATAAATGTCCACATCGGTATATTATAAATTATATTATATATAAAACTAAGAGCACCTTTGAAAACAAGTTTTTATTCTTGCTTTGTACTTATTATTGGGATAATTGAATTCTTTATTAAACATGATGCTTACTTCTGCTTTTCCAACCTTAAATAAATGCTGCCATAAGGAATATAAGCTGAATTTTCTGGCTCCAGTAATTGACACAAAGAGCTCAAGGCCGGTATCTGATTATACAAGATGACCATGCTGACATTTATTCAGGCAGTACAGGATTGTTTTTAATTATAATAAGAGGTGTATTTGTTGTATTTTGGTATAATTTCTCAGCTTTCAGGGACAGGTTGTCCTGACCTTTAAGTTTCATTTTATGCTTCTACATCCCTGGGCTTTCCAAAGTGTCACATGGTGCGCAATCCCTCTAATCTGAATCTATGCATGATAAACATTGATCACAAGGTCTCTTTGTCTCTCTCTTAGCTTTGCTTGCCATGTTATGACATGCTGTGCTGGCTTCTACATTATGTGATTATTTTAAATTAGCGAAAAAGTGAATTAGAAGAGTCGTTCATAACAACAAACCAATCCCAGGGGGAATTTTACTTAGGTGGATACATTGTCATTATTGTCAGTCATCAAAGAGTTCCTTGGCACTTCCCCATTACCGTTAATGGACACAGTTCAATGTCTGAACACTCTCCTCTCGGAGTACGCTACTGGTGGTGCTTTACACTCTGTCATGCAGTCCAATCCAAATAAAAAAATCCTCAGAGAAATAAATGCAGCACTCACCATATGTCGCAAAATATGCCTAGTAACTTTATTCCATCACCAGGCAAATTACATGGACTGGACAAGATGATTAGGCCTCATCATCTTGTCCACTCCATGTAATTTGCCTGGTGATGGAATAAAGTTACTAGGCATATTTTGCTTTATATGGTGAGTGCCAAATTTATTTCTCTGAGCATTTTTTATTGGGCAATTTCCCTATTTTTCCTTTGTTCTAGGTTCTTCATTATGACACATATAGTGATTTTTAATTTCACTGGCCACTGTACAATACTTCTTTTCCCCTGGGGTGGCACTGCAGGGGAATCCAAAACTTGCTTTCAAGTTTTTCCACAGTTTAAGACTGATCTCTTGTATTGTTAGGAAATACCAAAATAAAGAACCCCATTAGAATATTAACTCATTACATTACAATATATGTAGCATGATCACAAAATTTACATATTTCCATTGCTAACAACTCGCTGACACAATTCCGCAAAAATTTACTTAGAACTTAGCCAAATGCTGCCTGGTGCTTTTGCTGGCTCTTTGGCTTGCTAGCCACTCTTCTAGCTGGAGGCCGCTCCCCCCCCCCCCCCCCACCTCAGTTATTCATTGAATAGCGGCCGCACAAAACTAACAGTGCAGACAATGGAAAGTGTGGCTTCAGCCACACTTTACATTGTCTGCTATGGTAATTTGGAATGCAGGCACACCAAACTGCGCCCGCATTCCAAATCAAATAAAGTGAAGTTTATCCGTCCAGTACTGTCATACCGGCCGACGTGAACGTGAACGGTCGTGTCACAAAATGGCCACTGTCATACTAATTGTGAATTCAGCCTTAAACACTCCACTGTTTTTTTTTTCCCCCCAGAAATTACTATTGTGCATCACTATACACCTATACACGGCAGACATTTCTGTAATGCACATCTATTTTCAATTTGGTGACAGACTAGGATTCCAGGTGCCTGTAATACCCGTCTATCTCCACAGCTCCTATCTTCAGTGAGAGACCCAGTGCAGTGTAAGTTTTGGCACTGGGTCTCTCACTTAAGATGGAAGCTGTGGAGATGGAGGGGGGCGCACCCTCTCATAAGGTACAGTTGTATTTGACTGGGAGAATGGGCATTTGTGCCGTATGCCAGGGTAGTTGTGCAGTGTTGTGGCAGCCCTCTCAGGTCGGGTCACTTGGGCACTTGTCATGGTGGCCAGGAGTGGTGTTGGAATCCACCCCCAGACAAACAGGCACTGCGCTTGAGGTTTGCATAGCCCAAATGTGAACTGGTGAAAAGGTGCAGGTGCAGAATGATAGACCAGAGTCCAATAACTTAAACAGGATAACTGTTCTTACTTGTAAAAACTTCAGTGCAATACAAAATAAACACACTTTGGTAACTGCAGGTGCAGGCAGGTATAGTAAGAGAAGTTGTGACAGGAAGGTAGAGCAGAGGAACATCTTGAGGGCCCATTCAATGTAGCAGAGTACTCTCCTGGGATAGCGTAGTTGAAAAGAAGAAGATACTAGTACTCATGTATAGATACTGTGAATCTGACTTCCTTATGCCCTATAGTTTCGGGATACCTGTCCTGCTAGAGTTCTACGAGGTCCCAGGTCCCTGCGTTGGGTTTAGCAGAATTTCCAAGATGTCCCAGAATAGCCATGCATTACAGTAGGATACATAGGCTTATACACTGCTTTGTCCTAATGGGGTCAGTACCTAACTCCAGGTGACTGCCCTGTGTGTTATAGAAGGTATCCCTGGCATGGACAAGGTTTTATCAAGAAGGCGGCCTCGCTCCTAAAGATCTAGCACAGCATGCTATCAATAGTTACTTGCATCAAAGAAAAAAGTCTCTATGTCCCTGTCAAGAGTCCTGGCCTGAGCCAGGCTCTGGCTTCACTGCAGCAGGAACTGCTCTCTCTTTGTCTCTCTCCACCTCTACTGACTACCTCCCATCAGAAACTAGCTCCTTTTTATAGGGTTATCTTAGCTAGCCTGTGACTGGTGGGGCTGCGTGTGTGGAAGAGAGAGGGGAGGTGATAGGCAGATAAGTAAGGGGAAAAGGCCTACACCTGTAATAGAAGGAAAACACCACATGGGTGATACAAAACAGTAAACCCAGTGCTTCCTTGAGCTGTGCTCAGTACAGTACACACAATAAATAAAGCAGCGACACCTAGTGGGGAAAAATTTATAATACACTTCTCCTTCATCCCCTTGTGAGAACGTGAGCGAGTTACTTTGTCCAGGTGCATAAGAAACTTAGTGGCACACCTGTGCTGAGACACTACACTTGAAAACATATCTTGGTGCCAAATTTAAAATAAAAGTGCATTTCAGACTGAATGCATAGTGCTGTAATTTCTGAAAGAAACACCGTATTGGCACTTTAAATAACAGGTTGTAATAAAAGAAGTAGTTATAGTAAACACCATAGATAGATAGACAAACTTTTGGGCACCCTCAAGACTCCACTCAGACTCATATAAGCTTTTATGAGCCATAAATACAGATGTGTTTCGATATTTAATTGTCAGAAAACCGATCTTCTTTGTGGAAAAATATGTAAACTTTTAACTTTTGGTAAATCAGCGATAGCATCAAAAAATTCCAATGCTGCGAGCTTGCTTTTATCCATTAATCAAATGAATTTCCTTTATAAACATACAAGTTGGTAAAAATTCTACAAAACTGCTGGGAAGTTTGGATCAGAAGGTAAAGTTTAAAAAAATGTTCCTACCAATTAAAGTTTTATAAGCAGATGTGTAATTTCCTTCCAATCACTAATAAATTGCAGACAGGTGGAGGCTGTCCCTGGTAAGAAAGCAGCAACAGTTACCAATAGCAATGAAAATGTTAGAAATATGTAAGGAAAAATAATGTGTATTGGAGTGTCCATGCATCTAGTAATGTGGGAGGTACAGCACACTATCACTGAATGTACAGGCTGGTTATACCATAAAAGAAAACTCCAGATTTGTAAAAATAAATAAATAAATAAATAAATAAAACAAAAAAGGGTTTAGTCAGTTTTTTTCAACCAGCACAAGTCAGAAAATCTGCCTTCAGGAGACTGGACCTGGATTTCTGGTAAGTTCAGCTTTGTTTTACAGCATGATAACAACAAAAATAATGAATGTATATTGCAAACTTGCTTTATTTAACCCCTTCCCCCAATATGACGTCCAGGGCTGTCATGAAAAGCAGTGGCAGAACGCATCATGACGTCCCTGGACGTCATGGTTTCCCTGCCTCCCCCCTTTGTCTCTATCTAAGATCGAGCAGCAAGAGGAGGCTGTGTGTCCTCCCGCCGATCGGGCAGCTGGGGGAGGCTGCAGAACGTTGCCTCCCCCCACCGCCACTACATTTATGTCCCCCGGCCCCCTCCCCTCGTCCTCCGATACCGGCGGATCGCCGCTATTACCGTTATAGCGGCGATCCGCCGGTACCGGGCATTACCGGCGCCGCCGGCGCTGCCTTTCATCTCCCCCCACCGTGAATCCACTGCACGTTGCCTATAACCACCGCACGTTGCCTCTAACCACCGCACATTGCTTCTAACCACCGCACGTTGCCAGTGACCCCCTCCAGATTGCTCATAACCACACCAGATTGCCGTAACCACCCAAAATTACATGTACCCACCCCTGATTACCTATAAGCACTTCAGTTTATCCGTTCCCAGATTGTCTGTAACCACCCCATGTTGCCCGTAACCACCGCAGATTGTCTGTAACCCCCCAGGTTGCCCCTAATCACACGTAATTCCCCCCAGATTACCTCTGACCACCGCACGTTGCCCCCGACCACCACAAGTTGCCCCCGACCACCGCACGTTGCCCCCGACCACCCCAAATTGCCAGTGACCCTCTCCAGATTGCCCGTAACCATGCCAGATGCCATGCCTGTAACCACCCCAAATTACAGGTACCCATCCCAGATTACCTATAAGCACTTCAGTTTATCCGTAACCACCCCACGTTGCCCGTTACCACCCCACGTTGCCCGTTACCACCCCACGTTGCCCGTAACCACCCCAGATGGTCCGTAACCACCGCAGGTTGCCCGTAACCACCCCAGGTTGCCCGTGACCACCCCAGGTTGCCCGTGACTACCCCACATTACCTGTAATCTAATTTTTGTATTGTATTTTAGTAACTGCACTATTCTAATAACTATTACTAGCTGCGGTTTTGCTCCAGCAAATTGGCACTCCCTTCCTTCTGAGCCCTGCTGTGTGCCCATACAGTGGTTTATGCCCACGTATGGGTAACTGTTTTACTCAGAAGAAGCTGCGTTACAGATTTTGGAGTACGTTTTTTCTCCCATTCCTCGTGAAATTGAGAAATTTCAAACTAAACGAACATATTATTGGAAAAATTTGAGTTTTTCATTTTTACTGTCTAATTTTAAATACTTTCCTCTAATACCTGTGGGGTCAAAATGGTCACCACACCACAAGATAAATTCTTTGAGGGGTGTACTTGTGACTTTTGGGGGGGTTCTCTTCTGCGGACACTACAGGGGCGCTGCAAACGCACCTGGCACTCAGAAACATCTTCAGCAAAATCTGCATTAAAATAGCTAATTGGCGCTCCTTTCCTTCTGAGCCTGGCTGTGTGCCCATACAGTGGTTTATGCCCAAATATGGGGTACCGTTGTATTCAGGAGAACCTGTGTTATAAATTTTGGGGTACTTTTTTTCTCTTGTTCCTCGTGAAATTGAGAAATTTCAAACTAAACGAACATATTATTGGAAAAATTCGTGTTTTTCATTTTTACTGTCTAATTTTGAATACTTTCCTCTAATGCATGTGGGGTCAAAATGCTCATCCTACCCAAAGATGAATTCTTTGAGGGGTGTACTTTTGAAAATAGGGTGACTTTTGGGGGGGATTCTATTCTGCGGACACTACAGGGGCACTGCAAACGCACCTGGCGCTCAGAAATTTCTTCAGCAAAATCTGCATTAAAAAAGCTAATTGGCGCTCCTTCCCTCCTGAGTCCGGCTCTGTGCCCATACAGTGGTTTATGCCCACATATGGGGTACCATTGTATTCAGGAGAACCTGCGTTACAGATTTTGGCATGCTTTTTTTCTCATGTTCCTTTTGAAAATGAGAAACTGTAATCTAAACGTATATATTATTTGAAAATTTTAATTTTCGATTTTTTTTATGGCCTAATTGTGAATACTTTCCTCCAGCTCCTGTAGGGTTAAAATACTCATTATAACCCTAGATTAATTCTTTAAGGTGTCTATTTTCCTAAATGGGGTCACTTATGGGGGCTTTCAGGATACCAGACTTCTAAATCCATTTAAAAAAAGTACTGGTCCCTAAAAAAATCAGTTTTGGAAACTTTCACAAAATGTGATAATTTGCTAATAAATTTCTAAGCCCCATAACACCCTAAAAAAGTAAAATATGTTTCCCAAATTATGCCAGAATAAAGAGGACATATTGGTAATGTGATTTAGTAACTAATTTATGAGCTATGACTTCCTTTTTTAGAAGCAGAGAATTTCAGAAGTTCATAAAATGCAAAATTTCCTAATTTTTCATGATATTTTGATGTTTTTCACAAACAACACACAAAGTTGTGACCAAATTTTGCCACTAATATAAAGTGCCAAATGTGACGAAAAAACAATCTCAGAATCGCTAGCATACGTTAAAGCATCACTGAGCTATAAGCGCATAAAGTGAGACAGGTCAGATTTTGAAAAATGAGCCTGATCATTAAGGCCAAAACAGGCTGCGGAGGCAAGGGGTTAATGTCTACTGCTGATTTAAATTCTGAAAGTAACCCAGGGCACATGGATGATTTTTATTTTCGAATGTGATACAAATTGGCGCTCACTTGCAGAGTCTATTACATGGCTCAACTATCATGCAGCAAGGGCTGCACAAACAGGGCCGTTTCCAGGCTTTCCGCCACCTGAGGTACATCTGGGCTGTCGCCGCAACAAACTTCATTAACCCCTCAAGGATGGCGGGTGTACATGTACGACATGTACTGGTACTTGGCGCATCAGGACGTACACCCTGCCGGGTGGCCGCACTCTGAAGCAAGCTCAGGAGCTGAGCTCGCTTCAGAGCGGGTGAGGACCGGCTGCTATCATGGCACAAAAAATGACACCCCATACGACCCCGTAGGTGAAAAAATAAAAGAGCTATAAGAGTTACAATAGGACCATTTTAAATTTGTCTGTTTGCCAGAAGTTTTTCTGCTAATAAAAATAGTAAAATGTCAGAAACATACAGTACTTTCATTGTCCGCCAACCTCTCACTTTCTATTACACATAGCAATGCACAGTGGGCGACAATTATTGACAACAATCAGCTGATGATCGTCTCCTTGGCTGATCATTGTCTTTATTGCACGGGGCAATATCTGCCCGAATTGGCCTGATTGGGCAGATAATAATTGCCCGTGTAATAGGCCACCGAGATAGAGCAGTTAACTGAAAAGCACAGGTAACAAAATTACCAGAACTGCTGTTTATGGGTAACTTGCTTACGGGTGACATGCTAGACATTTTGGGCTGGAGGGCTTCTTTAAGTCATGGTTCTTATTGTCCCTGCAGCATTCATTTTATTTGGAATTAGACGTTATATTATTTATCGCCTGTTTACATTGAGGTGTACTATCTGGTTAGCTTTACCCAGCCCTCTATCACTTACAGAAAGCAGACTCTTCAGTTTCTATAATAAGACCGGCAGCAGAGTGTCCCCTATTCATTCTTCCTCATTCCTGCTGCAATCCGTGTTTACTTTACACTGGAAATGTTCCTGATCCAGTCCGGTCTTGTCTCTAAAAATGTTATTCCCCATGTCAGGAGATCTAACAGAGAGATGTGAAATCTGGCGGTTCTTTGCTTTACCTCTGTTACTATATTTTTTACAGACATTTTTTTTTTTCACATCCAGACAGCAATTGTATTTCTGTATGACTAAATTGTCTAGTACCTAATCTTTAGCTCATGCTTCATGCTTACCCTGCCTGTATGATGGAATACACAGCCATAGGCACTGCATGTACTGGCATATATGGCACCACCCTAAAGTCCCCAAAGTAGAATGTGACCCCTAAATGAACCATCATTGTAGCAGAAGAAATTAAATGTGAGAAAAAAATTATATAATTTCCTAAATACTCACATGGAACATCTGACAAGTGTAGGGATCTTCCCGGGGGATGGTGTGTTTGGACACAGTTCAGACAGCAGACTTGGACTTATAAAAACAGCTGGGTGTTTATTTGTAGCATAAACAGTCCTCAACAGAAATGTAGCAATACCATGCTTTTCAAGAACAAACAAAACAAAAAGGTCCTTGCCCGTCTGGGCACTTACTGACACAGGTCTCCTATCTGACTCTTCAGTAGGCAGTATTCGTTGCTCCCAGGAGATACAGCATGCAAGCTGTTCACCCCTGGCTGAGAGCAATCCCTTTCAGACTGCCCAGACCTTTTGCCTTCTCAGGCTGATTGGGATCAGAACTCACCTGATCCCAAAACCCACACTGGATCGAGGGGGAGGGAATGGCAGGTCCCACTACCAACCTACCCACCATTCCAGTAAATCCGGCCCGGAAAATTTAAAGAACACCTCAGCAGCATATCACTGCTGAGTGACAGGTCTCTTCCAGATTTACCATCTCCCCATAAGCAGTAGTCTGGGTGAGATGTACCTCCCCTCGAGCACTTTTCCTGTGACATGTCCACATATCCCCCCCCTCTTTTTCAGACCGGAGGGCTGAGCATTCTGTCCCCACAGACAGTGTACCCTTGATAGGGCGTCGGCATTTGCCTGTAACTTTCCTGGCCTGTGTTCCACTGTAAAATTAAAGTTTTGGAGGGATAGAAACCATCTAGTCACCCTCGCATTTTTCTCCTTGTTCAGCTTCATCCATGTTAGGGGGGCATGGTCTGTAACTAACTTGAATTTTCTACCCAACAAGTAGTACCTTAGGGACTCTAGGGCCCATTTCACTGCCAGACACTCTCGCTCAACAATGGCGTAGTTTTTTTCGGCCGGGGATAGCTTCCTGCTTAAGTACATCACCGGGTGTTCCTCGCCATTCACGACCTGCGAGAGGACGGCACCTAACCCTGTGTTAGAGGCGTCTGTCTGGACCAGAAATTCTTGCCTAAAGTCAGGGGTAACTAGCACAGGTTGTTGACACAAGGCAGATTTAAGGCTTTGAAAAGCCTTCTCGGCCTCTGGAGTCCATGTCACCATTGCGGACTTCGCACCCTCTGGAGGTGTTCCCTTACTAGGGGCATTACAGTGGCTATACGGTCCTGCATTTGTGCTACATGCTCTATAACACTCTTGTATGGGGTGGACTCACTTTCCCATGTCTCTTTCGCTATATCCAACAAACCCCTAGGGTGACGACCATAGACCAACTCGAAGGGAGAGAACCCGGTGGATGCTTGGGGCACTTCCCTAATAGCAAACATCAGGTAAGGTAGTAAGTGATCCCAATCCCGACCATCTTTTTCCACTACCTTCTTTAACATATGTTTTAGGGTTTTATTAAACCTCTCCACTAACCCGTCTGTCTGGGGATGATATACAGAGGTACGTAGGTGGGAGATTTTAAACAGTTTGCACAGGTCCTTCATCACCTTTGACATAAACGGGGTACCTTGGTCGGTCAAGATTTCTTTGGGGATCCCCACCCTGGAAAACATATAAAACAACTCACGGGCAATTGTTTTAGATGCAGTGTTTCTTAGGGGTACAGCTTCAGGATAGCGTGTTGCGTAGTCTAAGACCACCAAAATGTACTGGTGTCCCCTTGCCGACTTTACAATGGGACCCACTAAGTCCATTGCAATGCGGTCAAAAGGTACCTCTATGATGGGGAGCGAAACCAAAGGACTGCGGAAATGCGACACTGGGGCGCTAAGCTGACATGTGGGGCACGACTCGCAGTAGTTTTTTATGTCAGCATAAATCGCAGGCCAAAAAAAACCTCTGGAGGACTCTCTCCTGTGTTTTATCTGTCCCCAAGTGGCCCCCAAGGACATGATTATGGGCCATGTCGAGTACCTGGCGCCGGTACGACTTAGGCACCAGAAGCTGTTCCACAACCTCATCATTAATTTTAGTGACTCTATAGTAGAGATCGTTAGTCACAGAAAAATGTGGAAACTTTTTCTCAGCTTCTGGTTCCTGAGGTACCCCATTCATAACAGTGACCTGCTCTCTCGCATTTTTTAGAGTGGGGTCCTGTAATTGTGCAGTACCAAAATTATCCCTAGACACCTCTAAGTCTGGAACATTCGGGTCAGTGGGAGGAGCCTCTTCCTCACCAGTCAGGACCTGCAAAGGAAAAGCATTTTCATCCTGTACATTTTTATCATTTACCGTGGGTAATGCAATAGACTTAGGGGTCTCCTCACTCTTTTCAGGGGATTGTTGTTTTCCCCATAGAGCCCAGAACAATGGAAAATCACGCCCCAATATCACATTATGCATAAGGTTTTTAACCACACCCACTTCATATTGTACAGTGCCTAGTTCAGTCCCGACATTAGCCAGTACTATAGGGTAAACCTTTGTATCACCATGTATGCACACAACGCTCATATGTCTTTTTGGCACAAAGTCCCCAGCCACCAGGCTGGCATGCACCAAGGTGACAAGGCTTCCTGAGTCCAGCAACGCCTTAACAGGGAAGTCATTGACAGTAATGTTGCAGACTTGTGGTTCAGTCTCTAGTCCAGGAACTGCAACACATGACGGCTCCGCAAATAGCGACTGACGCCGGCTAGCGTCACACTCCATGGGCTCAGTGGTAAGAGGGCAATGGGCAGACACATGTCCCGTCTCATGGCATCTCCAGCACTGGATAGGGCCTGGTCTCCTTGGCAGGGAGTCCTTTTTAGGGCCACTTAGCCACCGGGGACCATCACCAGTCTTTTGCCCCTGAGACACCTCCTGAGCGCTCTTCCCTCTATCAGCACCCCTCCACACTCCCCCAATAGATGGAAGTCTCTTACCAGATGATGGCACAGATCTGGCACTCCGGGGAGGTGACGGTGCTGCAGGAACATCACGGAGGTAGTCCTCAGTCGCCTGGAACCTCTCCACAAGGCTGACGAGTTCGTCGGCACTCCTAGGGTCACCTTGTCCTACCCAGCGTTGTAGATCAGCAGGAAGGGCACGGAGGTAGCGATCCATCACGACCCTCTCTAGGATCTGGGCAGGAGTAGAGGTGTCTGGCTCCAACCACTTTCTTGCCAAATGGATCAGGTCATACATCTGGGACCTCGCTGACTTGTCCAGACTGTAGCTCCAGTTGCGGACCCTCCGGGCACGGACAGCAGCAGTAACTCCTAGTCGGGCAAGTATCTCCGCTCTTAGCCGAGGATAGTCTTTGACCTCTTGCTCACTGAGGTCATAATAGGCCTTTTGAGGTTCGCCTGTTAAATAGGGCGCAATCACTTCTGCCCACTCAGTGGAGGGTAACTTCTCTCGCTCAGCCACCCGCTCAAAGACAGTTAAGTAGGCCTCAATATCATCATCAGCAGTCATCTTTTGCAGCGCTCGCTGCACGGCTCTTTTCACAGACAAGGTCTCTGGCGCGGCTGCTGCTACCACCAGCTGGGGATTAGCACCTGCAGACGCCTCCTGCTTTGCGATTAGGTGCTCAATAAGTTTCTGTTGTTGAGCCATCGCTTGCTGATGTGCAGCCATTGTCTGTTCATGGCGCAGGTTAGCGTCTGTCAGAGCCTGTTGTTGCTGCAAACTCACTTGCATTAACTGCTTCATCATCTCCTCCATGTTGCTTGTCTGCTTTTGGAGTGAAGCAGCAGCCTTCACCCAGGACATAAGCAGCTGTAGCCAAGTTGATGCACACCGTTGCCCCTAGCAACCGTTTTGCCCGCTCCGCAGCACCAATTGTAGGGATCTTCCCGGGGGATGGTGTGTTTGGACACAGTTCAGACAGCAGACTTGGACTTATAAAAACAGCTGGGTGTTTATTTGTAGCATAAACAGTCCTCAACAGAAATGTAGCAATACCATGCTTTTCAAGAACAAACAAAACAAAAAGGTCCTTGCCCGTCTGGGCACTTACTGACACAGGTCTCCTATCTGACTCTTCAGTAGGCAGTATTCGTTGCTCCCAGGAGATACAGCATGCAAGCTGTTCACCCCTGGCTGAGAGCAATCCCTTTCAGACTGCCCAGACCTTTTGCCTTCTCAGGCTGATTGGGATCAGAACTCACCTGATCCCAAAACCCACACTGGATCGAGGGGGAGGGAATGGCAGGTCCCACTACCAACCTACCCACCATTCCAGTAAATCCGGCCCGGAAAATTTAAAGAACACCTCAGCAGCATATCACTGCTGAGTGACAGGTCTCTTCCAGATTTACCATCTCCCCATAAGCAGTAGTCTGGGTGAGATGTACCTCCCCTCGAGCACTTTTCCTGTGACATGTCCACACAAGGTATTGAGGGTATGTAATCTATGGCTACAATGTGGAATATGGTATGCTTTATAATGGTGTTCTGTATTCTGCTGAAGGATTTGAAATACAATAAAGTATTAGAGGGATTGTCTGTGGCTGAAAGTGAAGCTGAGGACTGCATTGCCTCCTTGTTCCCCCTACCATCCCTATCCCCAGATGCAAAAAAGGGGGGAAAATTCAAGCATATTCATAAAAAATTGTAGTTTATTGTAGAAAATGAATTAAAATTGTTACAAAAAAGGCACATAGGGGGTGATTTATCAAACATGGTGTAAAGTGAAACTGGTTCAGTTGCCCCTAGCAACCAATCAGATTCCACCTTTCATTCCTCACAGACTCTTTGGAAAATGAAAGGTGGAATCTGATTGGTTGCTAGGGGCAACTGAGCCAGTTTCACTTTACACCAATTTGATAAATCTCCCCCTTAGTCTCTCACAAAATCTAGACACGTTTCGGCCTGCTATAGGCCTTGATCACAGCATGATCACACATCCCTATTCCTGCTTGATTGACAGTCAGATTCCAGCGCTGAACCTTGCATCTGACTGTCTATCAAGCAGAGATAGAGATTGGAGGGGAATGAGGAGGCATACAGTTCTCAGCACTTTAGGAGTTTGGGAAAGCCTCTTTGACACTTTGCAGCAGAGAAAAAAAACATTTTCTATAGAATGGAATCATAGATGGCTATATGAAAGGTACCCTGTGTCTACTTGCCCTAAAAGCTTATAGCGTCAGACGTTTGGAATGAGAATTGCACCTGACAGATTTACTTTAAACACTGATGACTTTAATTAATGGTTCATGCATCCAAATGAATGGGACTTCTACGCCACAGTAGCTCTATTGTAGGCCTGGATCAGACAGGCTGGATTTCGTTTCCAACACTTATTAATGACCCTTGGGTGCCTATGATCCCTCTTCAGACCACTTTTGGTAGGTAGTAACCACTGCATACTAGAACACCACCACAAGACCTGACATTTAGCATTTTGTCAAAGTCTCTTACATCTTCACACTTGACTATCTTTCCGGCTTCTCACATCACCCCTAATCCTTAACTTTTGTGGCCTCACAGGTATATGTACCAAACATAGTAGTCACAATATAGGAAAAATAATGGAACAAAATTGTATAACCTTCTGACACCAGTTGATTAAATAACTATTTTTTTTCCTCCTGAGTACCCCTCAAACACCACAGGTACGCTAAACATTACAAAAACACTATAAACATTTAGTGTACAGCATGACCATGTATTATCAAGCACATCTCAATCCTAGAACTAAAATGGACATGTTTTAGAGATCAGTCGCTTTTGTAGAAGCATCATTTTTAATGGTGACGCATCGCATACACCTGAGCCAAGGAGCAACCACCTGACCCGTATACTGCACATTCCCCCTCATCTACTGCGTGCAATAATTTTTTTAACTTATTGATATGTCATGGTGACAATTCGAGCAACATACTTTTTAAAATTCTGTGTTCCAGGTTTATTGCAGTTATACATCAAGAAGAGGTGACATGTAGGTGTATATATTTCATGCATGATTGATACGAGCCATGGAAAAATGGAATGGTGTTATTTCATGTAACATATGACGGTTGCAGTACACAGCACAAATATATATCCATGTAGATGACAAGGCGCTTCCAGTGTCCCACATCTGACTTTGTTTAATTTTTTTTTATTATTATTTTCTCTGCATTCTATCATACAAACCATTTAGGGCAATGGCTGATTGCTGTGGATAACATGGCTTATTTCATTACACTTTAATAGCTATAACCCCAAATGCAATCAAAGATCTGGCTAAATCCTTTAGGATTTCAATATTGTTTAATTGGATTTTCTGGGATTTTTACACTTTCTTGGTTTCCTGGAATTTTACTGAGGATCTTAATTTAGAATATGGGTGGAACCAAACAGTGCAGTATCTTTGTACATCTGATAAAGTGACATCCTGTCTGTGGTATGGTGGCTCTAAGACCTTTTACAAAGGTTGATTTGGTCAGGAACATTGCTAGACACATGCTAGTGACAGGGAAAACGTCTGACCATTGTCTGATCATGTCTTTTGAGCATGCTGAAAAATTTATTGTTATCGGCTGCACATCTTTCTGTGTAAACAGGGTAATGTATGGCCGATAACGATAAAGGGAAACTGACAGCGCACATACTTATATATTTGCGCTGTCAATTTCCATATCACAAGCAGTAGTGTATATTTACCATCCGCACTGCTTGTGATCCGCCATGTCTCTCCCAGCCTTGACTGCCAGCTCTATCTCCAGACCCTGCCCTCTTCAGAATCATTGACAACTATTGATACAGCCAACGGCCATAGATCTGGAGAGCCAGTTGGCAGATCATAAGGAGTGTGGATGGTAAATATAGACTGCTTGTGATCTGGAAACTGACAGCACAGATATATATATATATATATATATATATATATATATCCCAGAGGAAAAGAAATTGGCAGTACATCTATGACATTGCAGGTTGCACACTGCTTGTGGCTTAAGTACAGACAAACCAACAAATTGGCCGTGCAGTCTTCCAAGATAGTTAGAGATATATTCTAGTCCCCACTGTTTGAGTACAGACATGTAAAAAATAATGAAAACAAGGTGGTGGACAAAAGCTAGGAATACTAGCAAAGAGGTATTTTATTGAGGTGCTTTAAACTATGTACAGTGAAAATTTCCCAAATGGGAAACCGGAAAATACATATAGGAGGGAGAAAAATAGGTATAGTCCGGGTAGGCCTGCCTATTTCGCCCTGCCTCAAAAACTAAGGAGCCGCTAGGATAGGGCGTCCCCCTTGCCCAGCGGAGCCAAATCCCTGCACTAAGGTGGAGCTGTTCCCACCTGTCCAGGTCATGTGAAGGTGAGACTTCAACAAGCAATCTAATGGATCAGTAATAAGTCTGTTGTTTCTCTACCGGATCAGTGATAGGTCTGTTATTTCTCTACTGGGTCGGTGATGAAACCGTTAGTGTGCACTGTGTGGTCATTGGTAGCTGTCAATGGGTCGGTTTAAGCTTCATATCCAGAATGTCATCCGACGCGTTTCCCCCATCAGAGATAGCAATCTTCTGGGTTCATCAGGGATGATTTTGAATCAGAGGGGCCCGGTCACGGGTCCCACAGCCATGGATAGAGCGTAATCTCATATGCGGAGCATAGGAAGTTCCTTTGGATAATGTAGATAATATAGTCGTGTAGATGTATTTTGGCTCCTAAGTAGAGCCAGGTCACTAATGATGATCATGCAGCGGAGCAGTCAAAAGATGGTAGATACTTGTAGGTCAGGGTGTCATGTCCCAGTGTAGCACGGATAATGTTAGTAGGATTATGAAGACACACCTGGTCTGTTGTTCAGTTGTGTGGGAGATACCATAGGGTATTGATATCCAGTGAAGGCCCGAGATGGGTTGGTCTCCCTAGTAGTCCCGTTTGGAAGTTCAGAGTAGATGTGAGATAGTAGGAGTGCACCGCTCCAGACGTCGGTCAGCGTCCCTCCTATATGTATTTTCCGGTTTCCCATTTGGGAAATTTTCACTGTACATAGTTTAAAGCACCTCAATAAAATACCTCTTTGCTAGTATTCCTAGCTTTTGTCCACCACCTTGTTTTCATTATTTTTTTACATTTAAGTACAGACAAAAAAAGAAAAAAGGTGCAACAGCACCCCACAGGTGCAAGGGCTTACCGTATATACTCCTCCCAGCGTACACACGATAAACACCTGCCATGTAAAAAGTACACTCTGTTGATCTAATATTTTGCTAAGATCATACTTTTTAATATCTACAGAGCAGGTGTTTATCGTGTGCACTGGGAGGAGTATATACGGTAAGCCCTTGCACCTGTGGGTTGCTGTTGCACCTTCTATTTTTTTATATATACTGTACATCCCAGACTCCAATAAATACACAAAAAAATAGATATATCCAGCTCACCCTTCAGTCGGTCTTAAGCCGATTCTTGCAGTCCGCCTGTATTGGAGCGCGTGGAGATAAATACGGGCCGTGTCCCGGGGCAATATTCCAACATAAATTTACTTGAAATCCACAGCTCCTTAAAACTTGTAAACTTTATTTGAGATACATTAAAATTCCACACGGTTAAAAAGCGCCGACGCGTTGCGGAGGAGCACCTCCTTAATCATGGCAGGAGTAAAATGTACAGCTTGTAGCTTTATATTGTGAAATGTACCTCCCCCAATAGAACACTCCCACATCGTGGGTTCAGGTTCATTGGGAAACCACATGATTCACATCACAAGAGGGTGAGAAAACCCGATACAGACTAACTTGCTGCACTCTAATAAATGAAAAATAAATCAGTTTTTAAGTTCATTCCTTGGGGATATCTCGTGGCTAGGTTGAGGATCCAGAACGCCTCCCTTTTTCTTAGGAGGTGCGTCCAGTCTCCCCCCTTCGGGGTTTATATACCTTTTCGATGACACTGATGTTAAGGCTATTGACATTACCTCCGTGTATTTCCCTAAAGTGTTTGGAGAGACCCGACATGGACTTTTTTCCAAAACCTGGGTGTGATGTGTCACGAATGTCACTTAAGTGTTCCCCTATGCGGGTTTTCAGTTTTCTAATGGTGGACCCAACGTACTGTTTGTTACATGACGCACAATTAACTAGATATACTGTATGTGTGGTTTCACAATTTATGAGATTTTTTATCTTAAAGGTACAACCTGTTACATAGGAATTGAATGTACTTTGTTTTTTAGCATGTGGGCACACTGGACATCTTGGTAGTGCACATTTATAGAAACCCTCTGTCCTTAACCAATGTGATTGTGTGCCTGTATTATTGGCTTTTCTCAATACACTGGGCGAGAGGAGGTTGCCAATAGTAATCCCTCTTCTGGCTACATATCGCACTCCAGCTGTGAGTATGTGTTCACACTTATTATCTTGGAACAATATTGGTAAATATTTTTGCATTATTTTTCGTATCTCTCTAAACTGTGGGCTGTATGGAGTTGAGAAAGTTAATGGACTGGATGTTGCAGAGTGTTTATGATTATTAATTGGGTATTTCTTTCTATCTTGAAGGTGATGGGTTCTATCCTTTGTTTCTGCTATATTTCTGGCTCTGTCTATGTGATATTGCTTATATCCTCTTGCTCTTAGCCTGTTGGTTAGGTCTAAAGCAGTCTGTGTATACGTGTTGTCCCCTGAACAGTTGCGACGTGCTCGTATGAACTCTCCTATTGGCAGGTTCTTAATTACATGTAGTGGGTGTTCACTCTCGGCATGGAGTATGCCGTTACCGGAACTTGGTTTCCTATATAATGTAGAAGTGATTCTACCTTGTTCCAGTGTCAATCTAACATCCAGGAATGCAATGCTAGTACTGTCATATGTAAAAGTGAATTGGAGGCCAAGCATATTGCCATTGATGTATGTCACAAAATCCCTAGCCTGCTGTTCATCGCCAAGCCATATTAGGAGGAGGTCATCTATAAAACGCCCGTACCAGCCTATTAGCCCCCTGTAAGGGTTGCTGGGGCTGCACAAGATGACCTCCTCCCAATATGCCATGAAAATGTTGGCCAATGACGGTGAGAAAGCCGCGCCCATTGGGCATCCTTTAATCTGCAAAAAAAAAGTCCTCTTCAAATTGAAAAAAATTGTTAGAAAGTAAAAAGGAGGTGACATCTAAAATGTATTGTCGCAAAGTATCCTGATAGTTACTGTACTTGTGTAAATGAAAAGACAATGCTGTAATTGCTGTATCATGTGGAATAGACGGATATAGGGCAACAACATCACAGGATAACCATGATGCATTTTGAGGGGGTGTAAAATTTTCTAGGCTTGCCAGCAAACTTTTACTATCCCTTATATATCCTAAACTCCGTTTGGCCAAGGGTTGTAGCAATCTATCGAGCCAAGTGCAAAGCCTTTCCAGTAGACACCCTATGCCAGAGACTATCGGGCGTAGAGGAGGGGGAAAAATCCCTTTATGCACTTTTGGAAGTGCATGAAATATCGGAATTTTGGGATTGTCAGGAATTAAAAATTTATATTGTTTTTTGGTAAGGAAGCCCTCCTCTAGGCCCGAGTCCAGCAAATTAGATAGTTTTTTGGCTATTGTGTTGGTGGGGTCAGAAAGAAGGGGTCTGTATGTTGTCGTGTCCTGTAATATTGCTCGCACTTCCCTGACATATAATTCACGGTCTAATACTACTACCGAGCCCCCCTTATCTGACTGTCGTACTACTATGTTGTTATTGGCTGACAATTCTTTTAAGGCAAGTTTTTCTTTATTGGTGAGATTGTTTTTGCTCTTTTCCAAATGGGACTTCTGGGACAGAGTAGTCAACTCCTCCTCAATTTTAGTTTGAAAGGCATCCATGACCGGTGCTCTAGCATTTAATGGGTAGAAGTCCGGATTTGGAATGGCAAATTTGTCAGTATTTTTAACCGATACGTTATGGACCACATTTTCACACTGCAAATCCAACAAAGATTGTATGGCAATTTGTTCATTAAAGGGTAAACTTAAAGGAATTACATTAAAACCAATCTCATTTAGATAATTTACCACATGCAAACTCTGCTGTTCCTGTAATAAATTTTGATCAACAGTCACATCAACATTCAAGAAATGCCTCTTTATTGTAAGTGATCGTATAAATTTGTTCACATCTTGCAACGCAGAATATAAGTCAAAAGTCTTAGTAGGGACATAGTTCAAACCACGAGACAATACCTTTTCTTGTTCACTGGAAAGGATTGTAGCCGAGAGGTTACACACGTCGGACACAGACTCTGGGGTCATTTCCTGGGTCTCGAGCCCTGACCTTCTCGGCCGGTGTTTCCTCCCCCCTCTCCGGTATTTAGCGCGTTTTTTGGCGGTTGATCATACGTTTGAGCTCGGGAGCGTGTGTTTGGAGGATCACGGTCGCTATACTGATTGCGTCCTCGGCCTCTGTTGGAGCGCTTGCGCTGTCTGAATTGCTGCGGGGGAGATGTATGGTAATCCTCCGCTTCAGACATGTCTGTCTGTGTGTCCGTAGTTTTCGGATCAGTTGTTGCAAAAGAAACACTTTTGTTTCTTTTGGAGGTGGGATTAGTAGGTGGTTGTTGAGACCTCATCACTCGTCTCTGCTCCCACCAGCTGTAGACTGCGTCTGTGGAATAATCCTTCTGGTCTCGCGTGAATTTGTTTTTTTTCTCTTGTATGAGGTCATTTTCAAAGTCCGTTAGGATCTTATTAGTAGACTCCAATAAATACATATCTGTACTGACAATTTTCAAGGCTGCACAAACGATAGAAGGATCATTTGTACAACTTGGCCGGATAATTTGCGGTACCATGTAAAGGCACTGCAAACAATCAAGCTGATCAGAGCTTGTTTGCATTCCCCTTGGCTGAAAAATCTTTTTTTAAGGACTTTTAACCCTTAGAGGACCCGGCCAATTTAAATTTTTGCATTTTCGTTTTTTCCTCCTTGTGTTTAAAAGGCCATAGCACTTGCATTTTTCCACCTAGAAACCCACATGAGCCCTTATTTTTTGCGTCACTAATTGTACTTTGCAATAACAGGCTGAATTTTTGCATAAAGTACACTGCAAAACCAGAAAAAAATTCAAGGTGTGGTGAAATTGAAATTAAAAAAACGCATTTCTTTTATTTGGGGGGTATGTGTTTTTACGCCATTCGCCTTGGGGTAAAATTGACTTGTTATATATGTTCCACAAGTTGTTACGATTAAAACGATGTGTAACATGTATAACTTTTCTTGTATCGGATGGCCTGTAAAAAATTCAAACCATTGTTAACAAATATACGTCACTTAAAATTGCTCCATTCCCAGGCTTATAGCGCTTTTATCCTTTGGTCTATGGGGCTGTGTCAGGTGTTATTTTTTGTGCCATGATGTGATCTTTCTATCGGTACCTTGATTGCACATATACGACTTTTTGATCGCTTTTTATTACAATTTTTCTGGATTTGATTTTTTTTTGATTGGATTTTTTTTTTGGGACCGATCTCCCCACTATACCACCACCGATCATATGCAGCCGGTAATCGGAGGCAGCTGTCATCTTTGACAGCTGCCTCCGAATACCTGATTAGCGGGCACGGCGATCGGACCGTGCCCGCTAATAGCCGCAATCCTGGGCTACATGAGGCACCCGGGATCGCGGCGGTTCAGAGCGCGGCCGCCGCACGGCCCCGCTCTGAACGCGGGGAGGCGGCCCTGGACGTAAGGGTACGTCCAGGGTCGCCTAAGGGTTAAGTGTAACTGTCAATTTTTTTTTTTTGCAGAAATTAGTAGTATAAGCGATTTTAAGAAACTCTATAATAGGTTTTATTAGGCAAAAAAACATCTTTCTGTACTCAAAAAGCACTCCCCCTCACTTCTTATCTGTTCATTATCAGGCAACTGTGTCTTCTAGTGATGAGCGAGCATGCTCGTCCGAGCTTGGTACTCCTTCGAGTATTAAGGTACTCCATGGTACTTGTTACTCGGACGAGCATCTCGAGAAAATCTCATCATCCATTTCCTGCAAGTTTGGGCGCTATTTCTCAGCCAATAAACATACAGAAGACTCTTTGGTACATCCTGCGATCATGTGGGACCTATACATGTTGATAGCAGCGATTGGTTGGCCAGATCAGATGACCCTGCCATATAAGAAATCGCGGCCAGTAGTGCTCGCTTCAGACGTATGCTGGAAGAGATTAGGGACAGAGCTGCTGCTGGTCAGGAAGAGTCTAGGGAGGGAATTAGCATTCTAGTAGACAGGGAATAGTAGCGAAACAAACAAACAGCCCTTGTAAGGGCTTCAAATAGTTTTTAATTTGTATTACTCCAAACTGCTGGCTGGGACTTGCAGTGCAGCTACCACGATTTCAGCAGCACACTGTGGAGATCGGCTGCTGGCAGAAAGGGGACATTAGGTGTTGCATACAGAACCCTAAGAAGTGCTCAGTACTATTTTATGATTTTGTGGCTGATGGTGCTGCTGTCGTAGATTGTATTGCTGTGATTTGTAGTACACCTGCATAGAACTTCACTGCTCATTGTATGGTGTAACAGGTGCCATAGACCACAGCCCACCACTTACACACATACTCTATAGACAGCCTCCAAATAATAGTGTCACACTGACCACCAGTATATTTGCTGATTTCTGTATTTCTTACTCAAGGCATATCTAAGCTCAGTAGTGATTTCCCAGTGTAAGGGGGTGTCACAGAGTAGTGTATAGCTGCGGCCACCACCAGATTGTATACCAAAGCCTCCCATAAACTAGTGGGACCACTAGTATATTTGCTGATTTCTGTATTTACTACTCAAGACATATCTAAGCTCAGTAGTGATTGCCCAGTGTAAGGGGGTGCACCGCATCTGTGTGCATTTCTGCAAGTCAACCAGGGAAAGTTACCCCTACTGCTACAGTAAAATTCAAAGTAAAATTAAAACTCAAAACAGCGGTAGGGGGAGAAGTGTTGAGCCACATGATGCAGGGAATGTTATCCCAACTGTGGATGTCATCTTACGGGTGTCCTCTGCCGTACCTTCTACCTTCCTTGGATATAGTAGCCTTTTTGAAGGCAGGATTGACCAGGTCTTTTTAATAGACAGGCTACCGCACTCGCCCTCTCGACTCTTTAAAGGATTAAAAGTGTAGTCATTCAAATTCCAGGGCCTCATAAGAAGATTGTATTGTTATTCTTCGTCCCTACCTCCAATGATATGCCTCTCACGCACAACTGTATGAGGGTGTAAGGCTAAATCTAGCCATAATCCGGCTATTTTTATTGGTTGATTGTATTGTCCATCTTGGTCTGGGTCAGTGGTGTCAGGCTAAGTTTTTGGGTGGTCCATATGCTACCGGTGTTTGAATGGTTCCATGTGTTCTCACCGATATGCTGTGTCAGGCTAAATTTTAGGGGGGGGGTTCAAATGCTACCTCTGCTTTAATGGAACTCTGTGTCCTCACTGCCATGCTGTGTCAGGCGTAATTTTTGGGAGGCTCACTTGCTACCTCTCTTTTAATGGTTCTCTGTGTCCTCACCGCCATGCTGTTTCAGGCAAAGTGTTTGTGTGGTTCGTATGCTACCTGTGTTTGAATGGTTCCTTGTGTTCTCACCGCCATGCTGTGTCAGGCTAAATTTTGTGGTTGTTCATATGCTACCTCTGTTTTAATGGTTCTCTGTGTCCTCACCGCTATGCTGTGTCAGGCAAAGTTTTTGGGTGGTTCATCATATGCTACTGTTTTAATGCTGTTTTAATGGTTCCCTGTGTTCTCACCGCCATGCTGTGTCAGGCTAAATTTTGGGGTGCTTCATATGCTACCTCTGTTTTAATGGTTCTCTGTGTCCTCACCGCTATGCTGTGTCAGGCTAAATTTGGGGGTGGTTCATATGCTACCTCTGTTTTAATGGTTCTCTGTGTCCTCGACGCTATACTGTGTCAGGCAAAGTTTTTGGGTGGTTCATCATATGCTACCTATTTTTTAATGGTTCCCTGTGTTCTCACTGCCATGCTGTGTCAGGATGAGTTTTTGGGTGGTTCATATGCCTACCTCTGTTTTAACCAGGCTGTTGCCCAGAATTTGGCATAATGGTGCAATTAGGCAGCCTAAGAGGCATCCATACATGCTGCCCCTGCTGTTTCCTGTCCATTTCCGTGGTGTTTCCATCATTTTCTGGGGTTGACAGGTTTTCACATGACCTTCCCTCTACCGAACTTGGGTCTCCGGCAAAAATGCTCGAGTTTCCCATTGACTTCAATGGGGTTCGTTACTCGAAATGAGCACCCGAGTATCAGGAAATATTTGTCTTGAGTAACGAGCTCCCGAGCATTTTAGTACTCGCTCATTACTACTGTCTTCATTACAGAGAAGCAAAATAAAGACGGATTCTGCTGTGTTCATTATATCCTATGGAGGGGGAAGGCCGAGAAGGATGAGTGAGCAGGAAGAAGAGACATGAAGGTCAGCTGTTTGGAGACTAATAATAATAAAGAGAGGGAGGAGCTAGGAAAACAGTTTATTCAGTACAGAAGGAAACCCTTTTGGTAAATAAAACCTATTACAGAGTTTCTTAAAATCGCTTGTACTATAGATATTTATTGTTTTCAGAAAAATGACATTGAAATGACAGTTACACTATAAGTTAATGGGATTAAACCGTAGAACCAGACACAGCAATGTCAAATCATGTATTGTTGTGTATGTCCTGCAGTCAAGGGGCTCTTCGTGTTGGTGAAGCCTCAGCCCCCTGTTTATTAAGCTTATTGGGATCTGCTCCAATCTGCTCCAACCCACCACTTTGGGGTAGCATATAAAACCTTTAAAGGGGATATCTCTATTCAGCCATTCACTGGCCATAGTGGTGACCTACCTCAGACATTCCAGCTTTGAGTGGATTCTTCTTGTGTTTTGACAGGAAAGCATAAAGTGGTGGAATCGGGCACCATCGGGAGAAACACGGCACAAAATAGAGAAGGGGTGAAACAACTCGAACCCTTTAACACAGTGACAACTATTAATTCAAGCTGGTGGGTTAGGGAAAAGAAACCAGGGACCACCTTGATGACTGGAAGCTTCATTCTTGACCAGTTTTATAAGAATGATTCCTCAGAAACACCACAGCTTTTCAGTGAAATTTTCATCACTGTAATAAGGGGGGCAATTCTTCTTTCATGTTGCCCATGGTTTGGGAAGCATGAAAGAGAGGAAACACAGGAAGATACCTATCCGCATTTCTGGGTGGTTAGTTAATCATGAGTAAATTACTGCTATGACAATGAGGATTAGTCATGATAGTCATACGCTCCTCTATATGAACTCAGTGATCTAGAATCAAAAGAGTGGTGTCCTCCAGGACTTTGGTATACATTGAACTGGTTGGTGCAAAAAATTTTTGGGTAATTCGTGCACATTTTATTTGAAATATTGTAAACATTGGATTTTATCAAGAATTAGTTATCAATTTCTATACTATTTGTGGTCATTTTGGTATATAAACAGATACTTTTTTAAATCAACTGGTGACACAGTGCTCTCTGCTGCCACCTCTGTCATCTCAGGAACTGTCCAGAGTAGTACCAAATTCCTATAGAAAACCTCTTCTTCTCTTGTCAGTTCCTGACATGGACAGAGGTGGCAGCAGAGGGCACTGTGTCAGACAAAAAAAAAAACACTACTTCCTGCAGAACATACAGCAGTTGATACGTACTAGAAGGCTTGAGATTTTTAAATATAAGTAATTTACAAACCTATATAACTTTCTGATATCGGTTGATGCTAATAAAGAAAATTTCTTCAGAGTACCCCTTTAGGCTCTGTTCACACAACATATGTTTAGCATAAATGACGGCCGTTGTTGCAAATTGCAACAACGGTCGTGATTTATGCTACACATATGTTGTATTTGAATGAATGGAATCCCCTCAGGCCTCTGGTAGCACAAAAAACTCACATGTCAGTTTTCTGCGGCTGCTATTCATTGAATAGCATCCGCACAGACACGTCAGTTCAAACAATTAAGCGTGATGGCCCGCATCCAAATTCACGGGAAAGGAAGATCATCCGGCCGGTACTGCAGTATCGGCTGGGATGATCTTCAGTAACACTGGCCGTTCTGTGACACAGAATGGCCGGTGTTATACGCAATGTGAACGTAGCCTCAATATGTAAATTATACAATAGACACAGGAAATATATCTATGGTTTTGAATGTATTGATGAAGACACAAAATAATGATACTATTACTAAAGCTACTACAGAAACTGATAATAATAATAAAAATAATTTAATTATTATCATTTATATGATCATCTTTTTTTTATTTTCTCATATTTATCTGGAAAGCCATGACCCTTCCTCTAAGTTCCTGGAAACTTGCACGCAGAACAAATTCTTTGCAAGTAATTAAACCTTCCAATTACATCTTTATGAAATACAGTTGCAAAATAACACATATTAGAACACATGTGACAAGCAGATGTCAGCTACAAAGACAATGTCAAGCCCAGTCCATAAACCTCTCCAGGGCTTGGTGACATCAATAAAATTAAGCTATGATTAAATTAACAGCTTACATCATTCTTCTATGTGAGGCCATATTGCCTTCATAAAGCTTTGGTGTTTGCTGAAGCGTTGCCTAATATTATTCCATATCTCAAATTGCATTATCCCTATAAAGACAAGAATCTCCAAAGATAAGCCTTACATAAATGCATTCTATAAACTTGTGTTTGTGAGCGTGTTAGCTGGAGCTGAGAATATACTGTTTGCCTGTAGCCAACGTTCTTCATTCCCTTGGAGCTATTGCAGAACATCCAATTTAATCTTCTTACTATAAAATAATACCTTTGTGTGGTTAATAAATCATGAAGGTCTGAAGTGAATGCAAACATGAATTTACAGCCTCCCTCTCAGTGGGCTGCCAGGTGCAATGTTATTTATTCCTGGGCTGCCGGGCTGTCACTTCCTGTAATGTCTTGTGCTGTTTTGTATTATGCATCACCTTATGCGGATTGTGTTTTTTTTTTATCTTTTTGAAAATGACCATGAAAAAATAATGAAGGTTTCCTGTTTATTTTGTCTATCTACCTGGTTGCCTTACGTAGGGCAATTTTTGTGAAATCCGAGAAACAATTGCAGGTGTAATATTCAGTCTAGAGCTATCTAACATCTAGAAGACTATAGTAACCAGCCAAGTGGGAATTGGCAAGTTCATTTGTCAGAAGAAGTCTTAGGGTCCTATTCCACCGGACGAGCAGGACCCGATCATCCACGTAAACAAACACCAATCTGCTAGATAGGCGCTCATTTACTGGGCCTATTCCACGGCCCCGATGATCGTGAAACAAGAGCTGCAGGGACATCGTTACCAATGTCCTTGCGGCCCTTGCTTCATACATTACCTGTCCGGGCCCAGGTCTTCTTCTCCCGGTCCCGCAAGCCGCAGCAGCTTCGGAGCGGGGCTGTCTGAACTGACAAACCGCTCAGCCAATCACTGGCCGCGGCGGTCCCGGCCAGTGATTGGCTTAGCGGTCTGTCAGTTCAGACAGCCCCGCTCCGAAGCTGCTGCGTCTCACGGGACCAGGAGAAGAAGACCTGCGCCCGGACAGGTAATGTATGGTTCGGCTGAAATCGTCGGTCGCCGCCGCGCACAGCTATTCAACCGTAGCGATGCCCTGGTGGCGAAAGACGATTATAGGTCTGAACCTAAATGAACGATCAGCCGATGACACGATCATCGGCTAATCGTTCTCTCTATTCCACGGAGTGAAAATCGGCCGAATCAGGCCAAATCGGACGATTATGGCTCCTGTGGAATAGGCCCCTTACAGTCAGAGTCTTAGCTATACTAGGCTATCAAAAATATCTACTTAACCTACTAACTGAATAACCCGATCTAGGTAGAGTGGTAAGTTGATGTGCCACAGGGCGCCCAGGGCCAAGCCATTCCAACCCCCTGAGCTATGCTTCTATATTCAGTTGTTTTATGGTAACAATATTTCATTTGCAAGTATTATAGGCTGTCCAGATGCCACCATGCAGGCACAACACAAATCACTGCAATATATATATATATATATATATATATATATATATATATATAAATCAGAGGAATACCGCAGCACTCGTTAGATAGAATTCAACACAGCGTGTTTATTTCCCCAAACCGCGGTTTGGGGAAATAAACACCCTGTGTTGAATTCTATCTAACGAACGCAGCGGTATTCTTCTGATTTATATTACCTATACCGGGTGGTCGCTGGTATATACCGCCTGGCACCACATCTATTGCTACACGGGTGCTGCATTCATTCTGAATTTCTTATATAATATACTCGGTGATGTGGCCAAAAAAAAATTCTCTTGTGGCCAGTGGCAGAATCCTGCGTGCAGCCACAACAGTGACTGGCAGAGGAGAAAGCCAATGGCTGCTTGTTCTGTCCATCCACTGTATCTAACTATTAGAAGCCTCATGGTTATATACATAGGTGCAGGAGCAGACTACCTTTTGCTTAACCCCTCATGTACTGCAGTGTGTAAGTGACCCAATGTTCTTTCCTTCACTACTCCTGCACTGATAACCCCTGACCTCTGCAGGAGCTCAGAGAACAGAGGTCAGAGGTTATCAGAGTAGTAAGGCAAAGAGCTAATTGTCTTCTGTATTAACCCTTTTTTGTGTTGCATCATGTAAGAGAACACTGGGTCACTTACACATTGCAGTAAATAAGGGGTTAAGCAAAAGGACACAGGAGGCTCTTATCTTCCCTGGGCTCCCTCTACGGGCCCCATAGCAACCGCCTTCCCTGCCTCTATGGTAGCTACGCCACTGTGTATATATATATATATATATATATATATATATATATATACGCTCGGTGATATGGCCCAGAAAAAAAATTCTGTTGTGGCCAGAGGCTGAATTCTACCAGCTACAAAAGTGACTGGCAAACCAGAGAGACCATAGGTGCAGGAGCAGATTACCTTCTGCTTAACCTCTTATGTACTGCAGTATGTAAGTGACACAAACCTCACTTACATGCTGCAACACAAAAAAGGGTGAAAAAAAGAAGACAAGGAGATCTCTGTTTCACTGCCTGTGCACTGATTACCCCTGCAGGAGCCCCAGAGAACAGAGGTCAGGGGTTATCAGAGCAGTGAAGCAAAGATCTACTTGTTTTCTTTTTCTTTTTTTGTTGCAGCCTGTAAACAGTGTTGGACTGCGGTATCTGAGGCCCAACCAAGGAAACGATCCTGGGGGCCCACCAATGAAGATCCAGTGAGAAACAACACGTCAGTCAGTGTTAGTGCAGGTTCTAAAGCTGGGGGCCCACCGGAGGATTCTCCGGTACTCTCGTGGGCCAGTCCGACACTGCCTGTAAATGAACTATGGGTCACTTACACACAGCAGTACCTAAGGGGTTAAGCAGAAGCACACAAGGTGGCTCTTATCTTCCTTGTGCATCCTTGGGCCCCCCTCCTGAACAGGCCCCACAGGCTGCCTGGTCTGCCTCTATTGGTAGCTACGCCACTGCCACCATGTAAAAAGCTAGAGAGTGTGCTGGAGAGTGAGTCAAAAATAAGGTTGAGAAGCACCATAACCACATCCCTCCTTGGGTTGAAAAACAACTAAATAGCATAGAAGACAATGGCAGTCCAAAACTACATGGCTTCTAGTCCACACATAAGGTACAGCTTCACTTCTTCAATCCTAACTTTCCATTGACCCATAGACTCAATGGATCCCTATAGCTCCATAAATGTATCACACTGTCTCATTTTAACAATGTCCTTTGTTGCCCATTGCAACACAAAGCAATTATTAACCAGCTCTTGTAAAATGAAAGCCGAGTTCTGATGGGCAATGACATTTGTATTATTAGACAGCATAATAAATCTATCCTACAAGTGTGATGCCCCCAGTATGACACTATATAATGGAGGCATTCACCCCTAAAAGCTTTGGTTCCATAATATTTTCATAACATGGCATATGATATGGCACAATTATTGTGTGAATCCTATAGGCAATAGTAGAGCCCTGTAAACCCATACAGGAGCTTCACGGTCCAACAATCATTGGACAGACAACCAAATGCTCGCTCATTAGCCAGTCTCTCAATTCTGACCTGTTAGAAAACAATTGGCCGTCAGCTGCATGTCCCTTATTAACCCCTTAGCGACCCATGACGTATCAGATACATCATGGTGCCGCGGGGGGAGTTCAGAGAGGGGTCCCGCGTAATCGCCCGAACTATTAATTTATCACATTCCTAATCTCTTACATATGCGCTATCAAGGTACCGATAGAAAGAACGCAAAAAATGAGGCGCAAAAAATGACACCTCAATCAGCCCCAGAGACCAAAGGATAAAAGCGCTATAAGCCTGGTAATAGAGCGGTTTTAAGGAACATATATTTGTTAACAATGGTTTGAATTTTTTAAAAGCCATCAAATAATATAAAAGTTATACATGTTACATATCGTTGTAATCGTAATGAATTAAGGAACATGTATAACAAGTCAGTTTTACCCCAGGGTGAATGGCGTAAACACAAAACTCTCTGAAATCAAAACAAATTCCTTTTTTTTTTTCAATTTTCCGGTTTCGCAGCATATTTTATGGGAAAATAAAGTCTGTCATTGCAAAGTACAATTGGTGTCGCAAAAAATAACGGTTCATGTGGGTCTCTAGGTGAAAAAATGCAAGTGCTATGGCCTTTAAACATAAAGGGGAAAAAGCAAAAGAGCAAAAACGAAAATTGGCTTTGACCTTAAGGGGTTAAACAGGGAGATGTGTGGTCAACAGCCGATTATTTTTTTACATGTCAAAATTGAATAATCAGCCGTTGAGCAATCTAGTTAAAACAAAGGGCCACATGAACAATCTAGTAATCATTAAAGATAGGAGATTGGTGCTCACTGGTACCAAGTCTTGGGCCGTGTATTACGCATTTACTATAATGTGTGTGTGTGTAAAGGTCCCCATACTCCTTATACTATTATCGGCTGCACCTGTCTTTCACTATAAGTTCGGTCGTCGGTAGAAGGTGTCTGAGGCTCTCCCGACTGTCCACTGACAGATGATGTTGGTGGAGATAAGGGTCAGTGATGGAAAACCACTGCCGGAACCCTTTATTCTGGGAGAGATAAGCTGGAAAAATAACAAAGAGCCCATGCATACCTCTCCACACTCTCCCAGCATTCTTCTGCAATGTCTCCGATGACCCCCACTGGTCACAGCCGCCACCACTTCCGAGACTAATCATGGGCTGCTGTCACTCCCAAGACGAGTTTGGAGAGGTATGCATAGGCTCTTTACCCCCCCCCCCCCCCCCCCTAAAGAACACAGGCACATTTGGCTATGCTGAACATTCCTGTGTATGGGGAGGATAGGGAGGAGACAGGAGAGATATCTGAGAGCCATTCAGCTATCAGTTATTAAAGGGGTAAGGCCACCTTAAAGGAGTTATCCAGTGAAAATCTTTTTCCTTTTAAATCAAATGGTTTCAGAAAGTTATATAGATTTGTTATTTACTTCTATTTCAAAATTTCACGTCTTCCCATGCTTATCAACTGCTGTATGTCCTGCAAGAAATGTTTTCTTTTCAGTCTGGCACAGTGCTCTCTGCTGACATCTCTGGCTGACACAGGAACTGTCCAGAGCTGGAGAAGTTTTCTATGGGGATTTGCTACTGCTCTGGACAGTTCCTGTCTCGGACAGAGATGTCAGCAGAGAGCACTGTGTCTTGCTGAAAAGAATGACATACCTCCTAAGTATAGGAAGACTTGGGATTTTTAAATAGTAAATTTAAATCTATATAACTTTCTGGATAATCCCTTTAACATAGGGAAATTATAGTGAGATTGTGTCCAGTGGGGACAGGTCCTGATGTACTGTAAACTACCGTATGAGCATCTCAGTACAATTCATTTAAGAAATATAACTAAAGACTAAAAATATAACTAAGTAAATTACAATTTTTTCTAATAACAACCAATCCGATTCAATGTCTTGTTTGTATTAAATTCCTTTAAAAAAATGAATGGGTTAAACAATCTAATTGTCTATTATTACGCTTTCCTTTATATCAGTCTCAGTGAAGTCTCTCCCATTATACTAAAGACTTCGGGATGAAAGATAATAACATCATTTAAGGATTAGATAATCGTATGATATAGTGGTAGATTAAAGAGAGATGCAGGCTCATTTCTTGTAAGTAGCGCATAATCACATCTCTCTACAATGAAGAGTTATGCAATTTTTTTTATTATATAGATGCCGAATGATTTCAAAATGTCTGCATCTGTGATATGGAAACCTTCATGGTTTAGGCCAGAGGCAGGGACACTTCTGCCATGAGGCGAAATAAGTATTCCGCCTCAGGCAGCAGATTCTGCGGTCATTGGTTAAGTTTACAGCAGCCAGGGCCTCTCTGTGCAGCCAGGGCCTCTCTATCCCCACATCCGCCCATGCCCACTGTTGCCTCCATGAAATGCCGGGCTTGGTGTGTGACATCACCCAGCAGCCTTCCTGCTAATTGGGTGCATGTGTGCGCCACGGCCACCTACTGCAGTGCTGCAGTTCTCCACTTGCCTCTACTCCAGATGTCGCTCCTCAGGAACATACCACCCTGCACTTGGTGAGTATAATATCCAGTACCGGGATGGGCAGTGGGCGCGCAAGGGTGTTGATAAGGCAGTCGGTTAGTGGTTAGCTTTTGATGTTGCAGGCAGCAGAACGTTCTTCACGTTGTCTCCAGACTCTGTCATGTCTGTCACATGTGCTTAGTGTGAACCTGCTCTCATCCATGAAAAACACAGGGCGGCAATATCGAGTCTGCTAATCACCCTGCACAGGCTATAAGCACAACACTGACTTCAGGCCCTTCTACCATCCTCATGGAGTCGGTTTCTGACAGCTTGTGAAGACACATGGATATTTGTGGCCTGCTGGACATCACTTTTCATGCCTCGTAACGGCCCCCAATGCATTGAAGCCTAAGCATAGGCTTTTTGGCTGGGGGCTGTATATTCTGCCTCCAGCCACCAGAGGCCGCTCTCTCCTCCCAGCTACAGGGCCTGACAGTGAGGTCACTCACTCCTGCCTCTGGGATAAAAGAGCCTTAAGGAACAAGATGGCTGTATGCTGCAGGGAGCCAGGTGATAAGGTGACCACATGAGGGGGATTATGCTGAAGGACTGGTATACAGTGTATACCAGTGACTGGCATACACTGTATACCAGTCACTGTCATACACTGTATACCAGTCACAGCTCTGATTTACCAGTCTTCCAGTACATTAGCCTCTCACACCAATGTATAGTTTATAATCCCCCTCATGAGGGCTCCTCATTATACCACCAGTATTATGGTATACTGAAGGGCCCACAGTAGGGGGAATATGCTAAAGGTAATAAAGCTGCAGTCTGCTCCAGTTACCCCGAGTCTCTCCCAGTCATCTGCAAATCTGCCCCAGCTACCCCCAGTCTCTCCCAGGCACCCCCAAGTCTGCCCCAGCTACCCCTAGTCTCTCCCAGTCACCCCCCAAGTCTGCCCCAGCTACCCCCAGTCACCCTCCAAGTCTTCCCCAGCTACCTCCAGTCTCTCCATTCAGCCCCAAGTCTGCCCCAGCTACCCCAGTCTCTCCCAGTTACCCCCCAGTCTGCTCCAGCCACTGCCCAGTCTGCCCCAGCCACCCCCAGTCTGCCCCAACTACCCCCAGTCTCTCTCAGTCACCCCCAGTCTGCCCCAATCTCCCCCAGCTTCCCTTAGTCTGCTCCAGCCACCCCCCAGTCTGCCCCAGCTACCCCCTGTCTCTCCCAGTCTGCCCCAATCTCCCCCAGCTACCCCCAGTCTGCCCCAGCCACCCCCAGTCTGCCCTAGCTACCCCCCAGTCTGCCCCAGCTACCCCAAGTCTCCCCCAGTCTGCCCCAGTCTTCCCCAGTCTGCCCCAGCTACCCCCAGTCTGCTCCAGCTACTCCCAGTCTCCCCCAGTCTTTCCCAGTCTGCCCAAGTTTCCCCTAGTCTGATCCAGTCACCCACAGTCTCCCCCAGTCTGCTCCAGTCACCCTTAGTTTGCCCCAGTCACCCTCAGTAACCCCCAGTTTGCTCCAGTCACCCTCAGTCTGCTCTAGTCACTCTCAGTCTGCTTCAATCACCCCTAGTCTCCCCAAGTTACCAAGTTTTCAAGGTTTGTGGGACCCCATGCAGTTGTTTGCTATGGTGCCCCATGATTCCTAGCTACACCCCTGTCCCTCATCTGTTCCTGTACTACTACTACACCCCTCATATATTCCTGTACTACTACTACACCCCTCATCCTTTTGTGTGGTTCTCACTGTAAAGTTCTAACTGGAAAATTCTGTTGAAAAAAACGCCAAAACACTGGTGACAAGCCACACCCCGTAAACCACACCCACAATAGGCCACACCCACCAAGACCACACCTACTATAAGCCACACCCCTTGTTGCCAACACTAAAGTGTCCCTGAAAAAACATTTCAAATGTTGACAACTGTGTATACTGACATCCTGGATGAGCTCATGCTACCTCATGCTACCTCTAAGGGTAAGAGCAATAACAATATTCAAAAGTGACCAAAACAATAGCCAAAAAGGATGAGAACAGAGACTGGTCTGTGTCTATAGGGTTTTATCTGTTGTTCTATTTGCACAACAGCAGGAGAAATCGATCTACAATCAGCGTTGCTTTATAACTGGACCGGTTGGGGCACTGGTCCTGCTTAAAGAGGTTATCCAGCGCTACAAAAACATGGCCATTTTTCCCCCTACTGTTGTCTCCAGTTCAGGTGCGGTTTGCAATTAAGCTTCATTTACTTTAATGGAACTGAGTTTCAAAACCCCACCCAAACTGGAGACAACAGTAGGGGGAAAGTGGCCATGTTTTTGTAGTGCTGGATAACCCCTTTAAGTAGTCTGTGCTTTTGACTGACGTGGTCAGGGATCAGTAAGGAAAACAGGAGGAGATTCCAACAGCACCAGATAGACCCAAGTCTTATGAGTAGGGGATGCACGCTGGTACGGATAAAATCCCAGTAGTAGCTGGTAAACAGAGTTCAGAGAAGACAAAGTCCAGCAGCATCCACACAGGTTCAGTTATCTTCACAAATTTATTGAAGCATCCAGGCAAGATACAACGGAGACTGCGGAGTCTTTGTCAATGGGTCAGGGATCAGTGATGAGTACTTCCAGGGGCTGGCCTTCCTTGCCGGTTGGCCCAGGGGCGGTGCTGTGGGGGGCATACCTAAAGGGAAGAGGCACAGCACTGGTCCACAATTCCTGACTGCGAGAGGAGATTCCCCCCCCCCCCTCCTTTATTGTATTATGTATCCTTATGGTATATTCAACAGGGGGACACCCCATGAGATAACCCTGCTATCCATGCTTCTCAAACTTCTTAAGCTAGTGAAAACAAGATGTTCAGATCCTTTCTGCTAGTTGTAAGGATTATCAATACAAGGAGTATAAATATGCTATTATATTCACCTCCTCTATATATTTGCTTTATGGAGTGGAACATGTGCAGCTGATTTCATCCTCACAATATAATTCCACTTGTGCCTAATAAATACTGCTTTTACTATATTCTCACGATTGTGGATTGTCTATGTGATACATCCTAGAAACTCACAGAAGTCATGACATTTAAACACACACAGTGCAAATGGAGTCGTCATCAGGTTGTCATCTGATAGAGGTTTCAATTGTAATAAAAGTATAAATGGTAGGTGTAGCTGGTTTATAAACACTACATAAAACGGTGTTGTAGTTGTACATTGCTTTAAAGTGTACCTGTCGTTATAACTTTCAAAATTTTAATCAACAGTAGATGTGATATAAAGCAAGTTCGCAATACATATTCATTAAAGTTTTTTTTTTGTTTTTTTTTAATCATGCTTTAAGCAAAGCTATACTTACCAGAAATCCAGGAGGTCCAGTCCTGTAGGCAGATTTTGAGTCTTGTGCTGGTGGAAAAAAAACACTTAACACAGTATCAAACTGATATAAAATAGAACTGGCCCAGTTGCCCCTAGCAATTAATCCGATACAAGATACTTTTCTTTCCTCTCAGATTCTTTAGAAAATAAAAGGTGGAATCTGATTGGTTGCTAGGGGCAACTGTGCCAATTCTACTTTACACCAGTTTGATAAATCTCCCCTAGGATGTCCTGCCCAGTACAGAGAGTCACGGGTCTATGTGTCAATATGTCACATGACTGCCTCCTCTGTGAGTGCAGATGACTGCAACTTCCTGCTTTTAGTCTCTTTTTTTCAACCAGCGCAAGACTAAAAATCTGCCTTCAGGAAACTGGACCTGGATAAAAGTAAGTATAGCTTTTTTTTAGAAGCATGATAAGTAAATATTGCTTTCATTTTCTGTGAAATCTGCTGATAAAAATAAATCATTAAGTGACACTGCATTAAAGGAAATCAGTTGGCTGTACATCATGCTCAGATGTAGGTAGATGATTATTTCCACTGTGGTAAAATCATGTTTTTCTTACAAACTCAAGTGTCATATAGGTCAGGCTGAGCTGCAGCATGTACACCCCCTCCCTCCCCCACCCCTTCAGGCCCTATATGAATTATGTAAAGGCTTAGGGGGACATTTATTAAGTCTGGCGTCTTTTGCGCCAGACTTAAAAATGTCCCTGCAGCTCCGACAGTACGGAGATTTATGTAGAGGCGCACTGAGCTGGCGTAGGTTTCCTGATCATTTTTCTGCAAGAATAACGATCAATTAAGCAAACCCTGAGTCTGCGCTCCCCTTTCTGCCCCCTCCACACCCCCTTCCCGCCCCCCTGGCGTACCATGCAGAAAATGGCCAGATGCTAATATTTATTCGCAAAATGGCCATTTGCGAATAAATTTATTCGCATCTGGCCATTTTCCACCACAAAATAGGCCTTTTTTGCTTGATAAATGTCCCCCTTAGTGCTGGAAACCAAGCATGAAAGGGAGGGAAGAAAGATGACGTACATGCTGCAGCTCAGCATTGCTTCTGTGGCACATCGCTTTGGGTTTTTTACCTTAACAGATCGGCGCCGGGACAGGGATTGCAGTGGCACGGTCCTTTTTTTAACCACAATGTGGTTCCTGTGCACAGTGCAGGTACATCGCTTTGGCTTTTTTACCTTAACGGATCGGCACTGGCGTGGGGTTGCCAGCATGGAGCACTGGGGGAGGGCCTGCCGGTCCCCAGTGTCACAAAACCCCCTCCCCTCTGTGATGTGGCTCCATTGATTCTAATGGAGCTGCGTCACGGAGCGAGATCGTCACACTGGGTGCCGGCTAGGTGCCGATATGTTAAGGTAAAAAAAACAAAACGATGTACCTAATGGTACATTCGCTTTCAAAGCATAAGGAAATTCAATGATGATCAATTCCTTTAAATCATGTTCCAGAGACTGTATTTAAAATGACGTCTAACGACATATTGCTTGGTTCATGAAGTTACAGGTCACTGCCGAGGTCTCCGAAAACGATAAAAATTGTTACATCTAAAGACTAGGGAAAGCAAACCGAGATCCAGGTTATAAATAATTCTCTTGTATCATCCAGATTACCTTTTACAATGAGTGTCAGCTACTGTATATTTTAGCATCATCATTAATCGTAAGCCAAAAACCACATCTGAAATCAATACCTAAGATAGCGCATCGATTTTTATAGTGAGCATTAAAAAAAAGTGCACACCATGACTATAAATGATTCAGAATATATCAACCTACACAAAAATGTCCAAAGTAATGCTGAATAATAATTCTTTTTGAAGAGAATCCACAATAGTCAGATAGTACAGTAGAGCTAAGCAAGATATAAGGTCCCAGCCTCCCCCTCATACCCCCTCCTCCCACCCCACCCCACCCCCAGCACCCAAACCTAGCAGGGCAATCCTCAAATCTTATCTTATTCACAGATGAGACGGGGGGAAAATCTTCAAATCTACTAGTACCAAAAAGTTTTATAGATTTCTAATTTATTTCTATTTAAAAATCTACCATCTTCCAGTACTTATCAGCTGCTGTATGTCTTGCAGGAAGTGGTGTATTATTTCCAGTCTGACACAGTTCTTTCTGCTGCCATCTCTTTCCATGTCAGGAACTGTGCAGAGCAGTAGCAAATCCCCATAGAAAACCTATCATGCTATGGACAGTTCCTGTCACAAACTGAGGTGGCAGCAGAGAGCACTGTGTCAGACTGGAAAGAATACTCCACTTCCTGCAGGACAAGATTTGATATTTTTAAACAGAAGTAAATTACAAATCTGTATAACTTTCCGACACCAGTTGATTTAAAAGAAAAATAATTTAGCTGGAGTTTCCCTTTAAGTTTATCAATAAGAGGTGCAGCTTGAAAATGTCACCACCTCAGCCCAGGCACCACAATGATATCAGTGCATCACATCTACTGTACTGACTACAGCTGCTCCTCATGGGGCACTAATGGGGGGAAGCACAAAAGACACTACTATATAGAGGCACCTACAGTTACCCAGCTGCCCCTATGCTGCAATATGGTCTGTTGCCTTCCTCGCCTACTGTCCCCCTTTCCTTACTTTTGCACAGGTTTCTCTCTCCCTTTGTGCCAGTGTTTCTTTTAATTCATTCACATTTATTATACTTCTTTTTGTTGTATGTTATATATTTTAACATAAGACAATATTTTTATTTTTTTTTATGTACCTAACGGTACATAAAAAAGAGGGTTGCTGTAAAGTGTGCAGAACATAGCAACATTACTACTGTATAGAGGCTCAAAGGGGGGCATAACTACTCTAGGGGGCACAACAGGGATTATTCATTACTACTGTGCAGGGCATAAAGACTGTTTAATGTGGGAAGCACAAAAAGAGGCATTATATGTGTATGGGGACATAAAGGGGGCCCTAATGTTTTGGGAACATTATTACTGTGTGGGGCAGGAAAAGGACCAGTTAGAAAGAGGGTAGGGTTGCGGTGCTATAATTCACAGTGAGGGGATAAGGTGTCTGTGTGGCAAATTCTGTACATTATGGCTATGAAGACTCCTTATGGTGGTTTGGACCAGATAAAGAATAAAAAAAGAAAAGAAGGACTCCAATCACAGATGTATCCTGTATCCAGAAGGACTCCTCTGAATCACTGGATGTATCTGTACTGTTATCATTTATGTGGTCTGCAGGGCACCTACCTGTGAGGGACCTGTATCTACCACTATATGAGGACTGTATAGGGGTGATATTGGTAATAGTGTGATGGTGCTGACATATGGTCATGGAATGCAGTATTTTTAGTCATATTGGCCATGGTATACTGGATTTTGTTTAGTAACAGTATGGTGGTATTACTTGTTCCTTGCGTGCAGAGGTTGAGGCTCTTTGGCCCCAGAGAAAAATCTGAGGCCCAGTTGCAACTGCTACCTGTGCACCCCCTGTAGATGTGCCCCTGCTTGTATAGCGGTATTCTTGGTAGCCGCATGGCGGACTTCCTATGAAGACTAGGTCTGTACACACCAGAGGTAAGGCCTTATAGTTTGTGTTTTAGCGATCTCCATGTTAATAGCTGAAGGCACATTCCTTCTGTGATTTATGGAAGGAGATTTTTTTTTTCTTTGCAGAACAATTTGGTGTCTGGGAGAGGAATGCATGAGCAGGAAGGAAAAAAGTAAGCCAAAAGTAAGTAAGTAAGTCAGAAATAAATGTGTAATAAAGTACAATTTTCTTCATTGTCCCTGTGAATAAAATATAGATGCCAAACCTTGTCTGCAAGTTCTATTTTCTGATATGCTGATATATGGCCATTTTGACATTTTGGGAAAAAAATCACTTTAAATACTGTATCTAATAACAAGTATTTGGTCGCAGAATGCAGCCCAGACTCAGTTTAGATCAAAACTTTACACGCTTTCTCACAAAGTTGAAGAATATGGCCCTATGCCCAGTAAAACATTGACTTACAAGGTAGGTACTTTCATATGGTGCCACTAGGGAGAAAGCTTTCTTCCTTTCACAGGAGAGCTAATTTGCATATTATTTTCCCAGGCAACATTGCCAGCTGATGGTCTCTATAAGGAGAAACAGTGGCTCCTAAGCCTTAGTCAGTACACAGACTATGAATGCTCATTGGTGGCCTGATTAAAATCCATGTGTTCCATGCCATACCTGTTATTAAAGAAGTCCCACAAACACAAAAACACAAAACAAGTAAGCTCACCCCTCTTCGTGCCTTGTAGCGTCGCTCTTAGGTCCCGTCCCAGTCACTGACTGGCTGAGCAGACAATCGCAGACATGGCCATGGCGTTGCTGTTGGAAAAGTTGGGTATGTGACGTACCCGGATTTCAGATGGAGATGACAGCAGGCAGCCGTGAACTGGATCCCGGGGCGGCCCAACGGAGGCACGGGGATGGCCGAGATTACTTGTGTGGCATTTTCTCACCCACCCCCGCCTGCCTGACGATATTAGTGTTCGTGGGACTTCCTCTTTAAATAGGGATACTTTTTCATATTTTTCCATTCATGTAACAGAAAAACTGGTAAATCTGTAACATGATGTGTATGGACAAGTTGAACCCTATTAAGCTATGAAACAAAGATTCTCATTTCAATAAGCTTCTACAAATGTTACTCAGTAAGTGGTGTATACTTTCCAGTCTGACACAGGTTTTCTATGGGCATTTGCTGCTGCTTTGGACAGTTCCTGACATGGACAGAAGTGCCAGCAAAGAGACTGGCAAGAATACACCACTTCCTGCAGAACATACAGCAGCTAATAAGTACTTGAAGGTTTAAAGTATTGAAAGGCCTGACATTTTTAAATAGAAGTAATTTACAAATCTGTGAAACTTTCTGACACCAGTTGATTTAGAAACTATTTTATTTTCTCCAGAGCACTCCTTTAACCATAAGGCTATGTTTCCATGCTGTTGAAACAACGGCCGTTGTTTAACGCTACCTACGGTCGGAATTAATGATCATTTATTCCAGATGTAGGTAGTGTTCAAGCTCAGAGGCTGTTGTTTTTACAGTGTGTGAATATAGCCTTAAAGTGAATGTTCCCCTTAAATTTTGCACATGAATAGAACAGCGCCAATGTGAGGAAGCCAGTGCCGCGGTTCTTTTTTTTAACCGTTCTATTCCCAGGTACCAACTGGGGGTGAAGCCCTGGAGGCGGGCCAGTCTTCTTTACTATACTGGGCAGTGGGTGAAGTAAAAAAAATATGAATATTTCCCATAGCAAAATATGAAGCCTCACATGACTCCGATGGGTCAAGTTGAAGTGCAGAATCCCATGTAACCCACAGGTCCTTACTTCCTTGGGGATATTTCTGCACATCATCATGCTATATAAGATTTATTAAGCAAGTTGTAAGAAGAGTTATGATGACAGAAGCTATCAGCTATCATAAGCAAATTTCAGCGTGGGTCCGCCCATGTGTCTCTATAGGCCCTTAAAAGTGTTTCTTGTCAACACCATGTTCTTGCAAACTTTTCATGTTTTTCTCCTTGGAAACGAGAAGGGATGATGCTGATATAGCATGCTCATGAGATCATTGCACTGCTGTAAGTTCCTAAAATAAACAAGGACAATAATTTGATATTTCCTCTTCTGTTATGTGAGTTTTTATATGAAATGCATAGCGCAAAACTATGAACACAACAGGGTGCTTGTAAAACTGATGATCCAGGCTTATAGCGAACCAGCAGCACATGAAGCCTGATGAAGAGTCAAATCATTGGAGGGTTCCATTTTTTAAAAAATTTTTTAACCGTGTCAATATACAGACATTGGTTATTTCCCCGACCTTTTTTTTTCCCCTTTTTTATTGAACATATAAACACAAGCATAAAATAAGTGCAAGTTGGTACAGAGTCAGACTACACTGTCCCGAAAACTAATAGGATACTGACTGGCTTATTACTGTGGACTACAACATGAAGGTACAGTAAGGGTCCTATTACACAGGCCGATGAAGGCCCCATCAATACTGAAAATGATTTACTGGGCCTATTACAAGGCCAAATAATCGTTTAGGAAGAGCTGCAGAGACATCACTAACGATGTCTGTGCAGCCTTTGCCCAAACAGTTTATATTACCTTTCCACGTCCTCAGTCTCCTCCTGCACTCTGCATGCTTTCTCTCTGGCCCCGGGCGCTGTAGCTTCAGAGCAGCCTGTCTGAGCTGATTGGCTGAGCCTGTGATTGGCTGAGCGGCCTGTCAGCTCAGACAGGTCGCTCTAAAGATGCAGGGCGCGGGAACAGGGAAAAAGGATGCAGAGGAGTGCAGGAGGATACTGGGAACGTGGAGAAGTAATATAAACTGTTTGTTAAATCATCATCCATCTGCCGCACATCAATATTACAAGTAGCAATGCACAGTCGGCGCCTGATGATTTTAGGTCAGGACTTAAAGGAGTAATGCGATGAAAAAGGTTCTCCTCCATTCCCTCCCCACATGAAAAGTTATATAGATGCATAATATACCTTGGTAGCCAATTCAAGCTCCTTACCCCACTTTCCCCGATCTTGGTGGCCACCGGAACCATCTTGGGTCGGGACATAGAGCCTTAGCATGCCTCCCTTACCTCCGTAAGCTCTGCTATTGGTTACCCTGCCACACTATCTACAGGAATGCCACTACTATTAGAACTGCAAGTCCCAGCGGACCCGATGGCCATACACATGTCAGTCCAGTGTATGGCCATTGGGTGTGCTGGGACTTGCAGTTCTAATAGTAGTGGCAATTCTGTAGATAGCGCGGCAGGGTAACCAACAGCAGAGTTTAGGAAGGTAAGGGAGGCGTGACAAGGCAGGTAGGGAGTGCCCGGGAGCTCACAGGAATGCCCAAGGAACGCTCTGGATCGTGACATAGTCGGCCCTGCGTCCCGACCCAACATTGCGCCCGGGACTATAACATAGTCCTGCCCAAACCTGGAAGTAAGCCACTTCCAGTGGCCTGCGGGCCCGGGAAAAGTGGAGTAAGTATCTTGCATTGGCTACCTATGTATATTATGCATCTACATAACTTTTCATTTGGGGAGTGGATGGGGGAGAACCTTTTTCGCGTCACTACTCCTTTAAAGAAATGATCAGCCAATGATTGTTTTATCGGCTGATCGTTGTCTCTACTACACGGAGCCAGTTTGGCCGTTTATCGCTCTGTGTAATAGGGCCCTAAATGCTGGAGAAGCTGGGGAATCTTTTCCATTATCTAGCAAGAGAAACCCCAAAATAAAGAACAGTTATGGGGGTGATTATATTCACAACATTTTTAAAGTTTACGGCATGTGTTTCAGTGCATATCACATTCCAATGGATCCATATGGGTACAAGGAAGACAATAGGTTTATTTTAGAAATGCTAATGACACTTTTTATTTTTCAATTCTATTATACCAAAAGGGTGTACTTCAGAGTGGATTTGACAAGTTTCCATCCGTGTTTGGCTATGGTCACATAAGTAAAAAAAAAAAAAGAGAGAGAGAGAGAGAAAAGGAGCCTGCTTTTTTTCTTTTTATAAAGGCGTCCGTTATTGCCGCATTTTAATTCACCTCAATGGACTGCATTGAATTCAACGGAATCGGGCACTTTCAAGGCACACTGTGTATTTAATAACGGACGTTTTCACCGACGTCAAAATAATGATCATGACAATTATTTTCAGACATCTTTTTCAAACAGTGGACGTTATTTTTTAGTTGTTGACACACAGTTTTTCTTTATTCCCCGTCCTTACTATAAAATTCAATGGACTTTTAAATGGAAGACAGACCCAGAGGCAATCAGTCCACCTGAACTAGAATAATCTACCAACAGCCGTTATTGTAATGAGGGGTGGCCGAACACCGCACCGGACGTCATTTTGAACATTTTGAAAATAATAAGCGAAAAGGATAAAACTTTTCGTTAACATTAAGGTTTACACCATGTGAAAATGACAACCATCTTTCATAATGACAGGCATCATTATGCAAATAACATCCGTTATTTCTAAATAATGGCCGTTATTTGCACATTTTTACATAGTGTCAACCTTGCCTTTTAATGTGAATCCTACGATCAATGAATAAATAGGTCCACACACAATAGCTAGGTGAATACAGGGTAGTTCAATACCAGAATGTCTGCATAGGTCCTTCGTGTTTCATGTTCCACAGGATGATAGCATCTCTCCCTATTATACACTCCCTCAGCTTTATAGGATTCTCCAGAAAATGTTCTACGTCTCCAGAAGACCTTCCCCTCTTAGATTCCTAACTCACTGGTGTGCGAGCAGTGTACACGTCCTTGTAATGAATGTGGGTCAGTGACCATGTATACCAAGTACCGTAATTACAGAACTGTTATAAGTGATACTGATATGAAATAACCATAGAAACTAAACGAGATCATAAGTAATTAACCCCGATATCTGCAATCAGGAAGGCTTGTTTTACAGGATTGAATATTTTATTGTGTAAGCTTCTTTTAAGAATGGAAGCAAATGGTAGATGGAGCCAAGAATATCACTATATAGTTATTTATGTTTGCACAGTGTACGGCTGGATCCATCTAAAAGATTAGAATACAAAAAAAAAAAAAAAAGATCTGTCAATTGGATATAAACTGTTTACCAAATATATAATTTTTTTCAGGACAGTTTTATCCCTTTTTAGAGCACAACTATAATGTGAATAGAGCCTTAAAGGGGTATTTGGGAGGTAAAAAAATGTCTTAAAGTTACTTGAATTTTTTTTTTAATTAAGTCTTTCAGTATGTATCAGCTGCTGTATGTCCTGCAGGAAGTGGTATTTTATTTCCAGTCTGACACAGTGCTCTCTGCTGCCACCTCTGTCCGTTTCAGGAACTGTCCACAGCAGCAGCAAATCCCCATAGAAAACCTCTCCTGCTCTGGACAGTTCCTGACATGGCCAGCAGAGAGCACTGTGTCAGACTGGAGAGAATATACCACTTCCTGCAGGACATACAGCAGTTGATAATTACTTGAAGTCCTGAGGTTTTTTTTAATAGAAGTAATTTATAAATCTGTATGACTTTCTGACACCAGATGATTTGAATTTTTTTCTCTGGAGTACCCCTTTAATAGAGCCCTATTGAGTTACCTTTAGGCTATGTTCACACATTGCAGTAAACTTCCTGTCACATCATGGTTTTTGCTATGGTTTATGAAATCATCTAAAAATATTGCAGAAAACCACAACAAAGAACTATAAAGTTATTGTAACAATACAGCAATATGTGAAGACAGTCTAACTTTAGTTAGTTAGGCGTATCTCTACATTTGATGTACAGAACTCGTGTCTGTTTTCTAGCAAAAAACGGACAATAGTGCAGGATGCAATTAAATTGTGGCTGTTTTCCTGTATTGTCTTTGGTGTGGCTGAATTGAAGAAAAGTGTCAGGAATACTTGTATATTGGTATTAAAAGTTGAAGGACTTGGAGGGTAAGAGGTTGGGGTAGATGTTGGGTCACGGTGCTGGACAGAAGACTAGCAAACTGTTTCAGAACTGCTTTATAACCATTTTTTAGCGGTAGAAAACTTTTCTGCTAATTTGAATGATATAAAACATGGTATATATTAAAGGTAATCTGTCAGCTGTGTTTCATGGTCAGAACTACAGACATGGGCGGAAAGTCATAATTATAGAAAGAGATAGGGAGATATATGATTGTCTCTTAGCTGATTTGCAAAATTATACAATTATGTTTTCCTTCTAAGCTCAAGAGTCATAGATACAGTGCTGAGCAGCAGGGTTCACACTTTCTCCGTCCCCTTCTCTCTTTGCTCTGCTTGATTGGTGCACAGGGCTCAGTGATCAAAGTCAAACCCTCTACATTTATCATGCATAAGCGGATGGAGTTGGAGGAGAGCATGCATTCTGCTGATCAGTTCAGTATCTACTACGTTTGAGCTTGGAAGAAAAACATGATTTACTTTGGAAACAGCCATCAGATATGATACAGGCATCATTTGTTGAATATCCCTATCAGCTATCCACCCATGTCTGCAGCTTTGAGCATGATAATGCCTTTTAAAGGGTTGTCCTGGAACATAAAATGTTTTACATATGGCTCCTCCCTTTTTCTGAGATGAGTCATTGCATCAGGAACTGCCTGCTCAGCCAATTACTGACCACTGCAGTGTCCTCTCAGTCAGTAATTGGTGGAGCAGGCAGTTCTTGCAGGGACAACTCATCTTAGAACCCAGTGAAAGTCATGATGAGAGAAACTATGAGCTATCAGACAGGCAGCTGTGGGGGGTTAAGGGTAGGGGAATAAGACCTATTTTTTATGTTTAATAGACCCCCAGCCAAGTATATATAAAAATGTATGTTTCCAGGCAACTCCTTTAATCTTTTACTTTGATCCCAATTCAATTGTTTTTGTGAGAAAATCTTTCAAGAACTTGCCCCATCTTGATATTCCTTGTTCGGTACAAGGAATATAAGCATTGCTGTTGTTTTGTTCATTTTTTGAATAGCTGTAAATTATAAGGGATCAAGCCTTTAAATTCCCTGCAGTACCATTACACTCGGGGACCAAAAATTGAAAGGCCAAGTTTCCTTAGAAAGAGACAGAGAAGATTTTTCAGCTCTCTGCTCTGACTACCTTAAGGTAGTCCCAATATACAGTGGCATTACCCCTCCTTTAAATCTAAGGTACCAACAGAAAATACTCTATTGTTTAAATCAAGTTTTTATGTTGAACTAATTTTTAGAATTTTTGGTTGTTTTTTCAATTTTTCCAATTTGCTATTTATAGTATAAAATATTCCTGAAATCTAACACCAGTATATAGATAACAAAGGTACACACAATAGCTGTTGGTTAGTGCCCCCTTCCCTGTAGAATGACCTCTATAAAGGTCAGTGAGCATGCCTAGAATCCTTTATCATTCATTTAAATGGGACAGGTCCTGTCTTTTTTTCATTATGGCCCATGGGGTATGCTGCAAAGCATATAAAATAAAAAATAAAAAAACTACAACCAGAAAATAGAAAAAGATAAGGCTGGGTTCCCACTACATTTTTGCAATTCATTTTTTCATCTGTTTTGGAAAAAAACTGATGTATTTGTGTGCATCTGTTTTGATCTGTTTTTCGATTGACTTCCATTATTTAAAAAAAAAACACAGATCAAAACAGATCCATTTTGTTTAACGGACACAAAAATGAGGTTGACTACGTTTTTGTGTCAGTTAAAAAAAAATAGATCCGTTTTGATGCCTTTTTTTATAATGGAAAAAAGGATCAAAATGGATGTACTCAAATGCATCAGTTTTTCCCAAACACGGATGAAAAAACAGATTGCAAACATGAAGTGTAAACCCAGCCTAAGAAAAAAATACATTTTCAGTACTCTACTCTGATCAGTAAAAAAAAAAATCTAGGTGTAAATTCCCTTTAACTTACAATTCCCATACAAAGTATTTAAAAAATAGCTTTCTAAACCAGTCCCTTTAAATAGAACAACTCAGTGGTTTCTTATGGATGGATAACCGAGCCCTGATGTATCCCGCTGTGAATATCTCTGTTGAACGTTTTACAAAAACATTTCTGAATGCCATGAAAACTTAATAACTGGCTCTTTAGCCGTAATTCCTGTACGGTATCAATGGCTGGTAACGTCCCTTGTAAAAACAGCTCTTGCTGCTTCCTCTAAACTGCCTTTTACTCTAACCACAAAGAACCATTTCCTTTTCTGTTAGTTCATTTCAACTTTCCTACAACACATGATGACTGTTTCAAAGAGAATTTTTTTACTCCGAGCTGGGAGAAAAATTAATGTGAAATGTGCCAGATATCCCATCATTAGCCCTCACACTGCGGCTTTATAAATGCGCGCTTGGAAAAAAACGAGTGTCCACTCGGCCAGAAAAGTGAAAAGTTTCAGCTGCTGGATAAACAGTAAGGAAACAGGCATATCAATCACCATTCCACATCTTGAAGTTGTATTATAAGCTTACCGTGTTTTCCCTATAACTTCATATACGGCCAGTATCAAAGAATATCATCCAGGCCGGTACTGCAGTGCCGACTGGATGATCTTTAGCGCCGCTGAGTTCTGATGAGGGCATATCCATGCGCGCCCGCATGAGAACTCCGCACTGGACACAATGGAGCGTGCGTCCGGAGCCGCTCACTCCATAGTGTGCACTGACAGGGTTTTTCAATGAACATGTCAGTTTCTTGCAGTGCCGCTAGGAATCTCGGCCGGAGTGTATACACTCCGTCCGGGATCCCTCAGAAGGCAGCACAATGTAAAGTTCATATAAATCACGGTTTGTTGTTCAAATCAATTAATGATTAACGATTAGTTATTGATATGAACCTTACGTTATGTGAACATAGCCTAACAGGGCATATGGCCCATTAAAGGTATTACATACACTCGCTATATTATTAGAGACTAACTCGAGAAATGAGTGAAAGTACAGTAAGTTCAGGTTCACAAAACTCCTAACATTCCTCCTGAATCTTCTCTAGCCGCTGGGAGTCAAATGCTGAGCGTTCATGGTTTCGGGAACCGGAACATACTGTAGTTAGTCATCTCTAACCACTGCCCTTTGACTATTCCTGATATGAAAAGTAGACCAATAACCATAAGGTGTGGTACAAAATTAATGAAGCACGCACCATACTAATGGGAGGGTCAACATTTGGCACAAACAGCATGAACCTATTAACACTTCCGTCAGGTATCAACAGGTTCAGGCTGTTGAATGTGGTGGTATATTATTGGTTATGTTTTCTTTGTGTTCTTGATACACCCTAGGTCCTTTCATATCTGTGAATAGACAATTGGACAGAAGGGCTTATCTAAGGCTAGGTTCTTATATTCTGTTTAAACAACAGTACGACCTTTTGGGATCCATAGGTTTCCATTGTACACAGATCTGAATGAGGCCTAAGCATACAGGCTGACCAGGACATCACCTGTTATTCAATCATAGAAGATGCTTCCTGTGAGTCACTTAATATAACTATCCTATCAATTCTAATCTAGTTTGCTGAGCCAGAGAGCTGGTATATAACTTTAAATAGTGACTGTATGGGGGGGAATATTGGTCGGTGGATTTTTATTCAGTAGCAATATGATGGCTTTAGTTTACTGCAGGTATAGTGTTGGTATAATACAGATGGAGCAGTATTTATTTCTGCACTGTGATTTTGGTTTACTACAGGTGGAGCAGCATTTATTGCTACCATGTGGTGTCTGTATACTACAAATGGAGCAGTGTTTATTGTTACACTCTGCTGTTGGTTTACTCCAGGTGTAGCAGTGTTTATTGCTGTGGAATTTGGTCCTGCACAGTATGTAAGGCCCCAATATTAACATGGGTTGGCCCAATGAGGCCTGCTCTGCAAACGGTGCCGTGCACACAGTACTACTGAAAGCCAGCCCCCTTTGATTAGAGCAGCGAGCATAGACCAGGACTTGGGCTGCCCTAGAGGCCCAGTTTGCTCCATATGTTTCAGAACCTAGAAGCAGTCATTCACCAGGGATTGGAGCAGGAGCCAAGGAAATATGTGTATGTTATTTTTTTCACTCACCCCCTCCTCGGGCATTCCACAGAAAGTGGTCCTGGCCAGACAATCTCTTTAATGTCCAGTTTAGTCCTAAAGATTTAACCGTAAAAGTCGCTAAAGTTGAGTTTTTAAACATGGTATCTTAATAGTTAAAACATTTTGCAGAAGCTCACACAAAACTTGCGGTAGGTAACACCTACAGTGACCGCTGCAAACATCAAACCATGTCTACACATGTGCCGCTTCCACTTTCTCCAAGACATCATTCTGTCTAAATGGAAAAATGATGCCACAATGAATACTATTCATAGTATTTATAGTATATTTACACTGGATTTATGTAACCTTTTTGCTTCCTCTGAAGGTGTTTTTTCTTTTTTCCCCCATTTGATTCCATCAGCACATGGATGAATGTAATACTTCTGACATAATACGTAATAGAAAATAACACACCAAGGACATCAAAAAATTGCAGATATGGCGCCTGCAATGTTTTTCACCATAATTTGTGACCTTTCACTTTGTTATACTTATTCATTTGCTAAAAGGCTCGTGCCCCTTGAAAAAAGTCCTTTTTTTACTTTAAAGTAACTGGCATCCGAAAGTAACTCTTCCACTTAGTCTCCAAATCTTTGTATGGAAAAGTGACATTCACTAAAGTGGAGAAGGAACAAAATAAAGGTACGTATTAAAATAGCAAGGGAATATTGTGTTCCCGTTGTCACAGCTAACTTGGTCTGACAGAACCAGCAGAGAGAGAGGTCATGCAAAGTGCACACGAAAATTCAGCCCCAGAAATATAATGCTTTCTTTGTTACACAACTTAGTATGTTTGTAAGAGCATAAGGATGTTTTGTTATGAATGCCCTTGAAACTGGAATGATTTATCGCTTGGGAATAATAGCAATAAATCTTTCTTTTATGGCATGCTGGCTGATACCGCTCTATTTCATTTTAGATAGAACATTGAATAGAAGAAAGCATGATTTAAAGGGCAATTCCATTTGGACCTCTCCTTTAACTCTGCATGAGATCTTCTAGAGTTGCTCAACGAGTCTTCAATTCATATATTCATCAGTCATCAGTTTGATGGCTGACTGCTTTCAATAGAACACTAGAATTCCTGGGACTGGGCACTGTGATTAGTTGAGCCTTTTAATCTGACAAAGAAGAAATAAATATATCATTGTCAGTAAAATGGGGAAAAAATGGCATCAAATGTAACCGCCGTGTTCCCAAATTCAAATGTAAATATTTTTTGTACCAGATAAACATAAAATAAAAAAATAAAACTCAATATTAGAGATGAGCGAACCTAAAGCATGCTCGAGTCGATCCGAACCTGAACTTTCGGCATTTGATTAGCGGTGGCTGCTGAACTTGGATAAAGCCCTAAGGCTATGTGGAAATCATGGATATAGTCATTGGCTGTATCCATGTTTTCCAGACAATCTTAAAGCTTTATCCAAGTTCAGCAGCCGCTGCTAATCAAATACCGAACGTTCGGGTTCAGATCGACTCTAACCCGAACCCGGTTCGCTTATCTCTACTCAATATTTATCCAACAGCCCTCTTAAGATGGATGCCCCGATGATATTCGTACCTTACTCAACGTAGAAAGAGATTTTCCACAGCTCCTTAGGATAGTGCAAATTCTTTATTGGTACATATACGGTGAAATTAAAAACTGGTTAAAATCACGCCCAGGCGTGATTTTAACCAGTTTTTAATTTCACCGTATATGTACCAATAAAGAATTTGCACTATCCTAAGGAGCTGTGGAAAATCTCTTTCTACGTTGGATTTGCCGATACGGGACACGGCCCGCATATAATTCCACGTGCTCCACTCCAAACCCGGAGACTCGTGTACCTGCATGCGCCATTAATTATCTGGGGTGAGCTGATCTACATATATATGTTTCGTACCTTACTACCTGTGGCAGCGCAGTTTGTTGAGCAAAACATTGAGGTGGATACAAAGGACAAGAGAGGTAGGAGTATTTCTTTTGTACTTTTCTTCTTTTGGATCTATTTCCTTTATACTTTCTTGTTTTTGAATTTATATATATATTTTTTTCCCCAAAAAAAATTATCAAAAAGTGTTCATTATTGATGAGCGAATATCCCAATGTTCAGTTTGGATGCCGAACACGAACAATGATCGTGATCGCTGAACACTCACAAACAAATAACAAATGTTTTTGTCTACACGCATGCATACAGATTATCAGGTGCAAAGCGCAAATTACACCGTTCCGTACATTTCGATCTAGAGTTACCCACATGCGTACAGATTATCAGGTGCAAAGTGTAAATTACGGCGCTGTGTACGTTTCGCTCTAGAGTTACGCACGTGTACAGATTATCAGGTGCAAAGCGTCAATTGCTCAGTTGCATACATTACAAGATAAACATTTGCATGTTCGAATATGTTGGAAAATTATTGTTATAACCATTGAGATCATCGAAGAAATTGTTCGTGATTGGCGAACGCCAACAATTAGCGTCATGTTCGTACGAACATACGAACATTTACGATCATCACTACTGCTCATGTAATCCCAGCCTAATAGCTATGTGCAGATGGCACACACATTTTTGCATAGTACTGTAATATGGGTTTTTGTGGTTGGTTGTTATGGCCACATCCATCAGCAGGTGACATGTTAATATTTAATTTATAAGATAGAATTAGAGAGTGGTCCATTTCATTTTTTTCCCTTATTTTTTTTACAGTATAATGCCAATTTCCAAAAAGATCATGGCTCCACTTTTATTTAATTAAAAAGTTTAATATGTTCTGCAAAAAACAAACAAACAAAAAAAAAAACGAAAGGAAAGGAAAGGAAACTGGCTCAATACAAAATAAGAAAAAAGGGTGACAATTAGCACAAGCCTTATTTTGCCTAAACGTGTGCAACTTTTCTGTGTTTAGAGAAAACCTGTCACCCCCCCCCCCCCCCCCCGTGCCGGGATGACGCCCGACCAACCCCCAGGTGAAGCATCATATACTTACCCCTTCCCCGCGGTCCCAATCCTGGACCTGCTCCCGCCGGTGCAATATTGCCTTTGGAAGCCATGCGCACGGTCATCAGAGATGAGTCCGAGGCCCATAGAGAATGACTGGTGCAGTCATTCTCTATGAGCGTCGGACTCATCTCTGATGAGTGTGCGGATGGCTTCCAGCGGCTATATCGCGGCGCCGGGAGCGGGTCCAGGACCGGAACTTGGGGGAAGGGGTAAGTATATGTGTCTGCACTGGGGGGTCTGGCGGGTGTCAACCAGGCACGGGGGGTGACAGGTTACCTTTAAAGCCAATGTACCAATTTGCATGAGAATTTTTTGTTTACACAACCTTGTCGGCACCAGCACAGAGATTCTGGTGGCTCAGTCAAAACGCCACCCAGTTCCTGCGAACAGAGCCGGTTTCTTCATATGCAAATAGGGTGGCTTTATGGAGTGGAGGCAGGCCCAGTGCCCCCAGTTTAACAATATCCCCTCCTTTCAATGATTTTGAAAAATGGGCCACGCCAACGGGATCTCTGCACTGGTGCCAAGTCCTAAGTCCTATTGAAGTAAATGGAGCTTAATTAAAATGCCACACAAAACCATGGGTGGTGTTTTTGCAAGAAAGTAACTGTGCCTTTTCTAATCCTTTTGAACCACTTAAAGGTAGGGTTTACACTATGATTGGTCCCTCCATTATGCATATAATTTGACAATCTGTCAATATTGACTGCTGGTGTACACCTGCAGGGAGAGCCACCGACCCCTACTTACTTCAATGACCTGAATGTAGTCATTTCCCACATAAACATGTTTTTACTTACACCCAAACTTGCTTTTGAGTCCAGCACATGTATATGCAGTAAACTACCCGAATGTAGGCACTGTAGTCACTGACTACTTTTAAGCCATTGAAGTACGTGGGGTTTGTGGCACGCCTGTTATGGATATATTAACAGCCAATTTTTGCAGGTTGCTGACATGCGCCCAGTGGAGGACCAATTTGTGATGTTAAGGAGACCTTACTTTTGAACCTCCTTCCACAAAGGACTGTGGCTTGGACATAAAGGGGTGTGGTTTAAGTACTTTTTGGTCACATTTAATATATCTAATTAAAATTAATATATATATATATATATATATATATATATATATATATATATATGTAATTAGTAGTAGGATATCAGAGCAGCACTACTTAGTAGCGTCTGTTGGTGCCAGCAGATTCCCCAACCACGGGTACAAATATATAAAATGATGAATAGTCCGCAGCACTCCAAAGATAAGGTGAAGTGTAACTTTTATTCCATCAACTCGAAAACATCAGAATAGTGATAACATGCAGCACAAACGCGTTTGTGCTGCATGTTATCACTATTCTAAAGTTTTCGAGTTGATGGAATAAAAGTTACACTTCACCTTATCTTTGGAGTGCTGCGGACTATTCATCATTTTATATATGTAATTAAATATATATATTGCCAATTTTTTTGCCAATAACTCCGCCTATTCACCCAACATTACACAGCAATTTTATGGTAAGTTATACTGGCATAGTGGAGAGACTGCAAGCTTGACAAATGGAGTTTATATTTAGACATCCCTTTATTCCTCAACACATCAATGATCATGCATTTACTCTAATGAGATCATCATATTAGCTCTCCATTAACAGAAATATACAAGATATCAATCCCATCTTGATTATCAGTGTTCTAGCACTTTCCTCAATAATAACTAGAGAGAGAAAAAACACTCCTAAAGCAAAGTTTGCCTGTATTTGGACCATCATGACACAGATGTTGAACCACTCTGTTGCCCCCCAAGCTGACAGCATCAGTGCACAAAGACTTTGGATATTTTAGCTGGAAGGGTCCTCTTTTAGTAACTATGCATGGCAAACATGCTTTGAAGAAGTCCCACGAAATTAAAGGAAGAGCCAGGTATGTGACATACCAGGATTTCAGCCGAAGATGACAGCCGGAGGCTATCAATGGGACCCAAGAGTGGCGCAACAGAGGCACCAGGATAGGTAAGTTTACTTACTATTATTTTTCCCCAAACCCCTGCCTGTCTGCCTGCCTTTTTCAATTTCTTGGGACTTTAAAGTGATTTTTAAAAAATTCAAACCATGAAAGGGTAGGAAAAAAACTATACTTACCTATCCCTGATCCCCTACTGGTCCTTATAAGACAAGCAATAGGAGCAAAACCTGCCCATTCAGCCAATCACTGACCGCAATGGTGTCCTACCCAGTGACTGACTGAACAGCTCTTTTCTTTGAAGAATTCTGAAGAGACGAGCAGCAGTGCACCAAACGCAGATGAATGGGGGCTGCAGGGGACCAGGACTTGGTAAGTATAGCTTATTTGTTTCTATTTTTACATGCATTATATTATTTACTTTTAAACACCAGAATACCCCTTTAATAGCATGTACAAAAGGAGGTAGACTCATCACAATTGATAATATTCATAGTATTTCAAAATAACTAGATAACTAGAGATAAAAATTAAATGGAAAGTTCAGGTTGGTCCGAAACTAACTTTAAACGAACCACACTAAAACAGCTAAACAATTGCAGCCATTTTGCTGTTTTACTGTGGTTCCAAAATTTCACTCATCATACTTACCTGTCTGTACTTCCCCCGTGTCAGGTGCCCTTCTTCGACCCTGTTGCATCTTCTCCATTGACAGCCCACTCGGCCAACTACTGGCTGTGTTGCTGTTCTGTCCCAGTCAGCCAGTGATTGGCTGAGCAGCTCATCACTCAACAGGCACAAAGTTGTGTACTATGCCAGATAAACATTCAGATGTTCGAGTATGTTGGAAAATGATCACTATAGCCATTCCGAACAACTTGTTTGTGATTGGCAAACACGAACAATTAGCGTCATGTTCGTTCGAACATATGAACATTTACCAACGTGTTCGCTCATCACTACTTGATTGGTTACTGTGGGCAACAAAGAGTTTTTCTTTTAAACAGCTATGATAAATGAGGCCAATGTGTTTTTCACTTGGCACTCAGAATGCTGCTTTATATTTTATGGTAGCTATTCAATTCCCGCACTCTCTCAGGCCTAGAAGGGAAGTAAGATGGCACGCACAGCACAGTACAGTGGCACGAGTGCCTGATCCATCATTTTGCATAGTCAATCCATGAAAAGAACTGCAGTGTTTTGCATCTGGGATGTGTCTTTTTGACCCAAATGAAATATTAATCTGCTACAAGCAGAAACAAGTTCACTGATATTTCTTTGACAGCACGCTATGTTAGAATGCATTAATGCTGGTCTAACAAAGTCAAAGGAAACCAACATTAGTCAGATTGACATCAGATATAATTCAGGCTTCAGTCTGTATTGGGATTATAGGCAGTGAAGTACATAGATAGGGGAGCCGATAGCAAAGACCATACTGGACCCTTATCATGGTCCTCAATTTATCAACCCACATTCCCAGGACCTGGTGTTTATTCCCACTGCATTCTTTTTTTAGGATGCTTGGTTTAATTATCTATTCCCTTTTTTTTTATTAAAGGGTTTGTCCAGGCACATTCATTGTTTTTAGTATAATTACAGGTGCATTCCAACAAAACAAATAAAAGATCATACTCACCTACACTGATCCCCTGCAACTAACTTTCCAACGCTTCCTGGTCCCTGCTCATCATCACTGCTTCCTGGTTACTGTGACCATCGTCATCGCCAATCACAGTCCACAATGATATTATGGCAGTCTGGCATTGGCTAAAAAGGGAGCTCCTGCTGAAATGACTAGTTACAGTAACCAGGAAGTGGCTGTAATGGGCAGGAGGAGGAATTGGAAAGCAGATGCAGGGGCATGGGACAGGTAAGTATAATTTTGAACATACCCCATGCCCATTCTCCATCTGCAGACAACTCCTATGAAGGGGTTTTCTGTGCTAAATCATGATTCTCCAGAGGCTACAAATACAGTGCTACTGACAATCAGCCTACCTTATTGTACTGCATATTCTAATGCATAAGAATATATAGTACTTGGGTGGACAGGCTCTGTACCAGTAGCGGCAATGCTTAATCAGAGTGGGGGAGCGCAAAAAAGGGCTTGGGCAGCCCTGCAGTTCCTAACACAAATGATGGCAGCAAAGAGTCCCCTGTTGCCCTTTACTGCTGCCACGCAATGTATAACACAATATAAATGTAGCAGCTAGACTCTCATTCTGGGCTGAGATTTGCAGTTTCCCAGCAATAAGCCCTGTAAAGAACCAACTAGGGCTTTTCTCATCAAGGGTGCAATCAGGGGCGTAGCTAATGTCTCCTGGGCCCTGGTGCGAGAGGCCAACTTGGGCCCCCCCCCTCCTTTCACGACCAAGTGATGCTATTGTTGTGTGTGTGTGTGTGTGTGTGTGTATATATATATATATATATATATATATATATATATATATATATATACACAGTGGTGCCTTGGATTATGAGCATAATTCGTTCCAGGACCGTGCTTGTAATCCAAATCCACTCTTAAACCAAAGCAAATTTTCCTATAAGAAATCATGTAAATGCAGACAATTGGTTCCACACCCCAAATATATATATTATTCTGTACTGTACAGTAATGAAGAGGATGGAAAACACAAGGGCTGACAGAGACTGCAGGGAGCATGAAGGAATGAGCAGGGCAGATGTGGGCACATACATGCAGCACTCTCTGTCCGGGGAGAGAGGGGTTACAGCTATGGAGAGATTACCCCCCCCCCCCACAGTCCTGTCCCCTGATGTAAGACCCAGCCTGAAGGGGATCTGCTATAATTTGGAAGGTGTTTAGAGTACAGTGCTGTAGACCCCGCTATGCAGGCCATGCCCCTTCTCCACTCGCGCTTTCACCCAATACAGGAAGTTCTTAAACCAAAGCAATGCTCTTAAACCAAGTCACAATTTTGAAAAACTGTGAGCTCTTAAACCAAAACGCTCTTAAACGAAGTTACTCTTAAACCAAGGTACCACTGTATGTATATATATATATATATATATATATATATACACACACACACACACACACACACACACACACACACACACACACCAAGACAGATATTACCTATTACCGCCATACTGTTACCGACCAAATCCTGTATACTGAGACCAATATTACCAGTAATACCAGTATATAGGGAGGAAACATTACCGCCACACCACAACCACTACCATCACCACCATATTGTTACTGACCAAATCCAGTATACTAAATCACCTCATCCAGTCATATAGAGGTGGCCCCAGCTCTACACAGGCTCTATACACCATATCCATTACTGTGCAGTTATATCAGGTGACTCACAGGAGACGTCTTTTCTGATCGGAGTTCTTTCCTTTTCATCATCTTCTCCATCCGTCCTGGGCCGTTATGAGAACTTCTCCGAGCCACGAATCCACAGAATCTGCCAGACAGACATATTAGGCTCCACACTCTGACACCATCTCCATCTCTCTACACATCTGTACTGTCCCCTTTACACCCTCATTTAGTGGGTAGCCCTGACTCTATGTGACCTCCTAATAATATATGCCCCCCTCTGTGTATTCCCTCTCCCCCTATGTTGCCCCCCCCAAATAGATGGCCCCCTCTACTCCCTCCCTTATAGATGGCCCCCTCTACCCCCTCCCTTATAGATGGCCCCCTCTACCCCCTCCCTTATAGATGGCCCCCTCTCTCCTCACCCTCCCTTATAGATGGCCCCCTCTCCCCCCACCCTCCCTTATAGATGGTCCCCTTCCCCCCCCCCTCCCTTATAGATGGTCCCCTTCCCCCCCCCCCTCCCTTATAGATGGTCCCCTTCCCCCCCCCCTCCCTTATAGATGGTCCCCTACCCCCCCTCCCTTATAGATGGTCCCCTTCCCCCCCTCCCTTATAGATGGTCCCCTTTCCCCCCCTCCCTTATAGATGGTCCCCTTTCCCCCCCTCCCTTATAGATGGTCCCCTTTCCCCCCCTCCCTTATAGATGGTCCCCTTTCCCCCCTCCCTTATAGATGGTCCCCTTTCCCCCCCTTTATAGATGGTCCCCTTCACCCCCCCTCCCTTATAGATGGTCCCCTTCCCCCCCCCCTCATAGATGGCCCCTCTTTCCCCCCACCCTCATAGATGGCTCATCTTTCCCCCCACCCTCATAGATGGCTCATCTTTCCCCCGACCCTCATAGATGGCCCCCCTCTTTCCCCCCACCCTCATAAATGCCCCCCTCTTCCCCCCCACCCTCATAGATGCCCCCCTCCTCCCCCCCACCCTCATAGATGCCCCCCTCCTTCCCCCCCACCCTCATAGATGCCCCCCTCCTTTCCCCCCACCCTCATAGATGGCCCCCTCTTTCCCCCCACCCTCATAGATGCCCCCTCCTTTCCCCCCACCCGTACAGGCTGATAAAAAAAACAAAACTTAACTCACCTGACATCGCGCTCCCACGTTGATCCTCACTCCTTCGATCTGTCCCCGGCTGCTGCTCGGCTGCCGCGTCTTATCCCCGGCAGCACGCGCATCCCAGAACTTCCTGCGCGCCGGAAACCGGAAGTCAGGGCCCAAGGCGCGCAGGGAGTTCTGGGATGCGCGCGCTGCCGGGGGTAAGACGCAACACCCCCGGCAGCCGCGCAGCAGCCGTGGGAAAGACGGAGCCAGACTCTTGTGGCTGGCCCGGTCGCGGCGGCGATCCCCGCGACCACGGTGGCTACGCCACTGGGTGCAATAGCATCCACAAGGTCTGCCTCATGCTAGTTATCTAAGCCAAGCACATTCCATTTAGTGATTTAGTGATCAAACAATTAGACAATAGATGTCAATACAACACGTTAATTGTCAGGTTCCATGAGTTACAAATACTTAGCACAATAGGTTTCTGCCAGGTAACTATGAGGTTTGCTCTTATCAATTTCAGCCTGAAGTCAAAAGTTGTCACTGCTTGTTGATATGCGTGCGTGCCTCTTGTTTCTTTTGTTCGGTACAAGCCATTCCTATGGGGTTTCTTTTTCTACTTCACTTGCTAGAATTTCTACCACCACAACACCACAATGTGCTATTTCCATTTTCCAAACCTGCTCAACAGATTTTGATTGACGGATAACATAAAGTAAAAGGAGAACAGCAAATATGGCTTCATGCTGAAGAAATCATGATGTCATGTTTTTTGGTTATAAAAAAAAGATTATTTTATTGTATTTTCATGCTGTTGTCTGTAATGATGAGCATTTACTTTTTTCTTTTTAATTGTATTTATTTTTAATAAACGGCTCTTATTTTTAATTATATAAATGATGATTCTGTCCATAAAATGGCCAAGCATGGAGGAGCATGTGACCCTGTCCCTCCCTCTGTGTACTCCACTGAGCCTGTATAGGCCTATGGAGGACACAAAGGGAGGGGCATGGTCACATGGTCCTCCATGCTCGACCACCTTACACTATTGCATAGTATTTAGCATACAGAGCAGGATTACACAGGATGAGGAGCGCCTGATTTGAGCTGTATGGGGTACACAGGAAGTGCATGTACTAATACTAAAAAATTCTTTACCACAAAGTGACCATGATGACGTCAAAAGTTATTTTTAGTGACAGTGTTTATTCAAGCCATGCGAATACCAACAGCACAGGAACTTTACATTTTATTTAGTGACAGTGTACATCTATTGGTTGTTGATATACATTTAAACCATCAGACCCTCACTACTCTCTAGACCCAGCGGGGAGAAACCCACAACTGAGCCCTTCACTCTCCATATCACTGCATGAGACCAACTTTATAGACATACTGTATATAATGGAGCCCAACTCCTACAATAAGATGGAATGAGCAACGAGTCGGGAAGTGAGATGGAGTATGCTTCTCCTCCTTATACCTAGAGATCAGTGGAGGCCTCAGTATTGAGACCATGACCAAGTAAAACTTTTGAAATGTCTGCATAACATCAGCCTGTCAATAATGAAAAAGGCAAGCCATGGGAAATAACAGTCTCTGCAATTTCCTTGTCAGTCATCATGGGCTGTTTTATGACCCTGCTGTGTCATACTCAGAAGGAACAGTCACTTAACCTGCAGTCTGTAATCTGAAAGAATTATGTAATGCGGCTTCTGTATCCTAGCTGATCAGTAGGGTCACATGGCTAGAAATCCTAAGAAGGAATAGAACTTAAAGGGAATCTGTCACTAGGTTTAAGCTGTCTTAGGACAGCATAAACTAGTGACAAAAGTGCTGAAGAGATCAGTGTAATGCTTACATCATTCTGTGCAGTAGTTCTCCTAATATGCAGGAGAATAGGACTCTTGCCACACTGCTCCTCCGCCCTTCAGCTGCTGATTGACAGCTGTCTGCCTATACACAGCATGGATAGATAACTGCCAATCAGCAGCTGGTGGGTGGGGTTAAGCACTACCTAGCTCATGCACATAATGGAGAGGATTACTTATTGTCCATATTATTCAGGAGGATATCTCTGGATCAGCTGCACAGAACAATGTAATTGATACATCATCCTGTTCAGCTTCTCTGTCACTAGTTTAAAGGGGTTGGCCACTTTATAGTAAAATTGCTGATTGTATAGTATTAGTAACTGTACTCACTGTATATACTGACAGCAGCTCCCTTTGTACCTCATAGAGCTAATATCAGACTACCCTCCTCTAGGCTGTACTGCCCTGCTCTGTGGTGTTTCTGTTCATGAAGTGGCTGACATGGAGAAACATGTGACCACGCCCCCAGTGTCCACCACTGAGCCTGTATATGCCTATGGTGGACACTGGGGGCGGGGCATGGTCACATGCTTCTCCATGTCAGCCATCTCATGGACAGAAACACCACAGAGCAGGACAGCACAGCCTAGAGGAGGGTAGTCTGATATTAGCTCTTTGAGGTACACAGGGAGCTGTTGTCAGTAAGTGCTGTGAGTACACTTACTAATACTATACACTAAGCAATTTAACTACAAAGTGGCCAACCCATTTAAGCTACCCTGAGATAGGACAGCATAAACCTATCAGCTATAACATTTAACTCCCTCTCCACCATTGTACCCGTAAAAACCACTTATAATCATTGATGGTCAGTGGGTCACAAGGTTCCCGGGCCATTTAACATCTCGACTAATTATTACCCCCCCCCCATGGTTCTGTACCATTTGACCCTGGCAGGGAGAATGCTACAGCATCAGACGTGGTACCTTTGTATCTTCACTTTATAAAATGCACTAACTAACTAATGCATCTTATAAAGCCCAAAAATACCGTAAATGCAACCATTCGGAATGCAATAAAAAGTCCTCTGATTAGGTAAGTGACAAATATAGGTAGACACTGTGTAACTAAACTAATAACTTAGATATCGGGACTTCCGGTTCCGGCGCCGCCATGTGAGGCTGTGTGGAGAGGGAGCTCCGCGCCTTCACCCCGAGCAACAGCAGAGATCCCCCCTTACCGCAGTCACACAAGTTGCAGCCCGTAGGACCGGAAGAACCGGAGGACGAGGGGACGTGCGGGAGGTCTGTGCCGCTGCAGGAGCGCACATTGAGGCCGGCGCACGAAGTTGTGAGGCGCTCCTACAGAGATCCGGCGCCATCTTGCCTGCGGCCACACTTCCTTCACACACAGGAGTTGTGCAGAGCGGCAGCACAGGAGACAGCCTCAGACGGAGGGCAGTGAGGTACTCGGCGGGGAGGCAGCGGCTCCCCACATTGATAATATTGCGGGTCCGAAGCCCGAGCTGCCATATCATCCCCCCCATCAGCTCACTCTCACAGGGCAGCCATGTAATGACAGAGACAGGGGACGCCATTTCCAGTTGTCTGCACCACGTCCACCTTACTATTACATCATATTACAGTGGCCATTGTGACTGATTCTCAACTGTACTACAACCTGCCAAACCGCTATTCACAGCGGCACACTGGAAATAAGATATCACCTCCATACTTCAACCAACATATAAGTGGCCCTGTTCTGCTCTGCTTCAATTCTATATGACTCTTGGTCTCATATATGTACTTTTGTGTGAAGGAGACATTAGATATCATTGATGGATCCCTATCTGGTTAAAATGGGAAAAACTAAAAACAAGGGAGTGAAGTCCACAAAACTGACAACAACACCCTCAGTTACTTCTGTAGATGACACAGCATCTAATTCCAGCCTTCCTGATATGCCAGGTCCTCCACCCCTCCAATGTACCCAGGATGGGGAGACTACTCTCCAGGAATCCTCAATAGACTACAGGCGTTTGGCGGAGGCTGTGGCTCGCCATCTTGCGCCTGACATTCAAGAGACACTAGCGAACACGGTTGCCCGCTCGTTCCAGCTATTGCAGCAAAAAGTGGCCCACCATGATGAACGCATAGATGATTTGGACCAAAGACTACTCTCCCTGGAGAATGATGTTGATTCCTCCTTTGCAGGGCTCCGTGAATTGCAGCGTGAAAATGGAAAGTTGTGGGATAGGGTAGAGGACCTGGAGAACCGATCGAGGCGCAATAACTTACGCATAGTGGGTGTCACGGAGGCGGTACCACAGAAGGACTTGCGCCAACTATGTGAGTCTGACTTACCCGAGCTGCTGCACATCCCTAGACTATGTAAGGTGGAAAGAGCGCATCGCATAGGACCTGATCTCCGCTCAGCGGAAGACATGGATAAAAATCAGACCCCTACTAATCTTCGCCCGCGACAAGTAATTGTACGCTATCTGGATTATGCTGATAAAACGGCGATTTTGAGAGCATTTAAACAACAAAACCAACCTATACTGTACAAGGGACATAAACTGCTGATTTTTGCTGACTACTCTGCAGAGGTCTTGAGAAAGAGGAAATTATTCTCCCCTTTGTGCTCCATCCTCCACAAAAAACAGATGAAGTTTGCCTTGATGTATCCGGCGACGTTGAAGGTTTTTCATCCTGATGGGATCACAATGACCTTTCAAGACCCTCAGGTTGCTGCGGACACCCTGGGATTTGATCCCTCCCCCTCCACAGCCAACACCAAGGACTCTCCCAGGCCAAAACACAATAGCCGACGCAGATCGTCTTGGGACCAGCAGGCTATGAGTCAGAGAACGGACCTCCCGTCATCGCCTCTGGCGCCAAAAGAACAACGCCGTAGAGGCCTAAGGAGGGCTAGATCCACAGTTGATCTTCCTACAGGGAAGGAGGAGGGATGAACATACAGTGATATCACTAACCTCTTTATACCTACCGGGGATCTGCAGTACTTTACTAATCTGCTATAAGGGGAGGGGGGACACAGGTGACATAATTTGTGTCAGTTACTTTTCTTTTATTATCTGTCATATATTGCTTAATCTGATTTTATTCTATAGTCTATCAGATCATCTACAGAGGGGTGAAGAGCGTTCCCTATATCTGTTTAGTTTGAGAAGATTAGCGTAATGCCAGGATTCTGGCTGTTCTGGAGTTACCTCCACAGGCCCAGTCCGGGTATTTTACCGGGCATGGTGGAAAAAAGGAAGTCACTTATGCACTGTTATGTTTTAGTTTTAGTTTTTTTACTTAGCATGGTTCTTTGTTGTGGGGGGGTGGGGGGAGGGAATTTCCACAGATGCAGGGCCTCTACTTTTAAGCAATTTAATTTGTTTATATGCGGGTGACGACTTGGAATGTAAAAGGATTACGTTCGCCGCAAAAGCGGTTGATGGTACTTAGACAGTTAAAACGTCTTAAATCTGATATTGCTTTATTGCAGGAAACGCACCTGGAGGAGGCGGACTTTATCCGTATGCAGAGGCTTTGGGTTGGCAAAGTAGTGGGATCTCCGGCGGTCCGGGGTAAAGCAGGTACCCTAATTCTCATACACAGACGTCTCACTTCACTTGTTACCAACGTCCAACATGACGCTGACGGGAGGGTGGTGAGTCTTGTCCTCAAGGGAGCCCCACAACCAATCAGCATCTATAGTGTATATGCCCCAAATACGGGACAACAAGCCTTCCTGGATTCCCTGAGGGACACCTTGCTAAATGACACAACGCCCATGAAAATAGTGGGGGGGGGACCTTAATGTTGTGGCCAATACCCTAGAGGACAGACGCTCTGAGGTCCCGACCAAACTAGGCGCAAGTGGGAGAGCCACCCCTTTACCCGCATTTCTGTTGGCATCAGAACTGGTGGACATCTGGAGGCATATGTACCCTGAAGGCAGGGAATACACACATTTTTCATCGGCGCACCAATCTTGGTCCCGTATTGATTATGTTTTGCTGTCCAAACCCCTCCTATCCCGAGTCACTAATGTTGACATAGGTGACCTACTGATTTCGGATCACTCCCCAGTGCTTGTGGACATACGTCCAGCCCACGTTCGGGGGAACTGATTTCCTTTGGCGCTTTCCGACTCAGCTGGCAACGGATGACTCCTTTCTGGAGCTGTTAAGGGGCTGGTGGCTTGAATATTACGCCAACAACTCAGAACATGTGCACAATCCGCGGCTGTATTGGAGTGCGGCAAAGGCGGTGTTGAGGGGACAAATAATTTCCTACATAGCTAAAAAGAAAAAAGTAATTGCGACCCAACTAGAACTTAAAAGCACAGCCCTACGTACGGCCTATACTAATTTCCAAATACTAATTTCCAATCTTCTCCTTCAGACACCTCCAGACAATTATGGCAGACAGTGAGGAGAAAGTATGAATACTGGCTGGAGACAAGGGAATCATTGTACTTATCCCGCCAAGAAGCGAGATTGTTCCGCTTTGGCAACAAATCAGGCAAGCTTTTGGCCAATTTGGCCAGGGGCAAGCAATCCATGTCCATTATCACACACTTGCGTAACCCCTCGGGATCCCTAATCTCCCAACCGGATCAAATTAATAACATATTGAGGGATTTCTATGCTCAATTGTATTCTAAGGGCGCGGGAGGAGGAGGTCCAGATCTTTTCCCTTGGGACGAAATAGGCTTACCCAGTTTAACGTCAGAGGATAGAGATATGTTGAACTCCCCCTTCACTGAAGCGGAAGTCAAAGCGGCCATTAAAAAACTACCAAACAATAAGGCCCCCGGCCCAGATGGATATACGGGAGAATTCTTTAAGGCACTCCTTGACCAAATTACACCCAGCCTTACAACATTATATAACAGCTATCTAGCGGGTGAGAGGATCCCAGGGGAAGTTAACACAGCCTACATTAGGGTGCTCCCGAAACCAGGGAAGGACCTTAAATGTCCGACAGCATACCGCCCGATCTCCCTGATCAATGTTGACTTAAAGCTAGTGTCAAAATTGTTGGCGGACAGACTTGCTACTCTTTTACCGCATTTAATCACTCCGTCCCAGGTTGGCTTTGTTCAGGGGAGATCGGCGGTTGCTAATATAAGGAAGGTTCTGGCTGTGCTGGATAATATACGGAATAAGCCGGCCTCCCACCCCTCCCCAGCCCTCCTCACATTGGATGCCGAAAAAGCGTTTGACAGTGTGGGCTGGGGATGGCTGGGAACGGTATTGGACCGCATGGGTTTCACGGGGACATTTAGGACATTCTTGAGGGGCTTATACTCTGAACCCCAGGCCAGGGTACATACTTCAGGGTTTTTATCTACACCTTTCCCTTTACAGAGGGGTACACGTCAGGGGTGCCCTTTGTCGCCCTTGCTGTTCAATATATCATTGGAACCTTTCCTCCGGTGGGTAGAGAATAGTAAGGTCCAAGGCATCAGGGTGGGCCGAGTAACTACTAAATTAACAGCATTTGCTGATGATCTGATGCTGTTCCTGGCCTCTCCAGTGAATGACTTGCCGATCTTCTATGATATGCTAAACCAGTTTGGCAGTTACTCGGGGTTTAAGGTGAACTTGTCCAAAAGTGAGTTGCTGGACCTTTCGGCCTCGCAATCCCTACGCTCCCAATTACCTCATGATACACCGATAAAAGTCACCTCCAAACCAATCAAATACCTAGGCATACACATTGGCCGTACCCCAGAAACACTTTACCATCTAAATTACCCCCCATTGATTCACAAAATCCTTTCTGAGTTGAGACGTTGGGAACAACTGCCACTATCATTTCTGGGCAAATGCCACCTGATACGCATGTTCAGTTTCTCGAAATTATTATATCCGCTCCAAACCATCCCACTGCTGTTACGCCACAAGGATATAGCCAGGCTGCAGTCCGCCTTCTCCAGGTATATATGGTCTGGGAAAAGGCCTAGAATAGCAATGGCCAAGTTCCAATTACCCCGGGGTAAGAGGGGAATAAATTTTCCTGACCTAAGAAGATACAATGTAGCGTGTCTTCTAAGACACTGTATAGATTGGATCCATGGGTCAAACTTTTATTCCAATTGGGCTCTGGAGGTGGGATTGGCATCTCCTTGGTCGTTGTCAGCCTTACTTCATACTAAATATGCCGCCCTACCCCCAGAGGTCAAGCATAACTTGTTTTTAAAAGATACTATAGCAACATGGAAAATAGTACGGAAATTATACGGCCTACCCCAATCACTTTCCAGGTATCTTTCTCCATGGGGTCACCCAGAATTCCCTCAGGGGAGAAACAACCCGATGTTCCAAAAGTGGAGAGATGCTGGGATCACTACCGTACAGCAGCTGTTTCACCACCAGGGAAGCAGACTCCTCACTTTCCGGGAATTCTGTGGGAGGTTTTCGTTGCCTCCATCTCAGTTCCTAGCCTATTCTCAGTTGTTGGGGTTTTTGACCTCGCGGCTGAAAAATCTAGCACCTTTAACCAGACTGACTGAGATGGACGCGATGATTACTGTTCCGCCTTCGAACTCATCTCTGTCATATTTATACTATAAATTAGGGGACAGATCTAATGACTCATTGAGTGAAAATATGTTCAATAAATGGGCCACTATATTTGATGATATTGATCTACCCCAAAAAATTTTATCGGGCTGGGCCACGGTACGCCAGGCGATACCCAGTGAAAGGTGGAGAGAATCGCAATATAGGCTCATGCATAGAGCCATCTATGGTTTTAATATTCCTCCTCATCCCTTAGCCCCAGACAGGCTTCTGGCCTGCCCTAAATGCCATCAGCCAAAAACAGACCTAACTCATGGCATATGGTCTTGCCCCCATACTTGTAACTTTTGGTCTCAACTGGTGAAGTTAATACGGGCCAAATGGAAATTGGAGCTACCTATGTTGCCACAGCTTCTTCTCTTCCATTCGGCTCCGGACTCTATGCGTATTCCATTGGCCCTCCACGCACTCCTGCTAGTGGCCAAAAGGTGTATATTGAGGGCATGGCTTCAGCCAGTCATGCCTTCCATGGCAGAGGTCCTCTCACAGATGAAACACTTTCTGTTTCTGGACAGGGTGGAGTGTGAAACCCTTAAGGAGAAGAGCACGGTAAAAATTTTTAAGAAATGGAGACGTTTTATTGAGCTCTTTTATACGGATGGGGAAATTAAGGATCTGATGAAGGTGTTTAGGGGGACCAAATGGTACCTGACTTCTGATATTGCTGGAACATTAGGCCGTTTGAAATTGTAGTAGTCTGATACTCGATTGTGCGCAATACCAACCGTAAAACATCTGTTTTCGTCTTTTTGTTTTAGGTACCTGCATCTGTGGAAGGGGGGGTGGGGGGAGTTCGGGGGGGCGGGGTTATTTTGTTTTCATAGAAGCATAGTTTGAACATATGACTATAGTGCCTTATATTTTGTAAGCGGAATACGGTGTCCTTTCTCACTACCATACCAATCTATGTAGGGCATCTATGAGTGTTACATGTGATTCTTTTCTGTACGGACACGAAATGTGAAGTGTCCTCTTTCTTGTGGTGTGATTTACTATATGTGGAAAAAATAATAAAATAGTTTGAAATAACTTAGATATCTTACAAATTGTATTGTTCATGTTCTCTTTTTAGTATTAACCATTCACAGTGCAGACCCCGTTTTCTTAGTAACCAATGCAGATTCATGTAAAGTAGACTCATATACAGAAGTAAGAAAGCATACTCCAAATCCTGGCAATAAACCTGCATGCCCTATCCCGTTCTCTCCATAAGGTATCATGCTTCCCCTAAAATGTATTCTCGTCTTAGAGTCATTCATCAGCAAATTAAAGCCTATGGTGGTTCCATATTAAAGTTTGCTGCCTAGACCTAAATTCCTGTCTGTACACGATTAATTAATATAATTCCCAGCAAGTTAAAACCTGTTCTCCATTACATTTAACGTGAAGAAATGCAGCTGTGTATCAAACGTGCAGTGATTTTTATAACAATGCATTATCCAGACTAAGGCTTGTGGTGCTGCCCCACTGTGAGGCTCGACCGGGCACTTGCTAGATGGTGCTGTGTGACTCCACTACAGTAGTGGTTGTTTGGGATATAGCTCAGCCAGATGTTAGGTTGTCGTGACGCCAGTGCCAGTTGGGCACACAGGTATGGTGGCACACCTGCTTTTATTTTAGGGAGGCTGGCTATACCTTTTCCCCTGTGGTCGATGACTTGCCAGGCTGTGAGAGGGTCCCTTGGGTCCCTTATCACAGTGGTCCGGAATGGAGTTGTGACCCACCCGGACTATTGGTACCGCACTCTTCTTTACTTCAAGAATACTTGGTACAGTGATATACAATAGACTTCTGACTTGACAATAGACTTTAGACTGTAGTGACAGGATTTGTGCCGAGAGCTTAAGAGTTAGAATAGCTGTGCTGGCTTGGTTGCGTGCTGTGAAGTAGAGAGCAAGTGCAGAGAAGTAGAGAGGACCATGTCAAGAGAGTACCAGTCCAATGTAGTACTGTGCTCTGCTGGAACTTTAGGAGTAGAATAAGTAGACTTGACAGTAGAGAGAATACTTATGCTCATGTTTTCACCTTTGTCTTTGCACCACCTATTGCCCACCAGTGTTGGGCGACCCATCCTAGAGGGTGACAGAAGCCCCAGACCTTGTTATTTGGGTTGAGCAGAGTGGTCAGAGTTTTCTGATTACACCCGCGCTGCGAGATAGCATACGTAGGCTTCTAGCAACTTTGCTCTATCGGGTTACTCTTGCTTCAGGATACTGTCCTGCACCTTTAGACTTGTTCTCAGCATCGGCTGGGATGATCCCTGACTTGTTCTCTCTGTGAGCACTGCATAGTGTATAGAAGTGCTGCTTTCAAGAAAAGAGTGTCTGTACTTACCATGTGTGTCTGTAGACTAGACTACACTGGACTTGTAATGGGGGACCTGGCATAACCCAGGGCCCAACGTGACTGCTGTCGGGACTGTTCGGGCTTGCATCCTCTCTGTACAGGAACCAGACTAAGACTCACACTAAGTGTGACTACACTTCTTCCCGCCATGTGAGAACCTCCTACAGGGTATGTAATACCTGCTGTGAGGGCGTGAGAAGGGAGTGCTGAAGAAGAAAGAATAGACATAGGTTGAAGAGAAAAAGAGCTTTCATTGGAGCCCGAATCACAAAAACAATAACCCCATGAGTACTACAGCTGTGCAGTACATAGGTACAAAATATACATACTAGCATACTTCATTACCACATTTACTTAGAGTACAGGCTAAGGGGTGTATACATCAGCAACACCCGTGGTGGGACAGCACAGGTTACATTCACACATTCTTGAATTTTTCAGGGCCGTGTATTATGTCCGCAAGCTGCAAAAAAGTACATTTGTAATGCATATGTAATTACGTATGGGGACCTTAAAGGGGTTATCCACAGAAAATCTTTTTCTTTTAAATCAACTGGGTTTAGAAAGTTATATAGATTTGTAATTTACTTCTATTTACAAATCTCATCTTCCCATACTTATCAGCTGCTGTTTGTCCTGCAGCAAATGGTGTATTTTCTCTAGTCTCCAGGAACTGTGCAGAGTAGAAGAGGTTTTCTATAGGGATTTGCTGCTGTTTTGGGCAGTTCCTGTCTCGGCCAGAGATGTCAGCAGAGAGCACTATGTCAGACTGAAAAGAAAACAAACAACATTTCTTGCAGGACATACAGCCGCTAATAAGTACTGGAAGACTTGAGTTTTTTTTAAATAGATGCAAATTACAAATCTATATCACTTTCTGGCACCAGTTGATTTGAAAGAAAAAGATTTTCGCACTGGCAGGCATAGATATTCATGCCCACATTAATATTCTCAGCTGGTCGTGAAGCTGGCGATAAGCACAGAGGTGTTTAGATGAGTCACAATAGGATAGGATTCTTCTATACATACCTGATAAAATGTAGATTTTATATTAATGTATGTCTATGGATTAATGAAATATGTTGAAGGATGATACGTTTCATGTCTGAGTAGAATATGTAAATCCTATCTGCCTAGTTTTCAGCCCAGGGGCCTCGCTTTTTAGTGTCTCATCAGAAGCAAAGAGTATACAGTATCTGAAGTAATGGGTGAATATAACAAGCTACAACTTGGATTTGATGTAAGCGATCTCAGTGGAATCTGTTAAGAAAAAATGTAATATTTTAGGATTCTGCTGATCAGATTTCATTATAAAATGCATGGTTCATGATCAATGTGAACATGCTATCAATGCATTGGAGGGGGGGGGGTCATTTACTTCCCAGCAGCCTGAGAAACCAATTTTCAGACCAATCCTGATAGATCTAATAGACAGAATGTAATGTTTAATGCTCTTTTATCCACAGAGAATATCATCTGAATGCATGTCTATGATCTCTTTATCCTGCAGCAAACTCTCATATGGGAATGAGAAGGGCTGACAAATAAAAAACAAAACAAAAACAAAAAAACATCAAACCAAATTCTTTGATAGGCTAATCCAGTTTCATATTTTTTCTACAGGACATGAACAAAAGAAACCAATATGAACAGGACAAATATAGAAGTAATTGATAAAACCCACCCAGTCATTGCTATAATGTCCGCTGATGATTGCCCATTTTATATGGAACAAACTAGCAACAACATGATGTCTATCCAGATCTATACATACATAAAAAGGATATGCAGAGCTACAAAAACATGGCCACTTTCTTGTGGATACATCCCACCGATTCCGCCGCTTGCCCCCAGGCACTACCATTGACTCTTCCCCCATGCCTTAGACTCCATTCTATGCTTGGGCAGAGTCCACCGTCCACAGATTCCGCCATCCGCAGGAAGAGCAATAGAATCCTTGGGATGTTATCCGCGAGAATTCAGTAGTGTCAACGCTCTGAGAGAAATCACCAGTCGTCTCTCCAGTTCAGGAGGGGTTTGTAATAGAGATGAGCGAATCTTGAGCATGCTCGAGTCCGTCCAAACCTGATCGATCGGCATTTGATTAGCGGGGGCTGCTGAAGTTGGATAAAGCTCTAAGGTTGTCTGGAAAACATGGGTATAGCCAATTACTATATCCATGTTTTCTACATGGCCTTAGGGCTTTATCCAACTTCAGCGGCCACCGCTAATCAAATGCCGAACGATCAGGTTTGGATGGACTCGAGCATGCTCCAGGTTCACTCATCTCTAGTTTGTAATTAAGTTCCATTCACTTCAATGGAACTGAGTCACAAAACCCCACCCAAACTGGAGACAAGAGTAGTGTTGTCTCTGGAAGAAAGTGGCCATGTTTTTGTGGTGCTGGATAACCGGTAATGAGCCTCTATATACTATATACAGCTGCAATGCTAAAGGCTGCTATTAAGTGCCCCACACAGCTTTGACTTTTTGCAGCAACCCAGAGGAGAGCATAAGATGGTGGAGTAGCAGGGGACACACGTCTGCAGTAGGCTGGGCCTGTGATGCGCCACAGCCCCATCGCAGTAGTGTCCAATGGTCTTGCAGGGCAAATCCCACAAAACCTTTGGCCAGTCCAGTGATGAGTGGGAAGCACAGATGTTGTGTTACAGAGGTTCCCCCAGAGCACACTCTGGTACAATGTTCTGGCTGATGGTGGTTCAGGTGTCCAGGATGTTGGTGAAGTGCAGATGAAACCAAGATGTCTGGAGTCAAGGAATGCGATGCAAATGCAAAAGCATGGAGGTATAAATCCTTTAAACAGTTCTTACAATTCTTAAAGGGGTACTCCAGCGTGGGGGCACTTTTGTGCTGGAACCGGGGACAAGGTGGCCAAGGGAAAAGATGTCCACTCACCTCCCCGGTTCCAGCGGGATCCCGCCTCCTTCACTGACTGGCTGAGCGTACCTGAGACGTCACGTCTCGGGCCCGCGTCAGACACCCGGAAGCGGCCGGGAACCGGGCACTGGAGCGCCGCGATGCGGGACCCGCCGCTGTAACCGGGAAGGTGAGTGGACATCTTTTCCCTTGGCCACCTCGTCCCCGGTCCCAGTGCAAAAGTGCCCCCACGCTGGAGTACCCCTTTAAGGAACTTACTAGCGGCAATTGGCATTTGCTGGGTTAAACATTGTTGAACAAAAAATTTGTTGTTCTGTGCTCATACAGGAAATTATAATCCCCCATTATCTCTATATAGGTTTGCCACCTTTTCCACCAAAACATTCTGATTCACAGAGAGGTCATTTATACTACATGGGGCCCAGAATAGGCATAACTACTATACAGGGGGTTCTATCAATACAGTATGCAAGGGCCTATAGGGGAACAAACTATTAAATGGTGTCATAAAAGAAGGCTAACTACTATATAGGGCCATAGAAGGGGTGTATTATATGGGGGCAGATTTTGCAGAGAATATTCATGACTGGTAGAAAACTTTATGATGGCCGGGGCCAGATGGAGAAAAATTAGTGAACAATTGCGATCAGAGACATTGTCACCTGTGACTGACTCAGAGATGTCCCCTGTGAGTCACTGGATGTAATTGTCCTGTAATCATTTACATAGAGATGAAGGTATTGGGGGGGTAAGCACATTCTTTTCGCAATCATTTGCGGTCTGTGTCTGTGCCTATTTGTGAGGTGTTATACTCAGCATCCTCGGTAGTTAACAGCGATACGGTTTTACTACCAACATCCCTGGTGGTCTAGTGTGGTACAAAGGTAAATCATTCTGGCATCTAGCAGGTTATTCTTCCCTATATCCCAGCAATATCTTTGCTTTTTGAGGAAGCTGAACACAGGGTACTAATTGCATTCAGCTTCTTGTTACTTCCCAGGTGTAAAGAATAAAATAGTAACATGGTTTTTATTTCTGATTTCATTTCTATGTGCTAGAATAAAAAATACAGATGGGAGGTGAGAGAATCGGATTGGCTACTTCTCATAAATATCTCATATTCCCCCAACTCCACCCAGGATTTATAAGTTCAGAGTAACACATTGCTCCTTTTCATCTCTTCCACTCATTCTCTGGATACCTCATACTAGATCTCATATCGTGTTCCTTAGTAATACAATTATCTTGGTATGTGTCATAATTGCTCTTTAAAAGTTCTGGCTTTGCTATTTTTCCACATTTTATAGCAATAACGTAATGTAAGATAGATTGATATTCATCCTATTACCAAGAACATGGTTCTAGTCTCGATAACTGTATTATAATTAAAAGAAATTTAACTGCGCAACAGTCCAGCAAATCTGCAACAAACCCATGACAACAAGCACATGTATATCAGATTTTGCGCAGATTAGGTCATGGATTTCACTCTTTGGAAATTTGGAATAATACTTTGCAGAATAGATGACATCCTTAAAGATTATGCGTGCCATTGAGTTTCAGCGCTCTCTTGTAGCTTGTATGCTTCCACTTCACTCGTTTACTTAAACTGTTCAGTGTAAAAAAAAAAAAAGATATTGATAAAATAAAGCAGGTTCAAAGACGAGCTATAAATATGGTGGCAGGTGTAAGGCATAAAATACAATCTGTGTAGTTTGGAGGAAAGAAGGTAAGGAAAGAAAATCTAAGCGGTAGTCTGGAAAAAAAACTGGTGTCAGAAAGTTATATAGATTTGTAATTTACTTCTATTTAAAAATCTCTTCCCACACTTATCAGCTGCCATATGTCCTGCAGGAAGTGGTGTATTCTTTCCAGTCTGACACAGCGCTCTCTGCTGCCACCTCTGTCCGTAACAGGAACTGTCCAAAGAAAATTTTTAGTTGGGATCTGCTACTGCTCTGGACAGTTCCTGACATGGACAGAAGTGGCAGCAGAGAGCAATGTGTCAGACTGGAAAAAATACACAATTTCCTGCAGGATATACCGCAGCTGATAAGTACTGGAAGACTTGAGATTTAGAAAAAGAATTAATTTACAAACCTATATAACTATCTAACACCAGCTCATTTGAAAGAAAAAAAAATAACAGCAGTACGCCTTTTACTATTTTAAAGGCCTAAATACAGATTTAGGAGGGCAGAAAGTGAACACAAGAACAAGGGGTGACAATCTGAGGTTAGCTGTGGGAAAGATCAGCAGCAACATGAGAAAATATTACTTTACTGAAAACAATGTTGGACTGGGGGGCCTATGACCCACCAGTGAATCTAATCCTGGGGGCCACTAATGAAAAACCAGTGAGAAGTGACATGCTGGCCTGGTTCTTTCTTGGATTCAGCTGTATCTCTTTCAGTTTCAGTTGAACTACAACTCACAGAATGCTCTACACTTATGAATTTCTGATTGGTATGGGAGTTGTAGTTTGTGAAAGGACAACCACCCGAGTTGTCTGTTCATTTGTACTTCAAATCCCAGCATATCCTGAGGGCTGCAGACTGTCAGTAAATGCTGGGAGTTGTAGTGTTTGCAGCTACAATTCCCAGCATGCACTGAAGCTTTTCGGCTCTTGTAGTTGGAGGGTTATAGGTGGTGATGAGTGAACCTGCAGTAACCAAACACTCTGCACTCAACGTGACTCTGTGCCCACAATCTGTCTGTCACCCCCAAACCACTTGTACCTTTGGATAGCTGATTTTATTCCAAGATCTGTCCTGTGGTCCGTTCGGCAGGTGATGCAGTTATTGTCCTAAAAACAACTTTTAACTTGCAGCCCTGTGCCAAACTGGCGTGGTCTAGAGTATCTGTGCTCTAACTTTGCACCACCCCTCCGTCCCTCCTCCCCAACCTCTTCATCATTAGGAATGCCACTGGAACACTGCACAGGTGCCTTAACGATCCAGCCTATGTGCCGAGTTCTCACATCTGATGAATAGGAGGCAATCTGCCTGGAGCGTTCCTAATGATGAAGAGGGCGGGGAGGAGGAACAGAGAGGGTGTACCAGCCTAATGCATAGTCACTCTAGGCCACGCCAGTTTGACACAGGGCTGCAAGTTTAAAAGTTGTTTTTTAGGACAATAACTGCATCACCTGCCAAACGGACGCCAGGACAGATCTTGGATTAAAAGCAGCTATCCGAAGTTACAAGCGGTTCGGGGGGAAATATTGTGGGAACAGAGTTGCTTTAACTCCTGGTGGCTGGAAAGAAAAGCATCGACACAGTTTTTGACTGCTACAGCAGCAGGAGTCCAATGTGTTCAGGTTCAGGCGAACCCGTATGTTCACCAAGTTGGCTCATCACTAGTCATAAGTGCATTGTGCGCAGGATGATCACTACCAATACCATTACATAGTGACTAATACCCCCATATCATTACTCAATCACATCCAGTATACCAAGAACAGTAATACCAGTATACACCCCCCTGGAATATGCTGGAAGGCCACTTTAGGGACCATGCAATCGTTACACCGAGCACAACTTGCTGATGCACCACTGGCTCGGAATATGTTAATACAAAGTGACATCGCCAGTATAAACTGCCAGAATAAAAATTCCAGTCATTTTGCCAGAATCAAATTTAGAACAGCAATGATTAAAATTAATTTGTGTTTGCGTTTGATCATCTTTTTAAGAGTTTTACAATTCAGGGACCTGGTTTGCAGTTTACTTTATCAAACCTCTGAGAACAGAACAATGAACCATCGGGGAAGAAGCAGCGCTCCGCTGGCTCCATTTTTCATTGCTCTCCTCTCTACTGTTATCTGGGTCTGTTTTCTCATTAGACTCTGTATGGTACTTATTCAGAATTATTCATTAGAACAACTTGAGTCTCTGTAAGCAATCATCTTCACAAGCTCTGTGCTTGCTAGACAATATCCAAATTAGGCTGGACTCTCACCAAGGTGAAACAAATGTGCGCCTCAGATAAACACAGCAGTATTTCTATGCAGTTACACACGTCTGTTATTGTCTGTTATTGATCACTCAGTATAGGCAATTATTTACATACAGCTGTATGGCTGCGTTGTGAAACTTGCTTCTTGGGCACCAAGAGAGTCTGCATATCCAGTGGTTATACACTACTCAGCAGAAGCCTTGGTGGGCAGCTTGTATTATTTATAAATTACAAACTACAGGGGTGAGGCCTTATAAGTTCTTCAAGGAACTATCTATAAGTGATTACAGTGCAGTTACAAATAAGTGATTACAGTGCAGATACAATTATCCAGTGATTACAGTGCAGTCACAACTAAGCAGTGATAACAGTGCAGATAAAACCATCCAGTGATTACAGTGCAGTCACAATAAGGCAATCATTACAGTGCAGTTACAACTATCTAATGTTTACAAGCTATGTCTCCTCTGATTGGAGTTGTTTAGTTCTCCTTCCTTTTCCATTCAGCCAGAACGACCATGAAAACTTTTTTTTACCCACAACTTATGACTGCAGAGCTTGCTAACCAGAAATCTTTGGATCTTCTCTTTTTACCTATTCACCATCCTCCCCAAACAATGAATAGCGCCCCTTAGTAGTGTCAGTTCACTGAGCCGGGACCCGGGATAGTTGGTAAGGCTGTTCATTTGCCTAAATATGTAAGTGAGCCCCTCTGCCCATTTCCTTAGAAGACTGCAATCAATCAACTCTATAGCACAAGACATGGATAACATTTTAAGAAGCATTACTAAAGTTTTTCTTCTGGAAACCATAGATCACTCATTATGTTATTGAGCCAAAATTCTGCAGGAACCAGTCCAAGCGTAATTTAATCTATTGGCTTTGCCAGCAGGGTCATAGATGGGATCCATACTTAACATAATGCATTATGATATTGCATGACTCTCTGTAACATTGGTCAGACTAGCTCACTATGTGGCCGTCCTGATTTTTGAGGTTTCCTGCTTTTTGTCCACAATTGGACCCTGTGTGTCTCTGACTAACCATTAGTATAATGATATCCTTCCTACAAATGAATCATCTTTGCTATTTAAGACTTTATAAAAATTTTCATAGGACTAATAATAGTCTCAAAGTTATTATATAAAGTGGTAGTATTCTTGCTATGGAACTCGACAAACTTCTGAGACTTATTTCTGTCACAACAAGGTTATTGTAAGGCTATTGATGCTATATGCTTTATGCTACTTATATTTTTAATTGGGTCTCTAAGTATACTGGTTTTACTATAAAATACAACTTATCAAAGTTAAGTGCTTTGTAGACTTTGCATTGAAAAAGAACAAGCATGATGTTTAAAATATACATACTTAACAGTATAGGATCCTGATGGAGAACCTATGACACGCGTGTCAGTCCTGACACGCGTAGCCATGTTCGCTGACACGCGGCCGCATACAGAAAAGTATGCTGCCACAGGCCGACTCCATCACAGCCCTGGCAGCGGCAAAACTACAGAAGCCAGGACGCACCCTGGCCTGACCACACGCTGTGCTGCCCGTTCCATGTACAGGCCGAACGCTGCTGCGGTGACGTCACCCTGCACACTACCATTGGATGTGGGCGCCACGGCCGGCTGCAGCGGCACCACACTTTAGCCCTGCCTCCCTCCTTGCACGCTCCGCTGTCACCCTCACAAAGGCATACTTATGACTGAATTGTAACCCTGGAGAGCAGTGTGTGGGGAGGGATGGGGAGTCAGGGAGTTGTGTGTTTGTGGGGAGGGATGGGGGGGTAGTGTGGGGGGGGGGGGGAGAGATGGGGTCAGGTGGGCTAGTGTGTGTGAAATGACACACATTTCGTGTTTTGAGGATCAAAGAGGCTGAGGAGGAGCAGATTGTAATGACTGGAGTTGATCCGCTGTACCACCGCTAGTGATGGCGTAAGCCGCACCAGGAAGTGGATTCTAAGGGGCCACTGTTCTTCACCACTGCCCACCGCAAGGTGGGATGGACTTGCTGTGGCAGGCGACCCCCAGATTGCTTCCCCTGGCTTGGCTTGCTAACTGATGGTGGGTGAGATGCAGCTTGAGACACTTAGGCAGGCAGGAACACAGCAGGACTCACGACTGGAACCAGGATAGCAGACACAGGCTGGAACCATAGGCAGCAGGAACCAGGAACAGTAGACACAGGGCAGGAACCCCGGGCAGAAATCACGGGAGAGCTGGGACCACACACTATGGGAAGCATGCAGAGACTTCAACAGGGAAGGACAGGGCAGGTGTAAATTTATAGGGAAAGGTGATTTAAATCACAAGCACTCTGCGTGCATGCCCTAAAAGGCAGAGACGTGCGCGTTGGCCAGAGGAGAAGCAGGCATTATTGTGGCCAGTTGAGGAGCCCGAGGGGGCTGAAGAGATTGCGGGCCCGAGCCCCTGCACCTGGGCTCCAGCATCCGCTCACAGCACACAGCAGGAGGAGCGGCAGTGGTGGCCCAGAGTACGGGCCACCGCCACAGCCCTAACAAAGATAAATAAGTTCTATGAAAGGAACCAAAGAGGAAGTGGTGGAACCTAATTAAGAATTCCAAAATGCCACAAGTAGCTACAAAGAAAAGTACTACAATGCAGGGAAACCGGACTACAACTAGGAGGGTAGCACAAAACAGCCTTCTAGAATAGTAACTTGTATCAAGAGTTTGACCTTCAAATGCTTTTTGGTGCCAACAACCAATTGGCACCTCACAATCGTATTGCGATCAGAGACATGACAGTATTGGCACCTGTCAAATATCTGGCTAGATGCTGCATTTGCTATTGACTTCAGCATCTAGTGGGTTAAACTGCTGGAATCCTATATTAGTCCGAAATCTGAAATTCAACATGTCTGATCCTTCTCTCCCTCAACATCTGCCATCAGAGGACATCGTTTTTAGGCTTTCATAAAAAAGAAAACTATTTTAAAGGTGTCCCTGGGAGATGGTTGTATAACAACCTGGCAGAGTAGGACGACTCAAGGACTTTTCTTTTTATTACTTTAGCCTTTGTTGCTCTTTAATTTATTTTTCAAGGTAACCCAACTATGATTTAGTCCATTTTGCAGAGCTGTAGACTTTTAGATGAATGTGAATCATACATAACTTGATAAAAACACTTGACACATAGAAGTGCTGGGTTGTAGGCACCGGTTCATTGATTCAAGGTGGCAGATCTGAAACATGATACGGAGGAGTAACTCAACAGGAATGCTTTTATCAAGTAAACGAAATGTTTTGCGATGCATCAATGCGGCACAATGTGTGTTGAGATACAATCGCCACCAGTCCCGACTCTGTTTGTGTCCTTTACCTGCACAGGCGTGTGATTATGTATGATAATAATACTACTACAGCCTTACACCGAGTGGTAATGGGACTCTTTATAGCACTGAATTCTTTGGTCTCTGCACATCTGTCCATGACTTTTCTGACGCTTAATTACTTATACAGCATATAATCTATAGACTATATGAATGCTAAAGCTGCCACAATAGGATAAAGACGTGATAAATGAAAGCCATTGTTGTGTGTTGAGCGACTGCCATTAACTGGAGAGAGTAAAAGGGTGTGTGGACCCCACTACTTACAGACACACTGCCCATATGCCATTCCCGCATAGAGCACATGCCAATGACTTATAGGACACATGTTGGGGTGGTAAAGAAAGGGACCTAATGGAAATCCATAGTCTGGTTGCAACAAAAGCTTTATATGCAAGAGGCCTATATGAAGTGTGATAAATATGGCTATTCTTACAGAGAGTGATACATCATACATAGCAAGCTGTGTTTCCAGTGCAGCTTGGTCTTAACTTAAAGTCCCCATACTTCTTAGACTTTGGATGGCTGAACCCACCGCTAGTGTGGATTTGGCCGTCAATCTAACATGTATGGGTTCTACCGAACAACGACCAAAAAATTATGTTGGTGGTAATAGGGGTCGGGTGTGATGGAAAATCACAACTGACTCCTTTGTTTTGGGAGAAATAAGCTGCAGAAGGAGCTCTCTCACTACAGCCTACCCTTCCCGTGGCCATAGAGAATACAAGAAAGCCCGCCATGCTGAACGCTTCCATGTGTGAGGAAGACAGGTGGCGAGCGGGAGACATAACTGATGGCTGAACATTCATTCGCCCGTCAGTTATTGAAAGTGTATGGCTGCCTTTAGAGTCTATCCATACCTTTATACCCCTAGCTCCTAGCATACACATAGGTCCAAATGTATTGTTTACCAGCTAAAGAAATCACAAAGATATATACACAATTTATACAAGATAAATGGACTAATATAGGCTATAAATGCAGTTAGCACTGGAAATCATATTTCTCACAGGCAAGTCGACATGTGTACAATAATCCGCAGGGCAGTGATGGGATGAGGTACCTATGGTCAGGCTGGACTTTGCTTTTGTCAATGGAATATGGGTACGAGGGGTCCCCAAAGTTAAGGCCCATCCCTACAGTGTGCTGTAGCAAGTCTCCTGCAGTGCACTGGAAACGTGTGGTTGTAGAAGGTAGAAGACAGGTGTGATATAATAGCAGACGACCTGATTTAACAATGGCCTCTTCACAATGTGCAAGTTGTAGTACAGTGGTGCACAGTGGTACAGTCTTAAATAGAAGGGTACTCCTAGTTATTAACTTGAAGGTTTTTTTTAGGGTGTCTTTACTCCCTGGCTTCTTTACGTCAAAAGTAAGATCAATGTTATTCACGGTTCATTGTATACTTTCCTCCAAAGTGGCACAGGCTGCATTGTCCGTTAAAGAAGTTGTCCGGGAAAAATGTAAGTTTCCACTATCCACAGCATAGGGGAAAAGTAAGAGATGGTGCAGGGTCCGACCTCCGTAACCCCTGCTGATCTCCGTATAGGGCCCCCGGCTTCTTTGTTATGAATAGAGCTGTAGTATCCTACTAGAGGTTTTTCTATCTTCAAACATCCAGGTAAAAGTAGTTCTGTCAGGTGCCACAGTTAGTGCAGTTAGCTGCTGTGCCCTACTTCAGCCACTAGATGCCTCACTTCCCCCTGTGCACAGCTGCAGTTGAGGAAGGAAAGTTTAGCCTGCTACACACTCTCACACACACACTTCCAGTGTAGCTCAAGTTAGTTGTGGTTTAGACAGAGAAGAGACCAGACCCATTTCCCAGTGTGAGAGACTACAGCAGTTATGGACTGCTTAACCCAACCCTGGGGTAACCAGAGTTACAAAAGTAACCCCCTTGCCTATGCCGTGGATTTCCATTTTAGGACAGACACCCCCTTAAGAAATAGAGGGAAAAAAAGACTGATCCGCAGTAGAGCACAGATGCAAGTAAGACTACGTAGGAAGGTCTGGGTATCTGGTTCTGTTCAGTGGACAGTAGGGCCAAGTCTTTTTGCAAGTTCTCACTACTTTGGCATTACTCAATATATATGGAATACACATAAAGCAGTATGACCCTTGGTATTTGCTCTGCCATGACATATTTTTACCAGTAGATGTCAGAAAAGTACTCACCCCTCTATGTCCCTATGGTCTTTAATTTATTCTATTTTTATTGTGAACTACTGTATACCGAACTCTAACCGCACTTGTATTATAGACAGTAGCGTACCTTTTTTTTTCTTTTTATTCAGTATGTATTTTTACCTTCATACAAATAACATGTAAGATTGTACAAGCCTAGCGGCCCACTCTGAGTCTTGCAGGGAAATCTCTTTGGTTATTCCTATAATCTATAAAAACAAGATAAAATAAATATATCAACCTCACTATTCACAAACTTTGTGTGCGTACTAACCCGGCTGAGCCGCCAAGTGAAAGTCTCATTGTTTAGATTTTAAAAGTTTCATTTCACAAAGTCTCTGGCTTTGTGATGTTGGTCTGTTTGATTTGTGGTTTGTGCCGGCAGATTGTTCCAGCAGCTCTAGTGTACTGGCAGTCAAGCAGTGTGGAATATATTCGTTTTGTCTTGGGGTGTGTGCTCTGAGCAAACCAACAAGATCATGAGGATCATTTATGTTCCAAGCATGAAATGTAGGTCAGGGTGCATAAATAGTGCAAACTATCCAAATAAACGTCTTAATTCAGAACATTGCATCACGTAGATATAGAACAGGCAGAAAAGGAAGGGGGTCTTAAGGGAGGCATTAACTCTTGATGGTTATATTTATGCAGGCTGGCCTAAAACTACACCTAGGCTGGGATTAACAAGGGTCCCATGTAGACACATCCACAGTGAGCATGGTGTCTCTCTTATCATGTTGGAATCTCACCTTTACCATACTGTATGTCTATTGAAAGTGAACTGCAAGAGAATTATAGAAGAAAAGCTATTAGGGTGTGTATACTGATGGGGATAATACCTTGAGAACTCAATGTTCTTGTAAGAAACTGAACAAGGCCAGACTGGAGAACACAGAGGGTATACAAAGCAACACATGACTAGAGGTGCAACAAGCATCACATCTGCAACGTTAAACAATGATAAATGGCTTAAAAAGAAATTAGCTTTTTATTTAGCCCGAAGCAAGTTATTACTTGGAAGCTTTGAGCCTGACAGCTATTCAGACTGGATTCAGACTAGGAACAGTCTCCTTTGTAGTCACAATAAAGACTGTTCTCCGATTGATGCTTGAATCTGCCTCCTCTCTTGGGTGCCATATAGCAGACTGCAGTGACTGAAAAGAATCATCAAGCAACAGAAGCAGCAGAAAGTCTGAGGACCGGGGCTGCCTAAGTAGAGAGCAATAGCACTAAGCTGGTTTAATGTAGTGTACAGTTTGTAGTGTGCGTCACAAGGTAGTTTCCTGTGATGAGACAGTGTTTGCAGCACATAGCTCTAAAAATTTTTTAAATAAAATAAAACAGTTGAGATCCATTGGCAATATTATCTATATAATTTACTTAAAAATATGGCTTTGGCTGCCTATTTTTCAGTTATTTCAAGGCTCTTAAAGGGGCACTCCGTGGGGTGAAAAATATGTGTTCCACTTAAAAATCTCAAGCCTTCCAGTGCTTCTCAGCTGCTATATGTCCTGCAGGAAGAGGTGTATACTTTCCAGTCTGACACAGTGCTATCTGTTGCCACCTCTGTCCGTTTCAGGTACTGTCTAGAACAGCAGCAAATCCCCATAATAATCCTCTACTGCTCTGGACAGTAAATGTTACAGACAAGGAGCACTGTGTCAGAATGGAAAGAATACACCACTTCATGCAGGACATACAGCAGTTGATAAGTATTGGAATACTTGAGACTATTAAACAGAAGTATATCTGTATAACTTTCAGACACTAGTTGATCTGAAAACAATTTATTTTCTACGGAATACTGCTTTAAGGCTATGTTCACACATAGGGGGACATTTATGAAGTCCGGCATTTTTTACGCCGGACTTATGAATGTCCCCGCATCTCCGGCGCTACGGAGATTTATGTAGAGGCGGACCGCCTCTACATAAATCCCGTGCGCGTCAGTGCGCACAGCAGAAAACCTACGCCACCTGAAAGGTGGAGTAGGTTTTCGGCGTATCTTTGCGCTGAAAAAATGATAAATCGCGCGGACTCTGAGTCCGCGCCCCCCTGTAACGCCCCCTCCACACCCCCTCCCCGCCCCCCCGGCGTACTCAGCGTGAAGTGCCGATATGCGAATATTTTATTCGCAAATCGGCCATTTGCGATTGAAAAAAATACGCAAATCGGCACTTTCCGCCGAAAATCATCCGTACGGCGGATGATACATGTCGCCCATAGTGTTTAATTAGCATTAAATAGCATTAAATATATTTGTAATCCAAATCTGCTCTTAAATCAAAGCAAATTTTCCCTTAAGAAACTACTGATATGCAGACAATTGGTTCCACACCCTGAAAATAATTATTTTTTTAATCTGAATAAAAGTTACTGCACAGTATAACAATCAGCATGTGGAGTAAGATGTAAGTGCAGTGTAGTAAGTGCATAAACCTGAAAATACAGCAGCAGTTTGTAGGTACAGGATGGGACTGCAGATTCCCATGATGCAGTAGTGTAGTACAACAGGCTAGAATAGAGAAGCAGGGCTGCTGTCAAAGGTTTGTGTGGTCACATGACAGCAATGGGGAAGGGTGTGTGTTCAGCATGGACCAATCAGGAAGTGAGAATCACAGAGCTGTAGAAGAGGACAGTAACAGAAACTTTCTATACAGCAAGTGTGAATGGCTGAGTGTGAGTGTAGGCACATTATAGCAGCAGTGTGTATAGCTGAGTGTGAGTGCAGGACATTAAAGCAGAAATGGAGAAAATAGGAAACTCGAGGGCTGACAGAGACTGCAGGAGGCATGAAGGAATGAGCAGGGCAGATGTGGGCACATACATGCAGCACTCTCTGTCTGGGGAGAGAGGGGTTACAGCAATGGAGATATTACCCCCACAGTCCTGTCCCCTGATGGAAGCCCCAGCCTGAAGTGGATGTGCTATGATTGGGAAGGTGAGGGAGACTTTCTGGGTCATAGACCAGGCTATGCAGACCATGCCTCTCTCCCCCTCCCACCCAGTACAGGGAGCTCTTACACCAAAGCAATGCTCTTACACCAAGTTACAATTTTGAAAAACTGTGAGCTCTTCTTGCAAAATGCTCTTAATCCAAGTCACTTTTAAACCAAGGTACCACTGTGTATATATATATATATCAGTATATATATCAGTAGTGCATATTTTATGGCATAAGCCAATCAACCTCTTAAATGGCTCCTGTTAGTATGGGATTACCGAAATTGGCTTCTACAAATCCTACAAACATTACATCAGGCTCAGTATTTGTTTAAGACTTTTCTGCATCCTGATGGAAGCAAAACAAATCCGCACTTCTGCCAGCTGCTATATTGTTTTGTTGTATTAATATTAGTGGAAATTAATCACGGGAAGGAAGTGGAATCACTTATTACTGTAATATTAATTCAAGGAAGAGAGGCTGGAAGTCGCATAGGTTTTATTCAACAAAAAGGTCACTGACAATGGATGAGCAATAAGGGATGCACCATCCACAGGCCTCCCCTGCTCCCCTCATGATGATTCACATATATCTTGGAGCCTATGGTATACAGCACTGGTATTTAGTGTATAGTGTCAGGATTCAAGCAGTCTGTGTATTATTTATGCACTATATGTAATACAGTTCTCCATAAAGAGAAGCTAGTTAGAATTGGATTTAAAGGGATAATCCAGCAAAAAATAATCTTTCAAATCAGCTGGTCCCAGAAAGTGCCAAATATTTGTAATTTTTACTGTATTAAAAAAATCTCAAATCTTCCAGTACTTATCAGCTGCTGGATGTCCTACAGGAAGTGATGTAGCTTTCCAGTCTATGGGGATAAACATGCAGAAAAGGGGCTGGAAGATCCTACTATATCTATATAGATCGAGGCCTCCAAATGTTCCGATTCACTTGTGGTCTATAGGCTGACAGGGAGAGCTGCTGGAGTAGGGAGAGAGGTAGTGTAGGTTAGTGTGGTTAGTCAGGCAGGAAATTAAGTTCACCAAACATCCAACAGTCCTTTTAATAAATAGTAGTTTGTCTGTCAAAAAAAGTAAATTCCATACAATATACCATTATTGTATGGAATAGTATACTGGTATACAGCTAGTAATAATTAGTTATATTCACAATTACCCAAAAGTCCTAGAAGTTTTAGGACTAGAAAAAACGTCCGGATGATCTTTATGGCCGTAGTGTTCTGATGCAGGCGCATCAGCGCACGCCCGCATCAGAACTCCCCATAGGACACAATGAAGCAAGCGGTTGTGAGAACTGACAGGGTTTCCTACGGTCGCAATTCACTGAATTGCGGCCGCAGAAAACTGACATGTCAGTTCTTTCCGGCTCCGCACGGGATCCCGGCCGGAGCGTATACGACATGTATACGCTCCGGCCAGGATCCCATAGAACAATAGGTTATGTTCCCCTCCGCACAAACAACGGCTGTACTTTTAGGTAGTGTGAACATAGCCCATTTGTGTAAAGCGGGCTGATATCCAATTATTAATACTAAAATGGAGCACCTGAGACATCCCCTTCAAGCTGAATAGATATATAAATCTAGTGTATTTCAGTAAAAGGAAATTACTAGGTTTCTAGGAAAATCTGCTTGTTTGAAATTCCAAGAATCATTGCTAACTGGTCAAGAATCTGTAGGCAACTCATGACATACAATGTGCGTTCCAGAAACATGAAGTCTGCCAGAGAGGTGTCCATGGACATTTTCTCTAGAATTCCAACAATTAACTAGGTAACCTTTAATGTGTGCTGTCTAAGCAGTTATTTATAGCCAGTCTAATTTATTATCATCAACCCAAGGGTGAATGGGCATCACAATGGCATACCAGATGAGTCACATCATTAAGCCTATTGTGGTATAAAGTTCTTCTGCAAGTGTTCATTATAATCAGTGCAGGTAAATATATAATGGAGCAAGTAGATAAATAGTGGCACTCCCCCGTATATGATTTTCATTACCTTCAATATTTTCATGAAACTATATCACATAGAAGGCTAGACGCCAGATCAATGCATGTGTAGTGTCCCAGTACCGGTGTGCCACTAATTTCTGTATTCCATATGTCAAAAGGTATCTCTGTCAGGTGTCACTCTGGGATGATGGGTATCATTTTGTACCTTCACCACTTGTCAGGTACTGTATCTCACTCTCAGCTGAAGGTCACAGGGTTAAATTGGTCTGTTTCACTGTTAACATGATGTCCAACAAAGAGCCTGGATGCCTCACGCTTCTTCTCCAATCACACTTTTACACCTCACTCTTTTTTTATTACTTTCTCCACAAATAGGAGCTTATTCCCGTCATCCCTCTTTAGGAGAGTTAGTTCCTGGTTGGAGGACTTCTAGTTAGTTGGTTGGAGTTTGGAGAGAGAAAGTTTTGTTGGAGTTTGTGAGACTAAGTATGTAGTGCTAAACACAAAGGTGGGGTATCTGTCACCTAGGTACACCTTGCCTACGCCAGGGATAACCACATCAGATTCTGTCAGGAGAATCCAAGGACAGGATTAGTCTTCATTGGAGCAAAGAGCATAAGCTGAAGTACTCCATTGGAACTTACTTGGCCTTCTTGGAAAGCCTTGTGGGGTTAGCTAAACCCAGTTGTTCAAACCCGGGACTCATACTACCAGACCTGACACTCGGTGGGCTCTTCAGGCAGAAGGCAGTCTTCTTCTTCTCTTTCTATTCTTAACCGTGAGTAGAAGATTCTTCTTCTACCCAAAGTCACACTTCAAGCCATCTTGGTAGAGTAGTGTACTACATAGGCAAGGCCCCAAGACACTTAAAGTATTTTACTCAAACTACACTTATTAACCTACTCTACTTAAGCTACACCACTTTTCCTACTCTACTCAAGTAACCTACTTTCTACACAAGCACCCAAGCTTATACCCCCATGTTGTCCATCAAGAGAAAGGACGTTGTATTTTGTGATTGTTTTTGGCAGACTTTCACCTTTAAAAAGTCTTAAAGGGAACCAATCAGCCCAATTGGGCTTATATGGTTCCCTGAACCACTGTATACAGCTCCCGCAACAGCCACGGCACAGCTGCAGCAGGAACTGTATAGCAGAAAAAAAGCACTTTAATCCCCCAGGCGCGTGACAGGCAGAGGCGGGGAGGTAGTCATATGGGCGACTCCCCGTCCGTGTCTAGTGACCGCACTCTGCCTATCAGTGCGCTCGGAGGGATGATTGACAGGAAGAGAGGCCAGTAACGGACCGCTCAGCCTGTCATTCATCCCCTCGGAGCACTCTTACAGGCAGAGCGCGGTGACTAGAAACAGGCAGGGAGCTGCCCAGATGACTACCTCCCGCCTCTGCCTGTCACGCGCCCGGCTGATTAAAGTGCTTTTTTTCGGGTATACAGCTCCTGCTGCAGCCGGGTTGGTACTTGCCGCGGCTGCTACATGAGCTGTATACGGAGGTTTTATGAACCATATCAGCCCGATTGGGTTGATTGGTTCCCTTTAACTGTAATGCACTGAAGAGTTTTTAAGTAAAAGTTATTCTGGTTAAGTGCTGGACTCTCCATCGCACTACTACCTGCACCAACATACCCAGTGCTGTGTTTTACAAAGCCTAGTACTAGTGTACCCAGGGGTGGGCATCACCACTTCTGGCCACCATGACAAGTGCCCAATTAAAACACAACTAGCCCACTGCTCTTACCACCTAGCAGCCCCGGGTCACAGCACATGGTGGCAAACATTTTGCGCTCACATTGCGCTTCTGTGGACCAAGTCCCTGTTGTATAATGCCCATCTGTCAGTCATGTGTAGGTATGCTTTGCCTGACTGCATCACAAATGAACAACCCCTCAGTTTTATAGGGGTTTCCTAGTAACACTACTGAGTGCACTAAAGTGCTTGTCACCACTGTACAGGGCTAATCTAACAAACTCATTTAAAATGACAGGTATGCTGTAAAGGCGTTATCTAGGCCTAGAAAAACAAGGGGTTGTCCTCCGTTTGGGTGTGGTTTTGCAGCTCAGTTCCACTGAAGTAAGTGGGGCCAAATTGTAATACCACACACAACCTGGGGACCAGGATGGTGCTGTTTTTGCAAGAAAGTTTTTTCTAAACCCCTATAATTTCAGATTCAGTAATTGACACGTCAATTCGTGCACTTTGCATCTGCTTTGACCAAGAGGATTTTGGCTAAGAATTTTTCTCTATTGCTCTAGAAATTTGACTCCATCCATTTACTATGGAATATAGCCTTATGCTGCTTTTACACGGAACGATTATCGTTCGAATTTTCGCATAAACGATCGCATTTGAGCGATAATCGAACCGTGTAAACACAGCAAACGATCAAACGATCGTTCATTTTGATCTTTCAACATGTTCTTAAATCGTCGTTCGTCGTTCGCTGAAAATTCGCAGATCGCTTCATGTAAACAGTCTTTCACCGATTTACCCTATGTAAAAGATGGGATTAAGCGATCTTAAAAAACGATCGCAATAACGATTTTTCTTACGAATTTTCAAACGATTTTCCAAACGATTTATTCATCTAAACGCTGATTGTTATAAAAACCAAATCGTTGCTTCAAAATCGTTAAACGATCGATTGGGCGAATTATCGCTCCGTGTAAACGTAGCATTAGCCACAATTGTCAAAGTCACAGCCCTGCAACCGTTGCAAAATTACAATTCCCTTCATTCATGGGCAACCCAAGGCTAAAGCTTTGGCTGTCCAGCAAGGATGAGAATTGTAGTTTTGTAACAGATGGAGGGCCATGAGTTTGACACCCCTGCCCTATGCATTCAGTTGTAATTTCAGGGGAACACATCAACCTGGCAAGAATTCATTTCTGCTACAACACCCCTCCAGGGTAAATTAAGCATTTTCAGGTAGCCATTGTGATTAAAATCATCTGAACATGTTGTGTCTGCCAAAGACAGGGATAATACAGCTAAAAAAAAATCTTAATGCCCTAGAAGGGAAAATTAAAGGGCAACACCTTTCCCATTGAAATCAATTTGTATCAGAAAGTTCCAAATATTTATAATTTAAGTCTAATAAAAAATCTCAAGTCTTCCAGGACTTATCAGCTGCTGTATGTCACAGACATAGATATGCAGGACACACAGCAGCTGATAAGTACTGGAGTATGAGATTTTTTTAATAGAACTAAATTACAAATCTCTGCCACTTTCTGACACCAGTTGATTTAAAAAAAGGAAAAAAAATAGCTGGTGTTGCCCTTTAAGGCAGCTTTTCTAGACCTACTTTAACAACCTCTTATAAAACTTTAAAAACTTTCCAACAAAAGTCCATTTATGCTTAAACTAGTGCGGACTGTTTAATCCAGAACATAAATACTGAAATGCTATCTCCTTCAATTAATAATGGTGAATGAAAGGAAAAGTGCTGGACATTGCAGATTGGGAAAATATAGCAGATGTTTCAATAGATCATCTTTCATGTTCCCTGCTCACCAGATATTTGCAGATGCAAACTGGCAGCAAGACAGTAATTTCACAAAGTGAGGCTCAGTCTCAGACATCTGGAAGACATTACATTCAGATATATTCTCCTCCAGAATGAGGTGGTCACACTACTTATTTTTGGGAGCTAAGTAGGGGACCCTGTAACGTATGGAGCCGTGAGCAGATGTATGTGCGCCGCTGCAGTGTCTATCGGAATCATGGGCTGGATTCAATTCCCCATCATTCCAAACAGAATCCACAGAGAGAAATGTGTATAATAACAGTGATGTCGAGAGGAGGGAGCTGGAAAAGAAAAAGCAAACGACTCCACCGCTGAGAGAATTTTGGCTCCTGACCAGGGAACAAAATGTTCTTGGATGCAATCCAGTGCATGAGTTAACTTGAGAGCAAAGCAATCCATTCAAGAGGAAAAAAGGGGCCTCCGCAGAGCCGGGGCTGGATGCTGGGGTCACGCACTGTTTATTATATTCAGAAATCTAAGAATTTTTGCATGGCATTTTTGAATCTGTTTAGTTAGAAATCTTCTCTTCACATCTTTGGGAAAAAAAGCCTATCGTATTATCCCGGGTAATTGTTTCGACTCTAATCTTAAATCGACGGCGGACTAGAGAGAGAGTACAGATAGCAGAAAACCTTCAGAAAGATGCACAATTATCCATAGTACTATGCTAACTATGAGTTTACATTATATTCACCCAGGCAAAATGCCTATGCGAAACATTCCTGTGAAATGAAGGCTAAATTTGCAATTTTCCGAGGTGAAATCATACAGTATAGAAGATTTTTTTTTTTCTTTTTCCAACTCGAAGTGACTGGAAAATAAACACTACAATAAGGCAATTTGGTTGTGTCAGTCTAATCATATTACCGAGGCTCAGTCGGTAGAGGGAGAAGATAATGTGAGCGGATCTGAGCCCATTACCTCATCATAGGCTGTTAGGCGGGACGTCAAAAAATTTAATCTTAGGAAGTGAAGAATAACTGAGAGGAGGAAAATGCTAGGACTTGGCAGTGCCACGCATTGTTCCTACCATCCTTGACATTGTAAGACTTAACTACGGTAATTGACTTAGATGGGCAATTTACATGGGAAATGTGAAAGTAGGGGTTTGACAAATCGTGAATCCATTTATATAATGAATTGTGTAAGGAGGATAATGAATTGTGTTAGGAGAACCGTTCCGGTAGGTGTATTCAGATACCGGTTTGGTTTTTTGGCAGAGTTTTGTTTGTAATTAAATAACTGATGATTTAGACCCTATTCACACAACAGAATTTAACACACATTATGGCAAAAATATACATACCGTGCCAACGTTCTTATTAGTTCTGCCCCTACAATGCGTCCCATGAGAAGATGTATCACCGACTACACAGTATCTTCTGCAAGAAGTTTTCGGCTATGTTCACACAGTGTATTCTTTTTTGACGAGAACGACCATTGTTGCCGATTACAACATTGGCCGTTCTTATCACAAAAGAAAACAGTGTTGAATCCTATGGGGAACATTGGCAGCTGTGCACACAATGTATTGCAAAACGGCCACTGGTCCCCTACAGCCTCGGAAATAATTGACTTGTCAATAATTTTCAGCCGGCAGACTCTGAATAACGGCCGTTGTTCACAGTCTGCTCTCACAATGTATGGCATTGCACACGGCCATATATTTTATTGAGGTCAATGGTTAATTGAAATAACCATTCACTAATGATCCTGTGGCCGCAGGAACATGTAAAAAAGCGGCCGGTGCTGCGCTGTAATAAAACGACCATTGTATTACAGTGTGTGGACATATCCTTAAAGGAAATCTGTTTTTTTTTTTTACATGATTGATAAATAAAAACATCATAAGCAGAGGTGAGTGACACTGCCTTAACCTTAAGGGCCTTTTATCAGCCAGGATTACTGCTATAAACTGTCCTTTGGCCCATATCGGGCCTGTGTAAAAGTGACAGCGATCAGCTGAGGCGCAGGAAAACGCACAATCTTCCTGTGTAAGGGTGTTATTACACGGGCCGCTGGTCCCTTGGTCCCGCGCGCTCCAGCTTCAGAGCGGCCTGTCTCAGCTGACAGGCCGCTCAGCCAATCACTGCCGGTGGCCGTCCCAGCCTGTGATTGGCTAAGTGGCCTGTCAGCTCAGACAGGCCGCTCTGAAGCTGGAGTACGTGTGACCCGGGGAGAAGAAGACCACAAGAGGAGCCCTGCAGCCTGGATAGGTAATGTAAATGGTCAGTCACCAGCCACGCACCAATATTACACATAGTGATTATAGGTTCAAACCTATATCAACGATCAGCCGATGATCGTTGTCATTGGCTGATCGTTGTATGTATTACACGGAGCGATAATCGGCCGAATTCCGTGTAATAGTACCCTAAGCAGGAGATGTATGGCTGATAGCAAAGAGAAACTGACAGCATGGATATGCATATATCTGTGCTGTCATTTTCCAGATCACACAAGCAGTGCTTACTTGTAATGCAGAGAGCCATATTCAAGGACTGGACTGGAGTTAAGAGGCCATTCCAGGTTTTTAGGTGTCGCCCAGCATACAAAGCTCAGCTGGGAGTCAGGACAAGAGAGTTTGGTGTGTGCTCAAGTCTGGAGTACACATATGTGACCTGTCTAGGAGGACTGGTTGGACCGTGTTCAGACACATGGATTATTAACAATGCAGATGCTGCTGTGAGGTCTGAACCAACACTTTGAACTTTGTGTGGAACTTCCACTACTGCCTTAAAGGCCAAGCTGGGACTGTACACTTATGTGTGATGGCAGCATGAAGGTAATGCTGGATTTTTGTTCCAATTGTTTTGTGGTGTGAATAAACACTAAGATTTGAACTGTGAACTGCCTGTTTTCCTCTGTCTGCGACCGCTACCTGGCGATACCTGAGCGACTCCCCCACAATATATATACTGTAAGTTTCCAGATCACACAGGCAACGCATACTGGCCTTCTGTGCTGCTGTGTGGTCCAGCATCCCACTATATATATATATATTCAGTTTCCATGACCGCATGAGCGATACAAGGATCCCTTAATATTTTAATTGGCCAAGTGTACTATTACCTTTACTTATTTGATCTCTGACACTGATTAGCAATGGATTCCATGTCAGTTTCCATGGCCGCATGAGCGATACAAGGATCCCTTAGTATTTTATTTGGCCAAGTGTACTATTACCTTTACTTATTTGATCTCTGACACTGATTAGCAATGGATTCCATGTCAGTTTCCATGGCCGCATGAGCGAAACAAGGATCTCTTAGTATTTTATTTGGCCAAGTGTACTATTACCTTTACTTATTTGATCTCTGACACTGATTTGCACTTGATTTTTGAGACAACAAAATCCAGCATATGAACAAGACCTCCGATTCTCTGATGATAATGAAGAGGGGGGAGGTTGTGAAGCCAATGAATGGCTATGAGATGGGCTGGTGATCTCCATTGGGTTGTAATGTATGGACATTTATGTCTGATTATCTGAAGCACTAAAAAAATGTCAAACTTCTCACAACCCTGCATCTCTAATGGCAGACACGTTTTGTCACCTTTGAACTTCCCATAATTATATTCATGGCTATGGCTATAGCCTAGGAGTTTAGTCATTTCACCCATGTGTTGTTTCTTGATTCATTTCCCTGTCCCATCCATCATTCTTATGAGTGATAGCATATTACATCCAGTATGACACAAGTGACCCAGACGTTGGCCATGGAGAGCAATCATGATCACAATTCTGGATGATGACTACATAAGAACGGAAGCAGCAGGAGTAAGTTCCATAAATATTTCATGACATAGACCAAATGGTTAGAAAGGGAGTTTGGAACATGGGCATTGCCAATATATAATAAATCATGAATTGTGCAAGCTTTACTACATTCGTCCTGTGCAGAGCTAAATTTAAAATGTTTGTACAACATCAGAAGAACGTGACAGTTTTTTTTTCCATAAAACAGATCCCCACCAGTCCATGGATTGTCTGATATTCCAAGCTCCATCACAGTGCAAAGCACTGGGCTGCAGTACCACACAAGACCTGGTGTGGCACTGTTTTTGTATAGCAAAGTAGTATTTAGCAAGTAAGAAGCAGAAGGCCTATTGATAACATATTTTGGCATGATACATTTCAGGTAATAAAAGTCTTCAGGCCCTATTACAATTACAAGTGATTATCGGCAGTATTTGGCTGATTTTCGGGCCTTAAGGGCAATTTTAATAAAATGTAATAAAAGGCAACCATCAACCAACATGCACAATGTTGAAAGACTAACAATTGTCAAGCAATTGAGCAAGCAAGTTACATATTCTTGGTATGAAAGCAACAGCAACTATGCAGTGCTAGGAAGTACCAAGTGAGGGAGCTGCCACACAAGGATCACCTTGTCCACGCCAGAAACCTCTCTAAAACGTGCAGGACTTAGTTACCTAATGTCACAGGAATTGACCCCAGTGGAACTATAAGTCTAGGTATTCCACTGCGCATCATCAGACAACCGGGAAGTCTTGGAAGTCGACCTGGGGCTCGTATTACCCTGACAAGATGAGTAGCTCACAACTGTAGGACAGAAGGCAGTCAGACACGGTCTATACCTAAGTATAAGTTTTCTCTCTATATTCTCTTCAGTTCAACCTGTTCTAGGCAGAGTACAGTACTTCAGGCCCCCTCTCTACTCTCTTCTCTTCAAAACATTTTCTCACAAGCATCTTATCTCTACCTCAACCGCAAGCACCTGAGTAACCTCAAGTACTGTTTATTGCACTAAACTGTATTGCTGTATTAGGCCCCTGGCCTATTTTTGTGCACCCGCACCTATATACACCTACATTTGGGTTAAACATTTCTCTTTGGCCAGGGCCGAAACTGTCCAGAGTGGGTCCTATACCACTCCAGGCTACCTTGACAAGTGCCCAAGTGACCCTAGACCCACTCAGCTACAACACCATCGTACTAGCTGACCCAGCAGAACCCAACAAGACCCTGGGTTTCTCCGGCTGATCGTGTAATAGGAGCTTTTGGGGTCATGTTAAGACCAGCAAGCAGCTGTGCCACTGGCTTTGACCAAAATTCAAAAACTGTGTACAGTGCTGCAGAATCAGTTGGCGCTATACAAAGAAAAAGCATTATTAAAGCAAAAAAGTATATATACACATGGCAGCCATTAAAGTGAAGGTTGTCCATGTGATATATGAAAAGGTAGCCCTGATGAGACAGCACTTCCAACCACTTGTATTGATGTAACTGAACACCATAAAATGCCCTAAAATGTACCTGTCATGAAGGCCAGCTTCTGGATCAGCGGTAAGATCTTCTGTTAATCCGGAAGTTTTAGGGTTTCCATGGATAATGTGACGAAATGAGACCAAAATGAGTGCGACCCCTATTGGATCCAAATGGGTTGTGCACATAATGGTCTCATTGTGTCTCCGCATCATTGTGTCTCCGCATCCATGGAGAACCTAACTCCCAAAAGAGGATCTCACGGCTGATCCAGAAGCCGGCCTTCGTGACAAGAACACTTTAACAACATGCTCCATGACATACACTTTGTGCTGCACAAGAGCTAAAGCCGAGGTCATATACTGCAGGAGCCCAGCTATAAGCACCTGCTATAACTGAAGGGATCCAAGAAACCTTCAATGCCAATGAGTTGTCAATGAGAAGATCTGGAATAGGCATTGTTTAGGCCTGAGACAAGGCCTTATAAGTTGCCTATAATACCAATACTGATTTTCCAGGAAATGGTGTATGAAGTCAAGTCCAAGTGGGGCAACAGAAAATTTAACAAAGTTTAGTTTAAAAAAATGATTGCAATATTTAAAATGTTGTAAACAATAATAAGCCCATGAAAAGGCAGATGTTAATGTTTATGAGCAAAGTTTATCAATGACCGACCCTCAGGATACAAAATCAATATCACATAGGTGGGTATCCAATACCCATCACACTCACCAACTGGATGTTTGCCAGAGCCGTGGTTCCAGCACAGTGAAACAGAGCAGAAAGCAGACATCTCCATACATTGTGTAGTGGCCATTCTGGGTAACTGGACCTCAGTGCTCATTCACTACAATAGGAGTTGAGCTGCAGTAAATCAGCACAGCCACAAAACCAAGGATCGGAAATATTTGGCCTTCTAGCTGTTGTAAACCTATTTCTCCCATCGTTTCTGGACAGCCAAAGCCGAGCTTGTTCCAGTGTGGGTGTTGTGCGTCAGACCCATACCAATTTGATATTGTTAATCCGTATATTTTTGCCTGCAAAACCCCTTTAAAGGGTTAATTGTAAAATTAATTTTTGTGCCAAATCTTTGAGCCAAAAATAACATTTAAGATATACATTATCTACATTCAAACGTAACAAATCTACAGTATATAGTCCTTTTGCAGTTTATTATGGGAAAAATTAGGCCTAGATTTTGGAAAGGTTGTGCCACCTGCCTGATCAAAAGGTTCTGCCAGCCCGTCCCCTTGTTTTCAACTTTACTTTTTCACGTCTCATCAACACCTTTGGCTCCTTTCCAAAATGTTTTCTTGACTTGAGGAATAATGTCTCTGTACAGAATCACACACTGGTGACTTTCTGTTCCAAAAATCACTTCCTTGTTCAGCTAAAACAGCATTCCTCGCTGCCAAGAAGCAGTATAACCTTGAAGTCCCATCACTACTAAACTATGTAAACCCTGATGTTATTTCTCCAAACTAACTTCCCTCATTTATACAGTACCCTGCTTTTATTTAACATGGACTACCTCTCCTTTCCAATCTTATGTAGCTTTGATGCTATTTCTAGATTGCACATTTTTCTCTAACACAAAGCAGCTCTCAGTGGGTTATATTTGCTAAATGAACAGAGTCGACGTCTTTCTGGAATACATGCACTTTTGTCCTTATGTTATTTGCACATCTGTGTTTACTGTAATGCAAGGATGGTGACTATGAGCTGATGCTTTTTATGCCTTACAGGTAGTTTGGAGGATGTGTATAATACCTGCAGTCGGACATATTTCACCTTGTCTTGACTTACTGAGGTTATCCAGAGCTGGTGACTTCACATTTCTACTTCAATCAAGGCAATTGCACGGAAATGATGGTATTCAAGGAATAGAAGGCAATTTTGTGCCTTCAGGTTTTTACAACTTTTATAGACATTTCTTTTATAGCTTAAAAATTTATATATATATATATATATATATATATATATATATATATAATGATACATTTCTGATGTGAGGGTTGACCTGTGGAAACCAACTAGTAGAAGAATGGGGGGGGGGCTAAGTTGCAGACTTAGGGGACTAAGGATCACAGCGGATTTCACACTGCGTGTTCTGCAGTGAAATCCAGATTTTTTATTCAGCTGCAAATAGATGAACCCTGACTCCCTTAACTAACCGCTGCCCAGTGAATACCCGTCCGCGCTCTGACCTGCTTTCGTGGCTCCTTACCCCCTGACGTCCTGCTCAGCCAATCAGTGGCTCAGGGGGTTTAGGCTAAAAAGTGGAAGCTGAGTAAGTATTAGAGATGAGCGAACCTTGAGCACGCTTGTCAAAACCTGATTTGATTACCAGTCACCAAAGAAGTTATATGCAGCCCTAGAGAGTCCTGGAGAACATGTATACAGCCTATAGTCTATGGCTGTATCCATGCTTTCTAGGCAGCCTTAGGGTTGCATCCAACTTCTTCATCCACCATTAATCAAATGCTGCATGCTCGGGTTTGGACAAACCCCAGCATGCTTGAGGTTCACTCATCTCTAGTAAGTATAGTAAACTACTAACTATAACAATCTGTCAGTTTTAACTTACATTCCAAACTGCTGACACTATTAGATAGCTGTTATGGTAAGGAGACACATGGTACCTTTCATATATCTGCCTGTGTTTTCAGAAAATAGAAAAAGATTTTATTTTGTGATGCAAAGTGTCAAAGAAGCATTCCCAAGCCCCTGAAGTGCTGAGGGCCTCCTCGCTCCCCCTCTCATGCCTAGCCCTGCTTGATTGAGTCAGAGCACAGGAACAAGAGTTGGAAACAGGACTCAATTCTGGAAGCTTAGTCCTGACTGTGACTAAACAGGGATAGGGATGGAAGGGGGAGCCACAAGGCATTCCAGACCTCAGCACTTCAGGAATTAGGTTACACCTCTTTGACCCTTTGTATTAGAGAATAAAAGCATTTTTCTATGTTCTGGAAGCACAGACAGATAAATGAAAGGAACCATGTGTATCATTGACCTAACAGCTATCTAACAGTGTCAGCAGTTTGGAACCTAAATTGCAGCTCATAGATTCTTTTTAAAGGACCAACTAAATGTCTCTATAATCTTTACATTTGCATCACATAAACCCTTTGGAATTTTATTGATTTTTGCACTAATCTATATCATAAAAATCAAAGTCTGTCTGTCTGTCTGTCCTTCTGTCTGTCCTCTATAGACTTCCAAACACCTGAACCGTTTGACCCCAAATTTGGCACACAGATACATTGGGTGCCCGGGAAGGTTATTGCGAAGGTCCCGTCCCCGCCAGATGTACAGGAGGGGAGGGGGAGGGGAAAGAGAGGCGCCCCATAGAGATGAATGGGAAAATCTCCTCACTGCAAACACAGGTGATATAATTAGCTGCAGCAGACACGGCAGTTGGAGCCTTAGCAACCAATAGGATTACTGCTTTCATTTTCACAGGGAGCAATGGTTGCTAGGGAAGCTGCCTCACAACATCCACAGTAATAACTGGTAGACCCCCTACTCCAACTATACATTACATGTATATACAGGACCCCCTACTCCATCCATACAGTACATGTATATACAGGACCCCCTACTCCATCTATACAGTACATGTATATACAGGACCCCCTACTCCATCTATACAGTACATGTATATACAGGACCCCCTACTCCATCTATACAGTACATGTATATACAGGACCCCCTACTCCATCTATACAGTACATGTATATACAGGACCCCCTACTCCATCTATACAGTACATGTATATACAGGACCTGCGATGCCCTGGCCCCTGGGGGCCACTTCCGCAGTGCTGGTGTTATGAGCGGGCAATGACCGGGGCAGCTGCAGGGGTTATACTTGTCACGGTATAGGCCTGAGGGCAGCACAGCTGTAGGGCCGGTCTGAGGAATCTGCGGGTGATGATGGGCATGCGATTCTTCGCTGCACTTAGTCAGGGCACCAGTTAGTGGACACCAATGCCAGGGTTCAGTAACAGCGGTTTTATTATAGAAAAGATAACTAGTAGCAACAGTTCTGTCCGGATGCAACCGGGTATATAGCAGGCTTTGACAAATAAAGCAGGAGTGGTGCTGCATAGGCTGTGAGAATACGTGCCGGATGATGGGAGTAGGAGTATGAGAGGAATAGCGTTGCTGGGTGGATTAGCTTGAGAATAATACTTGCTGTGAATCCTTGCAGCGATGAGGAGAAATAACGGAATGACACCCAGATGAGAGAAAAGAATCCGGTCACTTGAGCAGGCAGAAACAGCCGAAGACTTGAATACAGCAGCAGAATCAGTCACTCTTCTTATGGTGAAAAGGCTGCAGAGAAGAAGCCCAACTCCTCTGAGGCAGGAGAGGGACGACACACATCCTCCTTGCTTGGAAGCAGGGGGAAGACTAACTTGTTAGGAGGAAGTGGGAGGTCACATGGTTGCTCCTGGCCAGAACTAGTCGGCCATTGGAGGAACCATGGTTACAGGTCACGTGATCAACAGCCTTGCATACCACTGTACACTGTAATAATACACAGGAATACATGAGAATACACATGAAAATGCACAATACCAGAGAATACTAGGGGAAAACCAACAGCAGTTGCAGTGCAAACACTTACCAGAACAGGCATTGACACAGAAATAGAAATGACCATAATAGGAGTAGTAGTCTGCATGTTCTGGGACACTGCATACCTCCCTAGCAAATTTGAGCCGACCTCGGCGAATCTAGAAGGCAGCAAACATGAATAGACTGGACAATCAAACAACAGGAATGAATGATGAGAGTGAGTGTGATGACGTGTGTGTTTCCCAAGCCCAAGGCACAGGTGAGAAGAGAGAGAGAATGAGAAACCCTAGTGGCAGGACTTCACCTAGGGGTGCCTAACGTACTCTGGCGACCAGGTAGCTAGTGCATGAACCATCTGACGTGTAAGCCAGGACAACTTAACTGCTGGCGGGTGACCCTCAATATTCCAGCCAGTTAGACAGTAGGTTTTCTGTTAAATGTGTTACCCTACTGGAAAAGAACGTGAAGACCTGTGTACTACCTTGGCGTGTCTGAGTAGTGTCTTGGATACCTGGAAGAGAAAAGAACAAAATAATAAAAGCAAACATACATGGGGAGCTCCCTTTCATACCACTCAATCACACACACAAGCACTCCACAGGCCAAACACCCGAAAAGGTATCCAAGGTGCGATATGTATGGACCAGTGTGAAGGTTAGGTATGACTATGTGTGATAACTACTGTGTTGGGACAAGACAGAGGCGAACAAATACTGGAAACAAAAGGAAGGGGAACACAACAGACAACAAATACTGCGAGGTCTTGAGGAGAACTGGCTCATATGAATCTGAATGAAAATCTGAGAGAAATCTGAATGAAAATCTGAGAAAAATCTGAATGAAAATCTGAGAAAAATCTGAATGAAAATCTGAGAAAAATCTGCATACAAAACTGGCTCAACTAAATCTTTCCAGCTATAGATATGATAATAATACACAATAATGAGACTGGATGAGAAAATACACTCCTACATAAACTGGACTTTCTCTGAGGTATATATATATACTAACTTCTCTTACTCAGAGGAGGAGCTATCTGACTCAGACACTGGAAAATATACTGTTTTACAAAAGAGGCACTCTACTCTGAGGCAATCTAAATAACCTTTTGCTTACTCAGAGGAGGAAATACAAAGACTTCGATAACACTGGAATGCAATAGTACAATAAGTGCAATAATGAAATAAGTGCAATAATACCCTGTGTGGAACACACAATCACAGGAAAGTGCATTAGGAAGGAATGGGTTAAGTGTCTCTGTTAGGTAGAGTCTCTTTTAGGCAATTAGACATCGTCCATGTAAAAGGCTCTGGGACAGGCACTAGAGAACCTTTTGTTATTGTAAGTGTCCATCAGCTCATGGCTGGTTAGTACAGGGAACTTGGTCAGGAGGACCAGGCACGAACCTTGAACGTTGCATAGCAGGAACCTGAAACAAAACAGTTATATGAACAGTTAAGGACTCTGGTCTCTGTAGCGAAGTGGAGGAATTCCTCTGGTAGAGCGCTCAGACCGTCTCAGCGGAGGATCCTCTTCAACAGTGATTGGTGCAGGTACAGGTGGAAGATCACCCCCAGCATCTGGTTGTAGAGCTGGAGTTGTTGGAGGCACAATTGGAAGTGGAGAAACCGCTGAAACGGGTACAGGGAACGCTGGATAGCCTACGGCCATGAGGAACGGTTCAACTTGGAACATTTCTTCCAGAGAGAGAGGTTTAGCTGGAGCTGCTGGGGGAGCCGGAGGCGTGGATGCAGGTACCGGACACGGTGCTGTAAGGCCCTGTAGGTCCTCCTTAGTGCAACGTTTTATCCTATTCCGGTGCACCGTCTGTGGGGCTAGCCCAGGCTTTTTGACTTCATACACATCAGTCTCTGGGTAAGGGATAGAGGAGATGACATAGGGCTCAGGCTCCCAAAGGCTTTCAAGTTTGTGAGAGCGATGATATTTCTTTAGCCAAACTTTATCCCCCACTTGTAGTGGTGTGGCATTCGCCCTTAGGTTGTAGGCATCCTCTTGGCGCTGCTGAGCTTCCCCCATCCTCCGGTCAACAATTTCCCGGGCATCCTGGATTCTCCTCTGATGTTCCCGAACCCAGTCAGTTTCAGGTAGGGGGTTGAAGGTGTCAGGAGCTTGGACTCCAAGAGCACGGTCCTGAGGAAGTTGGCCTTGGCGGCCGAACATCAGGTAGAACGGGGAGTAGCCAGTGGAACAATGAGTGGTATTGTTATAGATCTCCACTAGTTCATCCAACAAGTGGGGCCACTCTACTCTCTTTGTCACTGAAGCCGTTCGGAGCATGTTGATAAAGACCTGGTTAACTTTTTCACACAGACCATTCCCTTGAGGGTGATAGGCCGTGGTGCGGAGCTTCTTACATTCATGGTAGGCACACAGCTCCTGGAAAAGTTGCGACTCGAAGGCCGGACCCCGGTCCGTCAGCAGAGACTCTGGGCACCCATAGTGCTTTACATACTCCTTGTAAAAAGTAAGAGCAGTGGTCTTGGCGGTCAAGTCCCTGACAGGTACCACGACTACCCACTTGGAGTAGTGGTCAACCATGGTGAGGGCGTAGGTATACCCGCATCTTGTAGGGGCTAGCTTCACATGGTCCAGGGCGACTAGCTGATTCGGCCGGTGGGAGGTGATTGGATGCAAAGGGGCCCTGACTTCTCTTCCCCCAGCTTTGGAGATATTACAGGCAGGGCACTCAGCACACCAGTTCTCGATGTCAGCCCTCATCCCGATCCAGTAGAACCGCTGTCGGATAGTGGCCTCCGTCTTGTGTACCCCGAAATGACCGGACCGGTCATGGTAGGCATCTAGCACCATCTTAGCGTCTCGTCGGGGAATGAGGATCTGGTGGCACCTCTCCCCAGAGACCGGATCAAGAGAGTTCCGCAGGATCAGTCCCTTCTGTAAGAAGAGCCTCTTTCTTTGCCTCCAGAGTCGCCTTAGCTCGACATCAGGATAGGGCCTCTTTATCCGCATGGGGACCCGACCAGTAGAGAGGTAGTCATAGATCTCCCCCAGGACACGGGACTCTTCCTGGATGGTCTGCCACCTGGCCAAGTCTTGCGGGGCCCTAGGTGGAGGCGAAGGCGTTTCAGGCCCGGCTACATCAATAGCACTCTGGGTAGCGAACCTTTGATAGAAGGGAGGCATTTCTACGTCTTCCCAATCGCTGTCCTCTGGGGCCTCTTCGCCCTTGGATAGTCGGGACAGAAGGTCTGCATTGACGTTAGCCTTGCCACTGCGGTACTTAATTTCAAACTGGAAATTGGCCAGTCGAGAAGCCCACCGCTGCTCCAGGGCGCCCAGCCGAGCAGTGTTGAGATGCGCCAACGGGTTGTTATCCGTATAGATGGTAACAGGGGTGGCAGCCAGGTAGTCCTTGAACTTTTCAGTGACGGCCCACACTAGGGCTAGTAACTCCAACTTGAAGGAGCTATAATTGTTATCGTTCTTTTCAGCACCCCGAAGACTCCGGCTGGCATAAGCTACGACTCTCTCTTGGCCATCTTGAACCTGGGACAGCACAGCTCCCAAGCCTTGGAAGCTGGCGTCTGTGTAAAGCCGGAAAGGAAGGTTATAGTCCGGGTAGGCCAGGATAGGAGGCGTGGTCAACAGGCGTTTCAGGGCTTGAAAAGCAACCTCCTGCCGTTCGGACCACTCGACGGGGAGTCGTCGGTTGTAGCTTTCTCGAGGGCAACCCCGGAGTAACTCATTGAGGGGCTCGGCCACTTGGGCAAAGTGGGGAATGAAGCGGCGGTAATAGCCGGCAAATCCCAGAAAGCTTCTCACCTCCTTGACGGTTTTAGGGGTATCCCAGTGTTCCACAGCCGAGATCTTCTCTGGGTCGGGTCGTATCCCCTCAGCACTCACAACGTGCCCCAGATAGTTCACTTGGGGTTTGAGAAGGTGGCACTTGGAAGGCTTGATTTTCAGGCCGTGATCGATTAGGACCTGGAACACTTCAGCCAGATGATGGACGTGATCTTCGTAGGTACGTGAATAGACAATCACATCATCTAGGTAGAGCAGGACACTCTGAAAGTTGAGATGGCCGAGACACCTTTCCATCAACCGCTGGAAGGTAGCGGGGGCGTTGCACAGACCGAAGGGCATGCTGGTGAATTCGAATAGTCCCATGGGGGTGGTGAAGGCCGTCTTCTCACGGTCTTCGGGTGCCATGGGCACCTGCCAGTACCCACTGGTGAGGTCCAAGGTGGAGAAGTAGGCGGCTGACCCCAAAGCAGCAATAGACTCTTCGATCCGGGGCAAAGGATAGGCATCCTTGTGGGTGATTGTGTTTATCTTCCTATAATCCACGCAGAACCGGATGTTACCGTCTTTCTTCCTCACGAGGACAATAGGGGCAGCCCACGGACTCTGACTTTCTTGGATAACGTTAGAGTCTTTCATCTCCTTGAGCAGTTTCTTGACCTGCTGATAGCTGGCAGGAGGGATTGGCCGATGTTTCTCTTTGATAGGCAAATGGTCCCCAGTGTTGATCCGATGCTGGACCAGGTTGGTCTTCCCGAAATCGAGGGAGTGTTTGCTGAAGGCCTCGTGATACCTTTTGGCCACCTTGAGGATGCCGTGGAGGTATTCAAGTGGGGTATTGGCATCGCCAATATGGAGTTCATCCCACCAAGGGGCGAGAGCCCTGTTTGAGTCCCTTTGAGTGCCACGGATGGAACTCTGATAGGCGATGGTCTCCTCACAGATGATGTCCTCAGGATCGAGTTGGTATAACATGGCCACGGTGGTGAACTTGGGTAGGTCAGCTGAGGAGTCTCCAAGGTTCACCAGACGGACAGGGACCTGACCATTGGAGACGGTCACCAGGCTTCTAGCGGCCCTGACAAGAGGTTGCCCCTCAATTTCAATAGCATCCAGAAGGGCCACATAATCAGCATCGTTGAGGCCTGGACGGACCCTGCACCAGATGAGGAACTCACTGTTAGCTGGGATGGTGATCGGACGAGCATCTCTAGTGCGGACACGGCAGATTTCTCCTCGAGGATTGGCAAATTTCCGCTGAGCGGCGAGCACCTTTATGGTCTTCTGAACGGCTTGCCTGTACTGAGGAGACATAGCACAAGACATAGAGGCATTCAAGGCATCCAACACTTCAGTGAATACATGACGGATAATATTCATGCCTAATACCACGGTCCCACTATCTCCCTGAGCCTCAGTAACAATGATACCCTGACGCGCTAGCTCCCGCTTCCCTATGCAGACAGTGGGTTCCCAGTAACCTAGTTGCACAATAGGACGACCATTACTAGCAATAAGTTTCAGACGGTATTTCTCAACTGGACCTAGGGTTCTCAGATCCCAATGTTCTTCAAACACATGCCTCGGGATAGTGGTAACCTGGGAACCTGTATCTACCAGAGCCTCCAGGGGGACTCCGTCCACCCAGAGAGTCACATGCGGGCATTGTGAGAGGAACCTTGAGAACCACTGTGCTTCCTGCGGGCCTGGATCTCGACCTCCTGGGTGTTGGCCCTCGGACCCAGGGGTAGCCCGTTTAACTGATAGCACTGAGAGCGGTAGTGTCCATGTCGCCTACAGTGGCGGCAATAGGGGCGCTCAGGGGATCTAAGTCTCGGTGGAGGGGGCCGATCGGGAACTGAATACTCAGGGCAGGGGTCCTGTGGTGGTGGAGGTGTTGGATAGGCCCCTTGTAGCCCCCTTAGGGCTTGGCAGAGAGAGTCAACCACTTGCGTAAGGAGAGCAGGGATCGCTGGTGAATTAGCCGGGATAGACTGTTGGGCAGCTTGTATAGCGGAAACTGGTGGAACCATAGTGGGCACTGGAGGTGGGGGTATAGGTCCCACCGGATCCGGGCAATCCGAACCTGGAGTACAGCCGGCACAGGGATTGTCAATGCCAACCACCCTCAGAGCCAGAGTCTTGAAGTCCAGGAAAGGCATTGTAGGGTTTTGGGCAGCTAGCATACGCAGTTGGCTCTGGATGAGTCTAGAGTCCACCCCCTCTATGAAGCGGTCAGTGATCATACTCTCCACAGCCGAGGGGTCTATGGTATCAACCTGTCTCAGGGCCCGGTAGGCAGATTGAAGTGCTAGTGCATAGTCTCTGAGGGTCTCACCTGGCCTTTGTCGTCGGTCATAAAACTTAAGGCGGACCTCCGTGGGTGACTGTACCTCAAATTCTTTACTCAGCCGGGTCAGGATCTGTTGTACATTAGCTTTCTCCGTAGCTGGCCATGACCGCACCTCCTCGGCAGCGGGACCCTCAAGTTGTCCTAGCAGCAACTGCACCTGCTGAGTGGGAGAGAGTGAGACAAGTTCAAGGGTGCGGGAAATTTTTTCCTTGAAATCAGCCAACGTGTGGGGTTCTCCTTTATAACTGGGAAGATTGTTGGGCCCAATGAAGAATGGGACCGCTGCGGTAGCCATAGCAACGGGAGCCGCGGGAAGCCTTCTTCGGGCCGTCGGCGAACTGCCGGACCCGTCAGAGTCACTGTGATGGCCGGTGGACATGACGAGGGGTTCTGGTGTAAGGCGCCTGGAAGAAAGTAGGGGCGAGGAGAGCTTGCGGGAACAGCAGGCACCGATAGGCAGGGTATCCGGGACCGGAGAGGAATAGGGCGGAAGTCAGCATCAACACTTCCGGCGGTCCGGGCACAATCTCCTTCCCTCCTGCAACAGAGGCTTGGATACTGCAGGGCCGGGGCGGAGCGCGCGCGCGCGCGAAGACAGTGCGTCACCGGTTGACTTGACCCCTTAGCAGGCCGCAGCGCGGCAATAGCAAAGCCTCTGGGGGGATTAGCAGTACAGTTCTGGGGACACTGACAGTTGGCACAACACAGTCTGTATCCTGTTCGTGACGCCAAAAATGCGATGCCCTGGCCCCTGGGGGCCACTTCCGCAGTGCTGGTGTTATGAGCGGGCAATGACCGGGGCAGCTGCAGGGGTTATACTTGTCACGGTATAGGCCTGAGGGCAGCACAGCTGTAGGGCCGGTCTGAGGAATCTGCGGGTGATGATGGGCATGCGATTCTTCGCTGCACTTAGTCAGGGCACCAGTTAGTGGACACCAATGCCAGGGTTCAGTAACAGCGGTTTTATTATAGAAAAGATAACTAGTAGCAACAGTTCTGTCCGGATGCAACCGGGTATATAGCAGGCTTTGACAAATAAAGCAGGAGTGGTGCTGCATAGGCTGTGAGAATACGTGCCGGATGATGGGAGTAGGAGTATGAGAGGAATAGCGTTGCTGGGTGGATTAGCTTGAGAATAATACTTGCTGTGAATCCTTGCAGCGATGAGGAGAAATAACGGAATGACACCCAGATGAGAGAAAAGAATCCGGTCACTTGAGCAGGCAGAAACAGCCGAAGACTTGAATACAGCAGCAGAATCAGTCACTCTTCTTATGGTGAAAAGGCTGCAGAGAAGAAGCCCAACTCCTCTGAGGCAGGAGAGGGACGACACACATCCTCCTTGCTTGGAAGCAGGGGGAAGACTAACTTGTTAGGAGGAAGTGGGAGGTCACATGGTTGCTCCTGGCCAGAACTAGTCGGCCATTGGAGGAACCATGGTTACAGGTCACGTGATCAACAGCCTTGCATACCACTGTACACTGTAATAATACACAGGAATACATGAGAATACACATGAAAATGCACAATACCAGAGAATACTAGGGGAAAACCAACAGCAGTTGCAGTGCAAACACTTACCAGAACAGGCATTGACACAGAAATAGAAATGACCATAATAGGAGTAGTAGTCTGCATGTTCTGGGACACTGCAGACCCCCTACTCCATCTATACAGTACATGTATATACAGGACCCCCTACTCCATCTATACAGTACATGTATATACAGGGCCCCCTACTCCATCTATACAGTACATGTATACAGGACCCCCTACTCCATCTATACAGTACATGTATATACAGGACCCCCTACTCCATCTATACAGTACATGTATACAGGACCCCCTACTCCATCTATACAGTACATGTATATACAGGACCCCCTACTCCATCCATACAGTACATGTATATACAGGGCACAACAGGTATACCAAACTGTGACTGGGTAACACCGCCACACCAGACCTGACCAATACCGCCATACTGTAACTGGATAACACTGCCACACCAGACCTGACCAATACCGCCACACTGTGACTGGATAACACTGCTATACCAGACCTGATACCAACATACTGTGACTGGATAACACTGCCATACCAGACCTGAACAATACCGCCATACTGTGACTGGATAACACTGCCACACCAGACCTGACCAATACCACCATACTGTGACTGGATAACACTGTCATACCAGACCTGACCAATACCGCCATACTGTGACTGGATAACACTGTCATACCAGACCTGACCAATACCGCCATACTGTGACTGGATAACACTGTCATATAAGACCTGACCAATACCGCCATACTGTGAATGGATAACACCGCCACACCAGACCTGACCAATACCGCTATACTGTGCTGGATAACACTTGCAGGAGACCTCAGAGTATCACACTGGGGTTTTCCAGACAACAGGGGAATTAATTTGGCCAGACAAAACTAATTAATAGCCGATCCAATGTGGAAGGCAATTCATTGCTCCCCCAATAATCAAACAGACATCTAGGCCCTGAGACACCAAAGCAGCTTCAAACCATGAGGCGCCTTCCACCATGTTTCAGTAGGGATTAGTTTTTTGTTTTTTTGTTTTTTGTGCATTTGTGCTAAAAAGTTATTCTAAAAATTTTTCTCTCCTATGTCCATATAAAATATTCCCAGAAGCAATGTGGAACATCTGATGTGAGACAGAACAGAATATTTTCTACAGCCTCCTTTCGCAGACACCATTTTTGTTCATTTTTTTCCTTATAGTGCAAACTTGCACAGAGATTTTTGCAGTCTTCTCTAAAAAATTTTTTTTACTCCCTTGGGTTCTACATCAGCTTTTTCAGGATTGCTTGTTGCCCTCTTCTTGTTGCTTGTTGCCCTCTTCAGGGGAACTCTGGCACTTAAAAGCTTTCTTGAAGAGAACAGAGTTTTCAGTAACAATGCTCTGTGTGCCTTTATTCAAAGGGCAAAGTTTATCTACTTTTTCTCCCTGCACTGTAGAGGTTTACTCAGTGTGTTCAATAAAAGACATGAACAGTACAACCTCAGTATTAGGCTATGTTGCCACATTGGAAGAGACCAGCCGGGTCACGGAATGGCCGGTCTCTGAAAAGATCATCCCGACCGGTACTGCTATACCAGCCGGATGGTCTTTAGCCCGCATCAGAACTCCTCACTGCACACTATGAAGCGTGCGGCCACAGCCGCTCTCTTCATAGTGTGCACTGACAGGGCTTTCTGTGGTTGCTATTCAATGAATAGTGGCCACAGAAAACTGACATGTCAGTCAGTGCCGCGAGGGATCCCGACCGGGATCCCATAGAAGATAAGGCAGTGTGTCTTTTCGTACAAAGTACAGCCGTTATTGCCGATTGCAACAATGGCCGTACTTTTACGAAAAGATACGCTGTGGGAACATAGCCTTACCTTGTTTGTCTATAATTGTGAAAGGTCACATTTTACTAATAAATAAAGCAGAAATTCAGAGTACCACCTACTTTTTCATTTAAAGCCCCGTTCACACTACAGAATCAGTGCCGAGATTCTGTACGGAACCCTTCCCCTGAGCTGACTTGGCGCCGAATCCTGCCTTAAATGTGTGTCAATTCTTTAAACAGAGAGGCGCCGAGAGCGGAGGCGCACAAGCCCTCCCATTCAAACACATTGAAGGCAGCATTCGGCACAGAGTCCGTGCTTGTGGTTGTCAGCACGTAGAAACCTAGAAATATTGGATGGGATTTAAAGAAAATGCAGAACTATCTGCTGTTTGAGTTGTAATACTGTACTTATCTACTGGTCTTTAACTACCCTTTAGACTAGTGGAATATACCGCCCCCTATAGGGCATTTATAAATGCTACGTGATTATACCTGCATATTTCCTCTAATAAGTGTGCTATACATACAAATATTTTGAAGTGTTTCAGTATGACATAGCTGATGGTGTACCATGAATAGATGCACAGTCAAGGGTTGTCCCATGTGCTTCTATGTACAGTTTGTAATAGGTTGCTTATACAGTGTTCCAAACAGAGCTGTGGCAAGAGGAATATGCTCTAAACAGTAATTGTTTGTTATGAGTATAGTACCAACATAGTCCACAGCACCATTCACATGTGTTCACTGACTGCTGCTTTTCTCTAATCCAATCTCATTTACTCCACAGCCACTGTCCTAGGGATTACCAGCAGGAAAACAACAAGAAAATGGAGAGGGCATACAAAGTCCACATAGATCTAACATACAAACTAAATGTGCTGGATTAAAAATTCTGTATTGTTTTGTAGGTTTTCAGTTGTATTTTAGCAAACAACACAGAAAAAGAAAGCCAGTCCAGTCTTCAGTATGGTTTAAGAAACACGGAAGCACAGATAGCCATGGGACCATTATGTAGGGCTGGGGAGAAAAGGTCACCGGTGCTATCTCACAGCAGCAGGGGAAGGGGCACAATTCTAAAAAGTAATAAAAAGTAGCAGAATTACAGAGTAATATCAGTGGTATCATATGACCACATTCCTGGCTCCTGCAATCTTTGCCATACCATGTGCATTTACAGAACTGGTGCCAGAGACATCCAACATACTTTTACCTCTCTGTCATGGTGGGGGCTCAGTTCCTCAGTCAACACCCTGTTTACACCCTTAGATGTCACGGCCATTGCTGGCCATCAAAGTGGTTTAAATAGAGAAAGGGTTAAGACATTATTGTAACTAAAAATGAGCAAACCGAACCTGCCTAACCCAGATTCATTTTGAACTTTGCAAACAATTTGGTTCATTACCAAATCGAACTTCGGTCCACCGGTGTCTCCTAGTGGTTCTCTGTTCCCATCCTGGTGTCTTCTGTGGGGAAGGCCCGCTCTGCCAATCACAGGCCGCGGTGCTTTCTCGCTCTAATCAGCCTGTGATTGGCTGAGCGGGCCTTCACCGTAGAAGACGCCAGGACCACATTAAAACAGCTAAAAACCTGCAGTCGTTTTAATGCAATTCGTTAAAGTTCAGTTTGGCACAAACCCAAACTTTACATTAAAGTTCAGCGGACCTGCGGAGCCGAACCTTTGAAAAGTTTGCTCATCTCTAATTGTAACCTCTGTCTAGGCACAAAATGGACACAGTTTTCTTTTAAGAGCAAATACGTAAAACTAGTATCTGATTGCTATATAGTCACCATTTGACTGTATTAGTGGCTATTCTGGTGTTTGTATAGTTGTAATGTACCCCTATACCGGATGAAAGTGCACATCTGTTATTTCTTTGATTTGAAATAATTAAGGAGTGGGGTGGGGGAGGGGGGGTGGAATTTTGCCTTATTGCCTAATTGCCTCTTTTACACAAGCTGATGTTAGGTAGGAAACAGATATAGAGATAAGATACAGAGATAAGCGCGTTGAGTTTGATCATTCTGCATTTAATAACAAATGGCTGAGGACGTTGGATGCAGCCCTAAAGGTCCTATTAGACAAAGCAATTTTTAAATAAATAACTGATTAAATTTTATGATTTTGAATGAGATTGTTTATTGTTAACCTAAAACCGTTCCCAGTATTACACAGAACGATAGTCGTTAGTTACGATCATTACTATGATCGATATTGCGATTGTTACTACGTTTATTTACTCCATGTGTCCCAGCAAAACAATGAACAATGTGCAATTACACTGAACGATTAGTGAACAAATGCGGAACTTGAGGGAACGAATGTGGAATTACAGCGAACGATTAGAGAACGATGAAAGTTGATTTTAAGTTCAGATCTAAATCAATGATCAACGACACACAAACAAACAATTTTTCAATCATTGCCTGCAATTACAGAATGATTATCGTTTCAATTCGAACAATATAACGATAATCGTCCCATGTAATAGGGCCCTAAGGCTGCCTGGAAAGCTTAGATACAGCCATACTCTGTATCCATGTTTTTCCGAACTCCTAAGGCCTGCATTCTTTGCTTTACACTTAGCTGACCAACCTTAAAGAGGATGTACCACCAGGTACATCCTCTTTAATCTGAACCCACGGATCGAACGGTGCCGTCGTGGGGAAGCTGGTGCCGCGGTCCGTTCTTCGGACCGCGGCCCGGTTCCCGTGCATGGCGCCGTTCTATGCACCGGAACCGGCCGGTGCTCAAGCACTGGAGGTAGGACGGCCCGCCCCCAGTGGGAGGGAATTCCCTCCCCTGTACGACGCGGCTCCATTAGAATTAATGGAGCCGCGTCATACAGGGGAGGGAATTCCTTCCCATTGGGGGCGACCCTGCCGGCCTCCAGTGCTGGAGCACCGGCCGGTTCCAGTGCATAGAACAGCACCGTGCACGGGAACCGGGTCGCGGTCCGAAAAACAGACCGCGGCACCAGCTTCCCCATGACGGCGCCGTTCGATCCGTGGGTTCAGGTTAAAGAGGATGTACCTGGTGGTCACATGACTAGTGAAGTTTGGATGCAACACACATAGAAAAAGCAACCGAATGTGCTAAGGTCAGTCAGACCCATAAGGAATCTGGCAGGATGAGAAACTAAAACCCTAATGTTTATAGATTTTGAGAACCCAGAAAACATAGTAAATCTGAGCCATGGGTATCAAGTTGCCTTCCCAAAGTTAGATTATTCCCAATTCCTTAGCTGAGAACATTGTTCATCTAGTTTTTGAGCAATGACCCTTCCACCATGTTGTTTTGTGCATACTGTGCTGTGACTTGCACTCCATTGCTTTTCTTTATGTATTACGAGACAAAACATCACAAGAACATAAAATATAACCCTAATGTTGAAGTCAAGTAGTAGTAAAGTATTCCGAGTCCCAGTAATTGCCATATTTTACACTGCGTATTGGCACATAATGTTCTTCTGCGATCATTATCTTATCTCAGGATTATCTTGTGCAGTGTATGGGCCCAATATAATCTAGGTTTAACCATTATCTCATGGCCATATATTTACATAGTGTACTATACATTAACACACCTGTCTATTCAAGTGTCAACTGCACTTTTCATGGAGTGTTACCTTGTGACCTGAACATCGCAATAAAGTCATGATACATGTGATAGTTAAACATTACACGACACTATGTTCCAGAGCACTCAGAATCCCACCGATCGGAGCTTCTGGCATGTCAAAAGTTTGTTGAAACTTTCATATGTTTTTCAAATTACGTATCTAGTAATTATAATGGGAAATTATTTGGAAGCCCTTCCTTTAACTTTATAATGAACGTAGCTTATAGTTCTTAGGTTGTGTTAGAGATTTTTTTTTTATTTGACCATACAAATAAAATAGTATTTAACATGGTCACAAATTACCCTATAATTATGACCACAGTCACAAAATGTTCCACTTCCATCTCCGCATACACACTCAATGACAACAGAATGGAAAGCTTCACTTGCCAAAGTCATACTCCTCCTATATATTTAGTTCACCACAATGTTTTTGTTTTCTTGGAACATTGAAGATGAAGATACAAGTAAGCTAGAACAGTTTAAGACATAACATTTCTAGATCGTTTTAGAGAGTTAATTTCTTCGGGCAAATGGGCAACTACCAGGGCCGGATTAAAGAGTGGGCACAAGGGGCACGTGCCCCGGGGCCCCCACAACAAAGGGGCCCCCACCAACCCGAACCCGGAAGCAGGGTTCCGGGTTCAGGTTGTTCCTTTTTTTTTCTTCAACCCCCCTCTGCCGCCCCCCACCGGTAATGTCTGCGCCCGGGGGGGGGGGGGGGGGGTTGGGGGGGTTAGCGGTGTCACCTTCGGGGCCAGGTGAGCTTCCAGCAGACAGGCTGTTGCACACAGGCACGGAAGCTCACCGCAGCAGCCCGCAGTGCCCGGACTTCCTGTTCGGCAGCGGCGCACAGTGACGTCATCGCGCCGAGCAGGAAGTTCGGCCACCGCGGGCTGCTGTGATGAGCTTCCGTGCCTGTGTGTAACAGGCTGTCTGCTGGAAGCTCACCTGGCCGGCAAGTAAACAGGGGTGGGGGGATCCGGAGCCTGACCAGCCTGCCCCTCCAACCCCTCGGCTGATCCCCCTGTCCCCCAGCTTCTCTTCCTGCTCCCCCAGCTTCTCTCCCTGCCAGCCCGCCCCTCCAGCCCCTCGGCCGATCCCCCTGCCCCCCAGCTTCTCTCCCTGCCAGCCCACCCCTCGGCCAATCCCCCTGCCCCCCACCTTTTCTCCCTGCTCCCCAGCTTCTCTCCCTGCCAGCCAGCCTGCCCCTCTGCTGATCCCCCTGCCCCCCCACCTTCTCTCCTTGCTCCCCAGCTTCTCTCCCTGCCAGCCAGCCTGCCCCTCTGCTGATCCCCCTGCCCCCCCACCTTCTCTCCCTGCTCCCCAGCTTCTCTCCCTGCCAGCCAGCCCGCCCCTCTGCTGATCCCCCTGCCCCCCCAGCTTCTCTCCCTGCCCCCCAGCTTCTCTCCCTGCCAGCCCACCCCTCGGCCAATTCCCCTGCCCCCCACCTTCTCTCCCTGCTCCCCATCTTCTCTCCCTGCCAGCCGGCCTGCCCCTCTGCTGATCCCCCTGCCCCCCCACCTTCACTCCCTGCTCCCCAGCTTCTCTCCCTGCCAGCCAGCCTGCCCCTCTGCTGATCCCCCTGCCCCCCCACCTTCTCTCCCTGCTCCCCAGCTTCTCTCCCTGCCAGCCAGCCTGCCCCTCTGCTGATCCCCCTGCCCCCCCACCTTCTCTCCCTGCTCCCCAGCTTCTCTCCCTGCCAGCCAGCCCGCCCCTCTGCTGATCCCCCTGCCCCCCCAGCTTCTCTCCCTGCCCCCCAGCTTCTCTCCCTGCCAGCCCACCCCTCGGCCAATCCCCCTGCCCCCCACCTTCTCTCCCTGCTCCCCAGCTTCTCTCCCTGCCAGCCCACCCCCCAGCTTCTCTCTCTGGCCCCCAGCTTCTCTCCCTGCCCCCCAGCTTCTCTCCCTGCCAGCCAGTCCGCCCCTCTGCCGATCCCCCTGCCCCCCCCAGCTTTTCTCCCTGCCAGCCCGCCCCTCGGCCGATCCCCCTGCCCCCCAGCTTCTCTCCCTGCCAGCCCACCCCTCTGCCGATCCCCCTGCCCCCCAGCTTCTCTCCCTGCCAGCCAGCCCGCCCCTCTGCCGATCCCCCTGCTCCCATCAGCTTCTCTCCCTGCCCCCCCCCCCAGCTTCTCTCCCTGCCCCCCAGCTTCTCTCCCTGCCAGCCAGCCCGCCCCTCTGCCGTTGAGTTATGTTCGGAGAAGTCTTCATGATGGCTGCGCCAGATGGAGAGGAAAGCAAAGAGTGAGCGACAGCAATCGGAGAAGACGTCACCCGTGAGTCATTAGTAACTGCACTGTAATCACTTCTATAGTGTGCAGAGCCTGTGTACCATTGGGGTCTAAATAGGTCAGTGTATGGTTTGCGGTAGTGTACTGACACAGCCCCGCGGTCACTACAGTACACTAGCGCAAACTTTTAAACTAGAATCCAACTACAACAGCTGCAGGCACTACAACTCCCAACATATCCTGAGGGCTGCAGACTGTCAGTACATGCTGGTAGTTGTAGTGCCTGCAGCTGTTGTAGTTAGGTCCTAGGTGCATTATACACTGGATGCTTTGTGGTATATAAGAATACATAGATTTGTGGGGGCTCAGTGCAGGGAAGTGACCCCAGAACATCACTAATAGGGGATAGGGGGAGATGTTTTTGTTCTATCCCCTATTAGTGCTGTTCTGGGGTCACGTTCCTGCACTGATCCCCCACAGATCTCTGTATTCTGATCCCTTACAAAGCCTCCAGTGTATAATGCACCTAGGACCCAACTACAAGAGCTGCAGGCACTACAACTCCCAGCATATCCTGAGGGCTGCAGACTGTCAGTACATGCTGGGAGTTGTAGTGCCTGCAGCTGTTGTAGTTGGGTCCTAGGTGCATTATACACTGGATGCTTTGTGGCATATAAGAATACATAGATCTGTGGGGGCTCAGTGCAGGGAAGTGACCCAAGAACATCACTAATAACATCTCCCCCTATCCCCTTTTAGTGATGTTCTGGGGTCACTTCCCTACACTGAGCCCCCACAGATATATGTATTCTGATCTCCCACTAAGCATCCAGTGTATAGGACCCAACTACAACAGCTGCAGGCACTAAAACTCCCAGCATGTACTGACAGTTTGCAGCCCCCAGGATATGCTGGGAGTTGTAGGACAGTGTGGACAGATGTATTGCTGGACCTTCAGGACTGATGGTTGTCACCCACAGATTGCAGCCACCAGGAGACTCTGCATACAGTGATTTATTAAAGGGTTGTCCTCTCAGAAACTACAACTCCCAGCATACCCTGAGAGCTGAATAAATGGAGGGTGTTCTGAGAGTTTCACTTTGACTGAAAATGTTTTTAAGGAAGGATTTGTCACAGATACAGATGAATCCAGGAAAGCAGCGGCCTGTCGTGTCTCACTGGTTCTATATTGGTGGGCACCAAGGATCATTTCCTCTGGTGGGCCCCAGGTACCCCAGTCCGATACTGGACAGAAGCGGACCCCAAACTAAGACGTCCCCGACCTCCTTCACGTCTGTTTGATGAGAAGAGCGGGCATCAAGCAGAGCGGCACCCCAGTACCCAGCACTACTGAGAGCCGGGGGATGACGCTCAGTAGTACTGGGTGCTGAGTATTCGGTGCTGGGGTGCCAGCCGTGACGGGGTACACACCATGCATACACCACGATGGGGTGCCTGGGGGGGGGGTTCACCTCAGCATGCAAAGTGCCTAGGGCAGCATAAATTCTAAATACGGAGAATACGCGGAGAACTACAGCTACCAGGACACCACTGGGGATGGGGGAGGGCAATTACAGCTACCAGGACACCACTAGGGGTTGACTACAGCCACCAGGGGCATTATTACTATATGGGGGCACAGCAGGGGACATTACTATATGGAGGGCACAGCAGGGGACATTATTACTAAATGGAGGCACAGCAGGGAGCAATAGTACTATATGGGGACACAGCCGGAGGCATTATTACTATATGGGGTGCAGCAGAACCATTATTTATATATGTGGACATAGCAGGGGACATTATTACTATATGGGGACATAGGGACTTTAAAACTATTTGGGGCACAGCAAGGGACATACAGGGGGCAACCCACATACCTACTCACTTTACTGGAAATCACACCAAAAAGTGGAATTAATACTGTTTGGGACCTTATGGGTTGGAAAAAGGGAAGGAAGTTGTTGTAAAAGTGCGGAGCCTAAGATGTTTGTCTGGCAGGTCAAACGGAAACGGAAAGTGACGCCTCAGATCAAAGAAGACATCACCTGTAAGTCACTGGATGACATTTCTTTTGTATTTTCTAGAACATTATTTGGTAGGGGTGCCTAGAGTTTATAAAAAAAAAAAAGTTAGGCTATATTGCTCTAAGCCATAATACCATCACTGCTTCTCGCTAGCAAAAATCATTGGTCACCGGCCATGCATCGCTACGTCAAAAAGTGATGTGCGGCTGATGGCTGATCCAGCCTTATCATATGCTCTGTAAGTGAGCGCCAATCTAGCAGAATGGCGCTGCTTACCCAGGATATCAGGCTGTGTATAATGGCACTAACACAGTGGCTAAGAGCACACAGAAAGTGCTGGGTTCTCACATTGCGTTATTAACACAAACACAATGTGAGAACACACCCTGATACTCACCCCTTCCTGCACCTGTCTCTAGGGCTGTGCATCTTCCTCTGCACTGCAGCCTCTAGTGACCATCACGTGCACAACAGAGGAGGATGCTGAGCCAGGAGCGAGGAGGGATCTGTGTTAAGTCGCCTACAGTAAACTGACATCTATATAGATCGTGATATTGTTATTTTTTTTTGGGGGGGGGGCAGCCTCCAACAAAATTGTCGCCCGGGGCCTCCACCAACCTTAATCCAGCCCTGGCAACTACTATCGTTCAAGACCTAGGGCCCCTTCACTGACCCACATGAATATAGATGGGTCCAGTACTTTAGCAGACAAGACTGAGCTGCAATATCAGGCTCATCCACACTTGGACACTATGGACTGGGTATAGTACAGTTAAAGAGTATGCCAGTCATTTAATTTTTTGTAATGTATTGCTATGGTAGCATAGAACATAATATACAATGCAAATAAAATAATATACTCACTTAACACCCTCCCCCAGGGTCCTTCTGTCACATCTTTGGGTCCCCCACTGAACACTCTGACTGCTACTTCCAAGAAGGACTCATCTCGGCAGTTGCAGTCCTCCTAGCCAATCATTGCCATAACCCTTTCCTGCTTTAGGGTGGTTTCACACTACAGAATCCGCGCGGATAAGTTACGGTGGATTCCGTCGTTTGTACCCACTCAAGGCCACGCGCGCCTCCGCCCGTGCCATAGACACAATGACATGTTAATTCTTTTGGCGGACGGCATAATCTGCCCGGCCATAGAATGGTGCCTATAGCATTGGCGGAAATGCGCGCCACCGCGAGCAGGTACGAGTGCCGGAATCCGCCGGACTTTATCCGTGCAGATTCCATAGTGTGAACCCACCCTTAGTCAGTAATTGGTGAGCTGTCACTGCTGTGGCATGAGTGTTCAGCAGGGTACCCTAAGATTTGACAGGGCCCTGGGGGAGCAGGGTTAGGTGAGTATGGGTTGTTTATTGTTTATGGGCAGCCAATTTTTCTGTTAATCAGTTTCGATCTCTGGCATTTGACATTACTTTTTCTACACCGTTTGCGACTAAACGAGGAAACCACATAATAGTCTAAAAACAGTCCTATGTAATCATAGTTGACCTATGTTTTAAAACAGAAAAAAAAAATTACATTGTTAACCGAAATTACATTGTTAACGAAAGCAGTCAGTCAAATAACTTCTTTTATGGTCTACCCCCTAAAAATAACATAATAAAGCAAAGGCTGGAATTTTACGGCATGCTACAGTATACAGTCTCTTTATTGGCAATACATCTTTCTAAAACTGCAACACATTTTACAGTTTATAAATTAGCACTTCAGCCCTATTCACATGGTCGGCATTTTAGAACATTTGAAATAAAAACTGCGATCAGTCACTGCACAATATATTGCATTGACACTTGAGATGAGCACAACTCGAACATGCTTAAGTCCGATTGTTGAATACCAGTGGCTGAAGAAGTTGAATGCAGCCCTAGAGGGGTCCTGGAAAACATAGTTACAGCCATAGGCTGCTTGACACATGAAATAAGTAGTGATGAGCGAATAGTGAGATATTCGAATATTCGATATTCTTACGAATATCACACAGATATTCGAATATTCGATCCCATTAAAGTCTATGGGAACACGTATTTGATTAGTGAAAAACATCTATTTGACCATTTGGAGGGTGAAACTGGAAGCTGGGGAATTTGAACGCTTATCAAATATTCGCGGGATATTCGTACGAATATCGAATATTCGAATATCTATTCGATCGAACAGTATTTGCTCATCACTAGAAATAAGAATTTGTTTAATTGATTTACCAGACCCAATTTTTACACCTTCTGCTGTCTAGTAAAGAAACACACTAAATTCTGATAGGCATTATACTACAGAAAGTTGCACCATTATTGCCCAACAAAAAAAACTTTATGTATTTACATGTGGTTTTTGTTGTGGTTTTGCCGCAATTGCAGATGGGGCTTAAAACAAAACAGTTCTAGGAACTGTAAGGAACACAAAAGATGTTTGCCAGTGGGTGTTGGCTGCCATATACTGGATTGTCTGTGGTAAGATCTATTTAACCCCTTCCCACACCATGACATATCCATACCTGTCTTTGTTTTAGTATATAATGTCTGTTTGCTACAGTTAGCTAGTTAGGCTCAGTGTAGGTAGCGTTAGTGTCAGTGTGAACAGTCAATGTCAAATTATCTGTTTCCCAATTTAACCTATTATTTATTCTTTACATTGTAAGTGCTTGTCAATGTAAGTAAGTCAGGCAGGTAATTTAAATGCTAGAAAGTCAATTTATCTATTAGTCAGTCCATCAGCTTATCATAGTGTCAATTTGCCAAATTGTTAGTAAGTGTAAGTTATTTAGCTACTGTTACAAATAATGGAAATCATCCTGCTATTTTGTCTTCTCCTGTCTACTAGTTGGTGGGCGGTTGCTACACCCTATAGCTGCTCAATTTTTCTGGATCACCAGAGCTTTCAGCTCAACTCAGGGCTTGGGGAGTTTCTGTTTAGTTAGCTCTCCTTTTGCATCCTTGACTTTTGCAGTGTGGTGCGGATTATGGCATATTCTCTGTGAATTTAAACTCCTATTTCTCTAGTACCTTTTTCTAGAAATAAGCGCAACTCAAGCATCCTCGAGTCCAACCATTCAGCATTTGAAAACTGGTGGCTAAAAAAGTTGGACGCAGCCCTAGGGAGTGCAGGAAAACATGGATACAGCCTATGGCTGCATCCATCTTTTCAGCCACCAGTATTCAAATGCCAAAAAATCAGACCTACTGTACCTTGTTCTAACCCAATTTTCCAGCTAGAAAATCCATTCTAGCAGGATCCTGGTTCATCTTGTAGTTGTCATTGTTTCAGCGCAGCTCAACAAGTTAGTTTTTAGGTTTACCATGGTATTAGTCCTCTAGTTGGTTAGATTTTTAGATTGCTGCTTACTAGAGATGAGTGAATACGATTCGATCGAGTAGGTATTCGATCGAATATTGCGGTATTTGAAAGATTTGAATACAATCGAGTAGTGTGTCGAATATGCGGCAAACATTTGAAAGCCCTCCCATTGCACTTGGCGCTTTTTTTAATCCAATCACCATGCAGGGAGGCCGTGAGGCACCCTGGGAGTACGCACGCAGCGCAAAAACGGCGTATACCCTCATTGGGTGGCTGAACCAAATGACCTTGAATCTTAAATACAAGCCTCCCGCCTTTTGACCTCAGATAAGCTTTCAACCTAGTCAGGGAGAGTTCCTCGAGCAGGGATAGATGCAGCAGCATCAGCAGCATTCATTCCAGTACCCTGTGTGTACAATTTTAGAGTCCCTGGTTTAGCCCACTAAGGGCACGTTAACGTTATACCTATTGTGCCAGTTACCCAGTTAAAGGCACGTGATACCTAGTGTGCCAGTTACCCAGTAAAAGGCATGTGATACCCACTAGTGTGCCAGTTACCCAGTTAAAGGCACGTGATACCTAGTGTGCCAGTTACCCAGTAAAAGGCATGTGATACCCACTAGTGTGCCAGTTACCCAGTAAAAGGCACGTGATACCCAGTGTGCCAGTTGCTCAGTTAAAGGCACGTGATACCTAGTCTGCCAGTAACCCAGTTAAAGGCACGTGATACCCAGTGTGCCAGTTGCCCAGTTAAAGGCACATGATACCTAGTGTGCCAGTTACCCAGTAAAAGGCACATAATACCCAGTGTGCCAGTTACCCAGTAAAAGGCACGTGATACCCAGTGTGCCAGTTGCCCAGTAAAAGGCACGTGATACCCAGTGTGCCAATCTCTGCTCTGCTGCGGCCTAGCGTAATTCGTACAGCGTAATGCGTGATACTCACAAACCACATGACGCTCTACGGATGCACATTGTAATCATGTATGTAACGCTGCACAAGAAATACGAAGGAAATGTGTGAACATTGCCGTAAACATTCGTAAAGAGTTTGCAAATATTCTTCATTCGCAACTGCAGACAGTGGCATTATACTGCGATTTTGGGGTGTTGGGTGCATCCAGGCATGCTCCCCCTGATGTCACAGCGTCATTCCGGAGGTGTTGGCATCATTTAGGGAGGTTTCATGGGGACTTGGTGACCTCCAAGTGGTTGAATTTGGATTTCCAAGTGCCGAGAATTTTTTTCCCATAGACTATAATGGGATCGAGTATTTGTTCGAATAGTCTAATCTCGGTGCCTACTCGATTCGAATTCTCGAAAGTCGAATATTTCACTATTCGCTCATCTCTACTGCTTACTATAGAGCAGCTGGGAACCCTCTTCATCGATATAGTTTGTGTGCAGCCCTGACCTGGGGTGCAATGGAAACTACTGTATGTACTGAGCATAAACTATTGACCGTATGCCTTTTGCTCAGTGAACACTTGCTGGGCAAGACACAGAGAGCAACTGTAAGGCGCTCAAGAGGTAAATCATATCATCACCACTTCTTTTGGTCAAGAACAGATTCCCTAAAAAGACTGCTTAGTACTCCAACAACAATAGGTTCTTAAAGTAGAATTGGGACATTTCAATACAAACTAGATGGTCTGCCGATCCTGCCTAAATACGTTGATATTAAAACATAATTTATTTTAGATAAGCAACTATGACATCATACTGTACATGGGTTTCAGTCAGAAAACGGCTGAGACATCTATCGGGGAATCCGTTGACCTAACAATAGTGTTGAGCGAACTTGCCACACATTTTTGTCATTTGACTTCCACTGCCTGGATAAGCTGAATGCAGCCCTAGGGTTGCCAGGAAAATATGGATACAGCATATGGCCATGTTCACACGGCGTATGAAAACGGCCAGTGTCAGAGAAGATCATCCAGGCCAGTACTGCAGTACCGTCCGGATGATATTCATTTCTGTTGAATTGGGATGCAGGCGCACACTGCATCCCAATTCACCATAGCACTCAATGGAGAGTGCGGCCGGAGCCGCACTCTCCATCGTGTGAACTGACATATCTGTGCGGCCGCTATTCAATGAATGGTGGCCACACAAAACTGACTTGTCAGTTTTCTATGTGGCCGGTTGGAGTCCCGGCCAGAGTGTATACTATGTATACTATGTGGGATTGCATTTCAAATTGCAACAACGGACGTGATTTATGTAAAAGATACGTTGTGTTAACATGGCCTATGGCTGTATCCATGTTTTCCACAACTCCCAACTTTTCCCTGTAACTGGGAGTCAAATACTAGAACGTTCAGCAAGTTTACCCAACACTACTTAACATATATGTTACTGTCTGGTAAGCAACTATTGCATAATATCACAAATAGTATCAAGCCAATCCCAGTGGTGGTGGTAAGGGGCATGTTGCATACCTTATGTTCCATTACATTAGCAGGAACCTAGAAACACTTTTGCACATGGTGCCTTGCTCTTGGTGTCTGCCCCTGACCAAGTACAGTGCAAGTAAATTCTCTGCGGATGCCCTCTCAACCCTCACGGCAGAACATAGTTACCACTGCCAACATTATAAACATCCATACTGCACATGGTCTCCAGAATATCCATGTGCTGGGAGACATGATTCTCAGGACTGGTGGCGGTCTAACCTCATAACAACATCACAGTATACTCAGAACATCCCGAAAAGCAGCAGATGGACGGCATCAGGCGAAGATGTCAATACAAGATAAGGGTTCTAGGAATTAATTGTTTCTATACAGCACTGGGAGCTTTGTTAATATTTGACATTCACAAAAACTGCAAACCACATAAAAGCCATATGGATCCGGCAAAATAAATATAGCTCGACCTAGTTAATAGTGTTTGGTGATGATCCAGAGAATCCTTTATATCAGATTGGAAAAAAAAAAACACTATATTTGTATTTCATTTAAAAAAATAACTACCAATTTATGTGAATTTTTAGGGTGAAGACATGTTACTGTCTTGTGGTGTTTTATGTTTATAGGCACCAGGCCAGTAATTGTTACTGAATAACAGGCATAGCCTTACTAAAGTTAATAAATACCCATGCTAATATCATACATAACAGTCAGGCCACATTACTAATATTTACTGTAGATCTGTACTTGATACCAAATTTTTACCAACCTGGAACTCCTCCCCTTTTTTTACAATCAACTGGTTCAGAATGAATTCTTTCAATGCAGCTTTTAAGCAACTTCATAATACATACCAAAAGACACATATATATTTTCTAAATATGTTGGCACTCACTAAAAGGTACCCACTTGCCTCTGATCAACACCTCCTGGTCTCCTGTCAATACAAGTAAATCATTGGTGACAATCGCTGGTGACTAGAGATGAGCGAACCGGGTTCGGGTTCGAGTCCATCCGAACCCGAACGTTAGGTATTCGATTAGCTGGGGCTGCTGAACTTGGATAAAGCTCTAAGGTTGTCTGGAAAACATGGATACAGCCAATGACTATATCCATGATTTCCACATAGCCTTAGGGCTTTATCCAACTTCAGCAGCCACCGCTAATCAAATGCCGATAGTTCGGGTTCGGATCGACTCGAGCATGCTCCAGGTTCGCTCATCTTTCCTGATGATCCTTTCAGTGATTGGCTGAGCGCAGATGCGGATCAGGGTGTTTAAATCGGCACATCCTCAGAAGTTGCAGGAGCATAAAAGCCATTATATAAGGGTACTTTTGCAGCCTAACCTGCGTCTCCAGCACTTTCTGTGAGACAAGCCCACTGAGTCTCTATGTGTCTTCCTGTACTTCATCTTCTCCTCACTCATCTCCCTTACAGAATTCTATCATTGCTGTAGAGTTTACAACTTGGCAGGCTAGGTTCACACTATGTAACTGTGCGGCTGTATTTTTTATGCAGCTGTAAATGTGCGGATGAAACTACGGCCGTGGGAAAAAATAGACATGCGGCTCAAAACAAACGGTCATTTACTTGGAAATCTGGTTCAACTAAAAATAACAAATAAAATCTTAAGAAAGTGATGCAAACACCTCTGGATGCATCTGGGAAAGCAGGGAACACAGTTTACATGAATTGCTATTACCGGGGTTTGCGATCCTCTGCACTAATGCCGATGTCTCTCATGGTTAATCTATTAAAATAATAAAACACATTTTCGTTGTAATAAAGTGCCTTTCGTTGTTCACTAATTAAATTTAAACTAATCCATCATTTTGCAATTAAATATACTGTTAAAATAAATATATATATAAATAAATGTATATTTATATATATATTTATTTTTTGACAGTATATTTAATTGCACAATGATGGATTCGTTAGAATTAAATTATTGAACAACGAAACTGAATTTATTTAATCGAAAATGTTTTTTATTAATTAAATATTAATTAGTACAGGAAGCTCCATAAGCCGTTAATTCATATTGCCGGCAAAAGAGCTTTCTGTACTAATCATCACTTTACTTTAATGAAAACATCAAATGTTTCTTCTAAAATAGGGGGGACCCTATGCTTTTTTTTTTTAAATAAATAAATAATTAAAAAAAAACGCATAGGGTCCCCCCTATTTTTATAACCAGCCGGGTTAAAAACCAAACGACAGCAGCCTGGTAACACCAGGGTGGGAAGAGCCATTGGTTTAGGCCCTCCCCAGCCTAAATCTTACCAGCCTGCTGCCGCCCCAGTCCAGGAGCGCCAATTTTGATGCTCCGGGACCACTGGCACCTGGCTCTTTCCAGTACCCCTGGTGGCATTGGGTACTGGGGTAATAATAGGGGGTTAGTGTTAGCCATTTTATACCGGCTAACACTAGGCCCCAACTTAGTAATGGATTCCGTCTATTAGACGGCTTCCACTACTAAGTCTATAAAGTAAAGAAATAAAGACAAGACACAAGTTAAAAAAAAAATTTATTCAAATAAAAACACCTCCACACCCCTCATTGACCATTTTATTAAAAAAAATAAAATAAATAACAACCGCTGGTCATCGACGTAGTCCATGGAATCTGACGTAATCCACAGGATACCGATATCTGAAAAACAAAAAGGGAGAAACACACAAAAAACACACAAACAGGAGCACAACACCCATCATTGTGAGCGGTGTTGTGCACCTTACAGTATGCAGCATCTTTACAGATCGCTGCTTACAATCTGGCCCCCAAGGGGTTAAGGGAGGATGTATTGCATCCCCCTTAACCCCTTGGGGGCCAGACTGATGTCAGACTGCACCCATACCTGCAAGGAAGGGGTTAAGTGACCCCCCTTCCTTGCTCCGATGGGTGCAGTGCTGGGGAGGGGGTGGGGAGAGCTGTATACTCACCCCGATGTGTCCTCTTCGCTGGTCCGCAGCACAATGAAGTCACTGTACTGCGGACCGGCTCTTTATATGTGCGCTGAGCCAATCAGCCAATCAGCTGAGCGCACATATATTTCAAAATGTTTCTTCTAATAATGCTATTGTGATAACATAATTAGAAGAAACATTTGATGTTTTAATTAAAGTAAAGTATTGATTAGTACAGAATGCTCTATTTACCGGCTATATGAATTAACGGCTTAATGGAGCTTCCTGTACTAATTAATATTTCATTAATAAAACACATTTTTGTTGTAATAAAATCAGTTTCGTTGTTCAATAATTTAATTTAAACAAATCCATCATTGTGCAATTAAATATACTGTAAAAAAATTAAATATATATATATATATATATATATATGTATATACATTTATTTATATATATATATATATATATATTTATTTTAACAGTATATTTAATTGCACAATGATGGATTCGTTTAAATTTAATTGTTGAACAACGAAAGGGACTTTATTACAACGAAAATGTGTTTAATTAATTAAATATATTAACCATGAGAGGCATCGGCATTACTGCAGAGGATCGCAAACCCCGGTAATAGCGATTCATGTAAACTGTTTCCCTGCTTTCCCAGATGCATCCAGAGGTGTTTGCATCACTTTCTAAAGATTTTATTTGTTATTTTTAGTTGAACCAGATTTCCAAATAAATGACTGTATGTTTTCAGCCGCATGTGTTAGGGCCACGGCGACGTCCCGCTCTCCGGACTGCCACCGCGACTCCTCACCCAGTTCCGCAGCAGCCGGGGTCCACAGGCAGGGACCCGGCGCTGCGGCTACTTCAGCCCAGGGGGGCGCCTCACCTTGCCTCGTTCCTGCCCGCCACTGTGCCGGCCGGCGCGCGCGCCCCCGCCTCCTAGGGCGCACGCGCGCCGGCTGTCTCGGATTTAAAGGGGCAGTGCACTCCTAATTGGTTTAGTGTCTATCACTCCCCTATAAGTTCCAGCCCTGCCCCCTCCCAGGTGTTGGAGCCTCTACATGCTTCCCATAGTGTTTGGCCCAGCTCCCTGTTGTTCCTGACCTCAGTCCTTGTTCCCAGTCCCTGTCCTCTGTCCCGGTCCCTGGTCCCTGTCCGCTGCTTAACCATTGTTCCTGTGCTCTGCCTGCCACCTGCGGTTAAGCCTACAGACCTCTGCCTGCATTACCATCTGCCTACTGCTCCTGCCACGCCTCGCCTGCTGTCACTAGCAACCAAGCCAGGGGTAGCGACCTGTGGGTCGCCTGCCGCAGCAAGTCCATCCCGCCTTGCGGCGGGGCTCTGGTGATAACCAGCGGCCCCTTAGACTCCGCTCCCTGGTGCGGTTATCACCATCGCTAGTGACAGTTCAGTGGATCCACTACTCCAGGCGTTACAGTAGGCTCCAACCATGGATCCCGGCGTGGTGCCTGATATCCGTGACGTAGCCCGAGTGGTCGCCCAACAGGTGCAACAGATCCAGCAACAGTCGCAGCAGATTCAGCAACTGACCGCCGCCTTACAGCAGCATACTACAGCCCAGCGCTCTCCACCTCCTGCAGCTCCTTCGAGACTTCGACTGGCTCTCCCGAGTAAATACGGAGGTGATCCCAAGTTGTGCAGAGGATTCCTGACTCAATGCACCATGCACATTGAACTTTTAAGTAGTCAGTTTTCCACCGAGCGCTCTAAAGTGGCTTTCATCATCAGCCTACTGGAACGTAGAGCTCTGGCTTGGGCCACGCCTCTCTGGGACTGAGATGACCCTGCTGCTGCTAATCTCCGAAACTTTCTGGCCGAGTTCCGCTCCGTCTTTGAGGAACCTGCCCGTGCGTCTTCGGCTGAGACAGCTCTCCTCAATCCCTCTCAGGGGAGTTCCACCGTTGGCGACTACGCCATCCAGTTCCGCACCCTGGCAGCAGAATTGGACTGGAATGAGGCCGCTCTAATAGCCACCTTCAAGAAGGGCCTGTCCAGTCGGGTAAAAGACGTGCTCTCCGCCCGAGATCTTCCTACCTCCTTGAACGATCTTATCCTACTGGCTACCAGAGTCGACAACCGGTTTACCGAGAGAGAGGAGGAGGTCCGGCAAGAACGGCGACTAAGCCTGCCTCATCGCCATCACCGGCTGGCACCTGTTTTCCAGAATCCAGTCACGCCAGTACCCCAGTTAACTCCTGAAGTTCCGATGCAGGTAGAATGAGCTCGCCTGACCTCTGATGAGAGAGTTCGCCGACTAGAGCTGAATCTCTGTCTCTATTGCGGTGGCTCTGATCACTTCCGGCAAAGATGTCCCCAACGTCCTCAGCGTCCGGGAAACGCTCGCACCTAGGTCCGGTAGGAGAGGCCTCCCTAGGTGTGAATGCTACTTCTCCAAGGTTGTCTCTGCCAGTCTCCATCCAGACACCCTCAGGACAAACGCACCAGACTACTGCCTTCATCGACTCTGGGTCTGCAGGCAGTTTCATTGCAGCCACATTGGTCCAAAGATGGCGGCTACCCGTGTTCCAGCTAGCCCGACCCCTGACCATCTCCTCGGTCACGGGCGAGACTCTTACTGAAGCTGTACATTACCAGACGGCACCACTAGTCCTCCAGGTCCAGTCCATCAGGAGAAGATCTCCTTCTACTTCTTGCGCCATTCTTCTTCCGACATCTTGCTGGGTCTACCTTGGCTGCAATTACATACCCCTAGGCTAGACTGGAGAACTGGGGAGGTTCTCAGTTGGGGTTCGGACTGTCCAAATCGGTGTCTGAAGTCTCCTCAACCCAAGCGCTCTATGAGGTCACCTGCTTACGCCAAGCCTCTATCCGGCCTACCGGCGGAATACCAAGACTTTGTTGATGTCTTCTTGGCCAAGGAGGCGGACTCTCTACCACCTCATCGGCCCTATGATTGCCCTATAGACCTTCTTCCAGGAACTTCTTCTCCACGTGGTCGAGTATACCCTCTCTCTGTGCCCGAGACTGAAGCCATGTCCTCCTACATCCGGGAGAACTTACAGAAGGGCTTCATCCGTAAATCCACGTCTCCCGCTGGTGCTGGATTTTTCTTTGTGCAGAAGAAGAACGGTTCCCTCCGCCCATGCATAGACTACCGGGGCTTAAATAAGGTGACTGTCCAGAACCGCTATCCTCTTCTGCTAATCCCCGAACTATTCAACCGTCTCCGTGGAGCCAGGATCTTCTCCAAGCTGGATCTCAGGGGAGCGTATAATTTGATCCGTATTTGTGAAGGAGACGAATGGAAGACTGCTTTCAACACCAGAGATGGGCACTACGAATATCTGGTCATACCATTCGGCCTATGCAACGCCCCAGAGGTCTTTCAGGAATTCGTGAATGATATATTCCGCGACCTCCTCTATGTCTGCATCATTGTCTATCTTGACGACATCCTGGTCTTCTCCCACGACCAGCAGACCCACGTGTCCCATGTACGGCAGGTTCTACGAAGACTACGGGCCAACCATTTGTATGCCAAACTGGAGAAGTGCGTTTTCCATCAGCGCAGCCTGCTGTTTCTTGGATACATTGTCTGCGACCAGGGCCTACAGATGGATCCAGTGAAGCTCTCAGCTGTTCTCCAGTGGCCACGTCCTGTGGGACTTAGAGCTATCCAACGTTTCCTTGGATTTGCCAACTACTATCGGCAGTTCATCCCTCACTTCTCTACACTGGTCGCACCCATAGTGGCTCTCACCAAGAAGAAGGCGGAATCCAGACGTTGGCCTCCAGAGGCCGAACAAGCCTTAAATAGCCTAAAGTCTGCCTTTGCCTCTGCTCCTGCTCTAGTCCGTCCAGATGTCACCAAGCCGTTTTCTCTTGAAGTCGATGCATCTTCTGTGGGCGCAGGAGCCATCCTCTCGCAAAGGGACACATCAGGCACATCCCCGGCCGAGAGGAACTCGATAGGAGACCGTGAACTCCTGGCAATTAAGTTGGCACTGGAGGAGTGGCGTCATCTCCTAGAGGGGGCTAGACATCTTGTTAACATCTACACGGACCACAAGAACCTTCTCTACCTCCAATCAGCTCAACGCCTCAATCCCCGGAAGGCCAGGTGGTCTCTCTTCTTCTCACATTTTAACTTTACTATTCTTTTCCGTCCAGCCGAGAAGAATGTAAAAGCCGATGCATTATCCCAAGCATCCGATGTCATGGGGCAAGAGGAATCCCCCCGTCACATAATATCTCCCGATCGCCTAGTACCAGTTGCCACTTCTACTCTGCAGAGACTGCCTCCCGGTAAGACTTATGTGCGCCCCGCACTCCGAAAACGCATCTTGAAGTGGGGTCATTCCTCTTTGGAGGCCGGGCATCCGGGAGCTCACAAGACCGGGCAATTAATCTCCCGTCACTAATGGTGGCCAAATCTCCTTCAGGATGTCAAGGACTTTGTGGCTTCCTGCGCAGACTGTGCCAAGAACAAGTCACCCCGTCAAAGACCTGCCGGCCTACTTTTGTCCTTGCCAGTCCCGGACCGTCCCTGGCACCACATAGGGATGGACTTCATCAAAGAACTACCTCCATCCACGGGCAATACAGTCATATGGGTGGTGACTGACCGCTTCTCTAAAATGTCTCACTTCGTGGCTCTTCCTGGACTACCCTCTGCTCCCCGTCTGGCCCAGTTGTTCTTCCGACACATCTTCCGCCTACATGGACTTCCTCTTCACATTGTGTCCGACCGAGGCTCTCAATTTGTCTCCAAGTTTTGGCGTGCCCTCTGCTTGCAGCTCCAAGTGAAGCTGGACTTCTCATCTGCCTATCATCCCCAGACCAACAGGCAAGTGGAGAGAGTCAATCGGATCCTGGGCAACTATCTACGTCATTTTGTTTCCAGCCGCCAAGACAACTGGTCTCAACAGACTTCTCTTATAACCATCTGGACTCGAGTTCCACGGGCAAGTCTCCTTTCTATGTGGTCTACGGGCATCACCCTCGTCTTCCTCTGCCTCTCTCTCCATCATCTGAGGTGCCTGCCGTGGAAGAATTGATCTCTGACCTTCAGTCGATCTGGGAACAGACTCGACAGTCTTTACTCAAAGCCTCTGACCGCATGAAGGATCAGGCAGATAAGAAGAGAAGACCTGCCACAAACTTTCTCCCAGGTGACAAAGTCTGGCTCTCGGCCAAGTATGTCCGTCCCAAGATTCCCAGCTACAAGTTGGGTCCTCGATTTCTTGGTCCTTTCTCAGTGCTAAAACGCATTAACCAAGTCACCTACAAACTCCGTCTACCCCCTACTATGCGAATCCCGAACTCCTTCCATGTCTCCCTCTTGAAGCCGGTAGTCCTCAACCGATTCTCCAGTACAGCTTCGTCCTCCACTCCACAAGCCGTCTCTGACGACGTATACATTGTTGAAGACATCTTAGCGATGAAAACTGTCAGAAGAAGACGTTTCTTCCTAGTGGACTGGAGAGGATTTGGTCCTGAAGAGAGATCCTGGGAACCCGAATCTAATATCTTGGATCGGAATCTCATCAAGGTATTCTTGCAGACTAGAAAGAGGGGGAGGCCAAGGGGGGGGGGGTACTGTTAGGGCCACGGCGGCGTCCCGCGCTCCGGACCGCCGCCGTGACTCCTCACCCAGTTCCGCAGCAGCCGGGGTCCACAGGCAGGGACCCGGCGCTGCGGCTACTTCAGCCCAGGGGGGCGCCTCACCTTGCCTCGTTCCTGCCCGTCACTGTGCCGGCCGGCGCACGCGTCCCCGCCTCCTAGGCCGTGCGCGTGCCGGCTGTCTCGGATTTAAAGGGGCAGTGCACTCCTAATTGGTTTAGTGTCTATCACTCCCCTATAAGTTCCAGCCCTGCCCCCTCCCAGGTGTTGGAGCCTCTACATGCTTCCCATAGCGTTTGGCCCAGCTCCCTGTTGTTCCTGACCTCAGTCCTTGTTCCCAGTCCCTGTCCTCTGTCCCGGTCCCTGGTCCCTGTCCGCTGCTTAACCATTGTTCCTGTGCTCTGCCTGCCACCTGCGGTTAAGCCTACAGACCTCTGCCTGCATTTTCATCTGCCTACTGCTCCTGCCACGCCTCGCCTGCTGTCACTAGCAACCAAGCCAGGGGTAGCGACCTGAGGGTCGCCTGCCGCAGCAAGTCCATCCCGCCTTGCGGCGGGCTCTGGTGAAAACCAGTGGCCCCTTAGACTCCGCTCCCTGGTGCGGTTACCACCATCGCTAGTGACAGTTCAGTGGATCCACTACTCCAGGCGTTACAGCATGTCTATTTTTTCCCACGGCCGTAGTTTCAGCCGCACATTTCCGGCCACGTAAAAACTACGGCCGGAAATATACGTAGCGTGAACATAGCCTAAGGCTGTGTTCACACTTCTTATATTTCAGTCAGTATTGTGGTCCTCATATTGCAACCAAAACCAGGAGTGGATTAAAAACACAGAAAGGATCTGTTCACACAATGTTGAAATTGAGTGGATGGCCGCCATTTAACGGCAAATATTTGCTGTTATTTTAAAACAACGGCTGTTGTATTGAAATAATGGCCGTTATTTACTGTTTTATGGCGGCCATCCACTTAATTTCAACATTGTGTGAACAGATCCTTTCTGTGTTTTTAATCCACTCCTGGTTTTGGTTGCAATATGAGGACCACAATACTGACTGAAATATACGTAGTGTGAACCCAGCTTAAGTTATATTGTCACCCTCTTGCCCCTTATGTGCAGATTGTCACAACATCCACAAGCTTAGATGCTGCACATTCAATATATGCCTGTATAACACTTGTCTGTGTCTTCTTCCTGCATTAAAATAGCTTTATTTTATCAGTGGACCGTGTCACCCAGGCGGGGCTTTACGTCAGTTGGGCCCCCTCTCCTATATGGATAGTGTAACCTAGACGGCTCTTCATGGTAATTGGGCCCCCTCCCCATAAGGGGCTGACAGTATCACTTAAAACTTCTGATTGGATGGGGGGCTGTCATGAGACTCCACCTACTCCACCAACGAGATTTTGGAGGAAAAGGGGTCACATGTGATGGAAAATCATTGCTCAGACCCTTTTTCTCAGAGAAATAAGCCACCGCCTGAGAAGTCTGACTACGACTTACCTCCTCCCATAGGCTGTGCAGAATATTCCTGTGTATGGGGATGACGAGAGAGATAACTATAGGTCAAAAGTCGTCAACCATGGTCAAATATCAAAGGACTATTAGGGATCAACATGTCGAATTGCTGATTGCATCATGAATGCTGATACATACAAACATATTTTAATGCATGTTAATAATAATTTACACAATACCCTTTGGAACTTTACAGCATGATTACAACTTTAAGCTCTCTGCTGCGAAGATCAAGGCATGTTTTGCTACACAAAGAAGCTGTTGGTGTTCCTTGAACAATGGTGCACCCACCACAGATGAGACAGTTCATTTGCCAAGTTTGAGATTTACAAAGAATTAGGGCGATTTGCATTTTGGAAACTCAATGGGGAAAATAATTTTAAAGAATCTGTCGGCCACCACAGAGCCTAGACATCAACAACAAGGAAAGTGTTTGTGAATATTCAGATTGGAAGAACTAAAGTATTCTCACAACTTAGGGCATGCATATTACATGTAGTTTACACTGAGATAAACAAAGCCAAGATTAGTAAATGTAATTGGTTGATAATTGATTCCATCAAAAAGAGACCTTATTTGAATTATGGGAAGAATCTTGAGAAAAATAATAAAGGCATTGGGTCCCTTACATCCCATTTATCACATTATATTGATTTATTTCTTCAAAAATATGTTTGGTCACGACTAGAGATGAGCGAACCTGGAGCATGAGTCCATCCGAACCTGAACTTTCGGCATTTGATTAGCGGTGGCTGCTGAAGTTGGATAAAGCCCTAAGGCTATGTGGAAATCATGGATATAGTCATTGGCTGTATCCATGTTTTCCAGACAACCTTAGAGCTTTATCCAAGTTCAGCAGCCCCAGCTAATCAAATGCCGAACGATCGGGTTCGGATGGACTCGAACCCGAACCCGGTTCGCTCATTTCTAGTCACGTCTCATCTTTCTTATAAGACTCCACACGCTTAATTTTTGGCTTACAATCTCTATCTCTTTCTGGTCCTTTTTTTTATCACTTTAGATATAAGTGCTCTCTGTGCTGTTCTTCCTATACTTATCTATACTGTTATTCAGATGTTCATATACCTTTATGAGTTTTGTATTCACGCAAAAAACACAAAAATCCAACAGCTCAGCGCAATGGCAAGATACAGACCCACTACAGACATGAAAATAGTTAAAAGCAGCCCCCCCAACTGCTAAAAAAAATTCCCACAAAAATAATGGGGCTCTTGGTTACCATTTGCAAACAGTGTAAACTACCCCACCAACGATAAGGTGGCCCCATGCGGGGGTGGACCTACACTGTACTCTCCATGGCATGTAATACTCCTATGCTCTGGGCATGTAAGATCCATCTTATATCGGAAAAAGTAATTACACCACATGGGTGGAGTGTTTGAAATTTAGGCCAAAGCAACATGCTCCTGCCTAGTGTAAATGGTGTTCTAGGAGAGCTGACCAAATTTGTCTTTTTTTATGAGTTTTGTATTGTCTGTTCTATGCCTTGTTTCCTATGCTGCCATTTGCTGTTTGGAATTTGTATGTGTTTGCTCTTGTTGTTTTTAATTAAGTTTTTTCAAACTGGGCGTCTTTTCACAGATCTGTCTCCTAGTAACCTTTTCTGAGGTACCATGTTGGTCCTCACTGTGAGATAGGGAGCACACTTGTTCTTGGGCTTGAGAAGGCTTAAATTTCTGACCAGCAATATCTTAGCAGCAACAGTATTTGTAAGCACAGAACTAACTACTGTGTTGTATCATCCATTATTGCTGTATCCAAGGTGAATAAACCAAATTTTGATACATATCACCGTGTACAATGAGTCTTCTGAAGCTGAGCTGGTGCTGGTCCGGTCCACATTCTGGAGACGATGATAGGAAAGTCTCAAAGTCACTACCAGCCAGTTAGACCTTCATTCGCCTCATGTGGGGACAGAACACTCTCTACTCCAACATAATTTATCATTATTTATCCCAAGTCACATGACATATTCAGAAAACAGCGCCAAGTGCTGCACGGCATCCCATCCCCGTAGTTCTGTTTTCACCACCATTGTTGTTCTGCTTCTTCTTGTTAGGCATCCGTCAGATGTCAAATAAAATCGAAAAAAGAAATTCTTCTTTAGGGTAGCTTCACGCGTAACGGAATTGCAGCACGGAAGTGCAAGCCCCAGCCCCCACAACTTCTCTAAAAAGAAGACACAACAACCAAAACAAGGAATCGGTCAGCACTAACCCTTATTAAGTCCACTTAATGTCGGGCCCCGTGTGGAGAGAATAAAAGGGATGGGGTGCCAAACCACTTTTAAAAAGAGACAGTCTTTGCATCTAAATATTCATCAAGAAATGAAAGGAGGTGGCACTCACCATCTTGCTGTAATCCAAACTTTTATTAGGACATTTCAGATGCAGACATCAACGGTGTGCAGACGCCAGCAGGTAGGTGGTAACAGTCTGTTTCGCGGGTTACCGCTTCTACGGACCGCCTACCTTTTGCACGTCATCACTAGATTAAATAGTCATATGACTAGTGACGACACAGACAGATCACGTGTGATATAAATTATAAGTGATAAACATATAACAAAGTGCTTTACATGGTTAAAATCAATCATAAAATAGCGTAACATATATCATGGGGACCTTTACATAAAAAAATATATCAGATTAGAAAGTTTCGATCTACTTTATCGTTAAGACCTCCCGGGCCCTCTGCTTCTAACCTAAGTATCCACTTTGTTTCTAATTTCATTAGCATACGATGCCCATCTTGTCCTTTGACATTGTGGACTCTCTGTATACCAGCAAATTTTAAACAAGTCACATCATTATTATGTACCTCCTTTACGTGTTCAATAAATCTAGGAGCTCCTATCCCTGAACGTGTGGAGTAAAAGTGCTCTTTTATACGTATGTATAGGGCTCTTTTTGTTTTGCCCACGTAAAATCTCCCACATGGGCAGAACATAACATATACCAGATTTTTGGTTTTATAACAAATGAAATCTCTTATCTGTATTTGGGTACCATTTATAATCATGTTTGTGCCTTTGTACATCTGTTTGCATAATTTACAGCTACCGCATTGATAGTTTCCCATAAGATCATTTTTTAACCACATTTTATTTTTGGTTTCCCTGAATTTACTCTGTATCAGGATGTCTTTCACATTAGTACTACGTCTAAACGTTACAAAGGGTTTTGTCAGAGACCAAGCACCGAGTGTCATATCATTTTCTAATAAACTCCAGTGTTTAGCAATAACTTTTCGGATCTGCGTGGCCATGGGTGAAAGTTTAAAGGAGAAGGCAAAACGTTCACAGGTAGTTTTTTGTTTAGATCTAGTGCTATTCCGTAGCAACACATTTCTATCTTTATTAAGGGCTTTTTGTAAGGCATTGTTCAGATTCGGCTCTGGATAACCCCTCTGTAGCAGGCGATTTTTTAGATCATGTGCCTGTTCCAGATAGGATTCTGTGGAGCCATTTATCCGCCGTAGTCGCAAAAATTGGCCATAAGGAACTGCCTTTTTAGTTGCATTGGTATGGTAACTTTTATAATGTAATAAATTATTACAGGCTGTCGGTTTTCTGTAGCCTTTTGTTGTAATTGAGCCATTCTCCTTTTTTACCATCACATCCAAAAATTCTAATTCATCAGGGTCAATTTTAGATGTGAACCCGCGAAACAGACTGTTACCACCTACCTGCTGGCGTCTGCACACCGTTGATGTCTGCATCTGAAATGTCCTAATAAAAGTTTGGATTACAGCAAGATGGTGAGTGCCACCTCCTTTCATTTCTTGATGAATATTTAGAAGACACAACAACCTTTACATTTGGAAAACGTTATGGCCGCGGATCTTCATAAGGGTTTACAAACAATAGTATAATATGAATAAATAATTAACCAATAAAACATCATAATCCATTAAAAAGTCACTATCCAGCCCAGAAGAAAAGTCACTGTCACAGGAATGATCAATCTGTTAGAATATGTGCGGTGACATCAAACCTACCATCTTCTTTCTTTGGTATACTTCAATAAAAAAAAACAGGTATCGTGTATGGTAGTGTGTATGTTCATGAGTGAGTGGAGGGCGGGGCGGGAGAGGAGGAGGGAGAAGATAAGGCGGGAGGGGAAGGAGAAGGGAGACCACGCCCACTTTCAGAAAGCCAGGATAAAAATTCATTTAGTTTTCTGAGCCGAACAACTGGGGATATCTCAGAAAGCACACAACATATCCACACAATTTAGGGATCTTTTTTAAGGGTAACATGTGGGCTTTTTAACTTAGTGATTTCATTACTAAGTTTTGGTGCTGGTGTAGCAGGCCAGATTACCCCCCCACCCAGATTTTATCCAGGTTTGTTCACCAGATTTGCCAGGTGTTCCATAAAGTTTGCGTCCACACATTTATTTTCTCTCTTAGGCTATGTTTACACACACGCTATTTCTGTTAGTCTTTGGTTTAGTTTTCTCTCCCTAAAAAGATTTTTTTTTTTTTTTTAGAACACATAAACTGTGCAAACTACTGGGGATATCTCAGAAAGCGCACAAGATATCCACACAATTTAGGGATCTTTTTTAAGGGTAACATGTGGGCTTTTTAACTTAGTGATTTCATTTTTGGCTATCTAAATTATAGTTATGCTTTAACCTCTATGGTAGTATTTACCTTAGGAAGAGGGAGAGAGTTATTACCACTCGGTCTGTAACATATATCTGCAGTTATTCATCATAAACTCTATCCTGCAGCTGAGAATGACCAGTACAAATGTGGTGTCCCACCACGGGTGTTGCTATTGGTTACTGGTTAAAAGTCTGCACTTTTAAGTGTAAGTGGTAATGTAGTAGTACCAGAAGTTTGCCACTAGATGTCGTTGTTATAAGTATGTATATCTAGGTATTGCACAGCTGTAGTAACAAAAGGGTTATTGTTTTGTTTATGTGTCACATGGATCTGTACACCAATGAGAGTTCTTTCTTCTTCTCACCTATCATCTCTCTCTTTACTTATTTACAAGCACTCCTCACCCACTCACAGCACAGTTTACACATGCTGTAGGAAGGAAGTCACATGGGTAGAGAAAGTGTAGGGTCTTTTGCCTTGGATTCTGTAGAGGAAGGGCGCAAGCTAGGACGCTCCCTACAGTAGTCAAGTTGGGCCCTGGAGTTGTGGTCTAGACGGAGAGCACATGCATCTAGACAGTTTCTTCTCAAGTAACTCTACTCCACATTATGCAGTGTTAAGCTCCTACTAGAGAGGACAAGTCAGGGATCATCCTAACCCATGCCATGGACCAGAGAAACACAGTGCAGGACAGTATCCACAAAGAAGTAAGGAACTGATCGGGATAGAGCAAAGTTGCTAGAAGCCTATGCACTCTATCTTGCAGCGCGGGTGTAATCAGAGAACTCTGACCACTCTGCTCATTCTAGCTAACAAGGTCTGGGGCTTGTTTCACCCTCTAGGACCGGTCACCCGACACTGGTGGGCAATAGGTGGTGCAAAGACCAAAGAGTCAAAACACGGGCACAAGTATTCTCTGTACTCTCAAGTATGCTACTTATTCTACCACAGAAGTTCTGGCGGAGCACAGTACTACTTGGGTTGGGACTCTCTCGACATCCTCCTCTCTACTCTTATGATCTTTTTTTCTTCCTCTCATCACGCAACTCAGTCAGCACGGCTGTGTCACTCCTTCTACTCTCAAGTACAGATCTGTTCCTGTCAAAAGTATTAAGTAACTTATCAAGACTAAAGTATACTGTATTTTCCTGTATCAAGTATCTTCACAGTAAACAAGATTGTATTTATTTTACCGTGACTCTGTGATTCTTCGCTAAACACTGAAGCAGTAATCACTTCCTTGGGTTATCTTCCCTTTCTGTGGGTGGCAGTGCCAGTAGTCCGGGTGGGTCACTACTCCACTCCGGACCACTGTGATAATTGCCCAAGGGATCCTGCAACAGACCGGCAGGTTACTGTCCACAGGGAAAAAAGGTATAGCCGGCCTGCTACAAATAAAAGCAGGTGTGCCACCATACCTGTGTGCCCAACCTGCACTGGCGTCACAATAAAACACAGGGCAGGGCTATACCTCAGCCAACCACTACATAAGTAGAGTCACATTTTACCAGCTAATCTTTGACCGGTTGTTTGTCTCTGCTCACCAGTAGGGCAGTCACCAGACAAACAACTATGCCCATTGCACCCACATACACCACTTGCAGTTAGATATGCCCCTTTCAGTTATGTATGCCCCCTGGAGCCAGATATGTCGCCTGCAGCCATATAAACCCCTTGCAGCCTGTAGCTAGATGTGCCACCTTCTGATAGATATGTCCCATGCCAGGTTTTTCCCCTGAAGCTGGATATGCCCCTTGCAGCCAGATATGTTGCCTGTAGATGGATATATCCCTTTTTGCTAGGTATGCCACCTGCCGCTAGATATGCTTCTTGCTGCCAGATATGTCCCCCTGCAGCCATGCTGGGCACTGTACCAGGAATGATGAGGCTGGTGGGAGGATCTGGAAGAGGGTGGGCTTGGAGTAGTCACAGAGGACGAATCCGTGACACTCTTTCTTTCTCCTAGCAGCAACACCAAGCCCCGCCACCCACACGGAATGCTGGAGTTTGCTGATGCGGCACCCCCACCCAGATTTTACCCAGGTTTGTTCACCAGATTTGCCAGGTCTTCCATAAAGTTTGCGTCCATACATTTATTTTCTCTTTTAGGCTATGTTTACACACACACACACACTATTTCTGTTAGTCTTTGGTTGAGTTTTTTCTCCCTAAAAAAAAGTTGTTGTTTTTTTTGTTTTTTTTTTAGAACACAAACTGTGCAAACTAAATTTTGCCCGTTGAGTTCCACTCCTGGAGTGTATGTGTGTGTGTGGGGGGGGGGGGGGGGAGTTTGCTGTACAGTTTTTTGTTATGGGGTTCTATGAATCCTAGCTACGTGTGTTTAACCCTAGCCTCATTGTAAGAATGAGGGGTTCCCTATTCAACATTTAGCCAAGTGAGATGACTGGCTGTGGATCCAGATGAAAGGGAGAGACGACTATACAAAGATGCAGGGTCACCTCTTTTTCAAATAGAGGTAGCTGCTTTGCCTGATGGATATTACAGTTTGAAAATGATGGGCCATTACCACCTTTTGCTGAGCTCTAGTTTTTATGTCCAGCAAATAATCCAGATCGCATAAGAATCCAGCATCCTGAAAAAACTTCAAAGTCCTTAATGAAACTACCTATCCCGAGATGCTTTGATGAGGGTGGCTAAATAATTTACTATGTGGACCTATGCCACCTGGTTACATTTAGTGATGCAGCATAAAGTTCAATAAGAAGAAGTGTAAATCAACAGCAGGATGAAAGATGAAGGTGAGTGCAGGAAGCCAGGTATTTATTGAAGATCTGGACTTAGTTCTATTTCTGGCCGGTAAATTATAATAACATCTCATTTAGTGACATATAATAATATCACATGAGCTAGCAAGTTGTAAATAGATTTCTGCTTGTTTCATCTGACTCACTTTCCTGCAGGATTTTGCAGCCAAGGACTTTTCATTTCACTTTAATATCAAATTCGTGTTTGTTCTCTCTTTTCCTCTGCCAGTTTTTATTTATTGCCTCTACACCACCATAACAGAATAAAAACAACGGAAAAGGCCTTAGCAGACTGGCGAAATGCAATTTGTGAAGAAAGAGACATTCAGTTCATATAGTTAAGTGTGTAATGCGTTGCCCCTAGAGAAAATCCACCAGACATCTTTTGCATTCCTACTAGAATATCCGACGTGTGCGTACAATGTGGATGGCGGGTCCTATGGTATGAAGAAAATGGCACCTTTCCAGTCCATGTCTTTGGTGCAGAAGTGTATATCGATGACTAATGGTATGTTCACACAGGCAACACCTGCTTTATTTTTTTATGCAGAAACCGTATAATTTTCACAGTAAAAAAAAAAACACTTTTAAAAACCTTGCTCAATTGAAGTAATGAAATCTAGCCTGCATGTAATATTATCAAAGAGAATGTCTCATGACAACCCCATCTCTTCTCCATATGTTCTTTAAGGGGCCAGAACATAAAGCCGCACAGGCAGAAGGTCTGAGTAGGGGTTAATGTTGTAGGTGATTCTGCACTTTTTGTCTGCCACCTGCTGGAGAATATGGTTTGTCAGCCACCTCCCTGCCTCTGGGCCTATCACCTCCCTACTAAGATTTTCCCTCCAGTGTCGAGCAACCTCAGGCTCCTCTCCACCAATAAGAGGCCACCCAAAAGTCTATCAGTTAGAGTGTAGAGAGTCTAGCTCAGATTAGTATGTAGTTTAGTCTAGCTCTGGACTAATGAGGAGAGTTTAGTAATCAGTGCAGTATAGTTGAGTTTATGCAGATTATCTACAGTTCCTGTGGTCCTGTCTGTCCAGCCATGGCTGGCTAAAGCACCTGGGGTGCAACTGCCACTGATGAGACATTAAGACTTGTCCATGCTGAGAGGGTTACTCAAGTCGTCAAGCAGTTGGAGAAGTGCCACTTGCCTGTGTGCCCTGCTGCAACCTCCCTAGTCCTAAGGTGAAGGTCTCCTTCTTGTAAATTGCCTGTACTCCTAGATGCTGCCACTCAGTGTTGTCGGACTCTCTTCTATACTGTGAGTATGCGTATGTTAAAAAATATACACAACTGAATCCAAAGTTGTTAGAACCCCCTTCAGAGTGGCATGCTAATTGGACAGGTCCCCTCTAGGGAGTGCGCCTTGTCACCCTGTCACCCAAGTCAAAACCTCCTAAGGCACCTCTTAAAGAGACTTGTTAAAGCTCAGTCTATCTGCTAAAGCAGAGGTCGAAAGTATCCTACAAAGGGAAATTTACAAACAAGATTCTGAAACGACAAAAACTGCCCCCCTGTGAACAAGGGTCGTGGGTATTTCGTGTACTGCGCCTCTGTACTCACAATCTGACCATCCCAAACCACTTAATCCAAATCTGTCCTGGGGTCCGTTCGGCAGGTGATGCAGTTATTGTCCTAAAAAACTACTTTTAAACTTGCAGCCCCGAGCCCAATGCGAGTATCTGTGCCCTATAGATGGTGTAAAAACCAAGGAAAATTACAGCTCCTTAAAACGTATGTTCGTCTTTATTGGTACAACTTAAAAAGAACAAAAATCATTAAAAACACGCCGACGCGTTGCGGAGGAGACCCTCCTTAATCATGGCTGATGTATGCTTGAACAGTAAGTAACTTTATACCTGAGGAAAAAGTGTACCTCCTACATCCGGACCCCGCCCCATTGGAAAAGGGAGTGGAAAAGGGGTCAGGACGCAGGAATCACGTGATATACATAATAGACACAGTGAAAAAATAAAAATAAAGCAAAAACATTGAGAAATCATAAACAGATTAGTAAATAAACATCAAATCCGTTTTAAGGTTCATACCTCTAGGGAAGCGGGTTGCCAGGTGTAAAATCCAGTATGCCTCTCTTTTACGTAACACCTGAACCCAATCTCCGCCCCTTTTGGGTTTATTCACCCTCTCAATGGCCTGAATGGCAAGAGAACTGGTATCACCTTGATGGCATTGGTGAAAATGTCTGGACAACCCGGACATCGCTCTGGGACCTCCAAAGGGGGGATCAACCGAGCGTATGTCTCGGAGGTGCTCAGAAAAACGGACTTTTAATTTCCTCTTGGAGGAGCCAACATACTGTAATTGGCAAGTGGTGCAATTTGCCAGATACACCGTATAGGTAGTATCACAATTGAGAAAACAACGTATTTTAAAGGTGCGCCCTGTAACATAAGAAGTGAAAGTAGATTGTTTCAGTGTGAAGAAACACATAGGGCACCTGGGAGCGGCACATTTATGAAAACCAATAGTTTTCAACCACACTGTGCCGCTGTGTGTGGTTGGGGTTTCAGGTAATGCAGAGGGGGACAGAATGTTGCCTAGGGTAACCCCTCTTCTCGCAACATATCTGACACCCTGAGAAAGAATTTTATCACATAGGTCGTCTTGGAAAAGAATAGGTAAGTATTTGCGTACTAAATTAGTGATGGCCTGAAATTGCGGGCTAAAAGCAGTGGAGAAAGTTAAATGATTGGTGTTTCCATCAGTAATAAGTTGGGCATTGTTGGAGCGACTAGTGTGTGGATGTCGATCAGTTAAATGGTATTGCCTGTCATGACCCTCTGCTATATTGCGAGCCCTAGTGATGCAGTATTTGTTGTATCCCCTAGAGCGCAACCTTTGGGTAAGATCTAAAGCTGCTATTTGATAACCCTGTTCAGACGAACAGTTGCGTCTAGCACGTATAAATTCCCCTATTGGTAGATTCTTAACTACGTGTGTAGGATGACTGCTTTCGGCATGGAGAATGCCGTTACCTGCTGATGGTTTCCTATACAATGTACTGGTCACCTTACCTTTGGAAAAGGAAAGGGTGACATCCAAAAAAGGAATAGAAGAAAGTTCATATTGAAATGTAAATTTTAAATTAAGGGTGTTTCCATTAATGTAGAGGACAAAGTTAAGAGCTGTGTCCTTGTCCCCTCCCCATATTAGGAGGAGATCGTCGATGTATCTACCGTACCACAATATATACCCTCGAAAGGGATTGTGGACGGCAAACAGGACGATCTCCTCCCAATACGCCATGTATATATTAGCGAGGGACGGGGAGAAACTGGCCCCCATGGGACAACCTTTGATTTGCAAATAAAACTTCTTTTCAAATTGGAAAAAATTATTAGACAAAAGAAAAAAAGTTACCAAAAGAATGTATTCACATAACCCCTTATCGTAGTTGCTGTACTTAAACAAGTGAAAGGATAGTGCCCGTACAGCAAGGTCATGGGGTAGAGAGGGGTACAAAGCAACCACATCACATGACAGCCATGATGCACCCTGAATAGGAGGTAATTTGTCAAAGTTAGCAAGGAGACTTTTGCTGTCACGTATATAACCTAAGCTGCGTGTGGCCAGGGGTTGGAGTAGGCTGTCTAGCCAGACACATAACGGCTCTAAAAGAGAACCAATACCCGACACTATAGGGCGTAGGGGGGGAGGAAACACTTCCTTGTGGGTTTTAGGGAGTGCATGGAAAATGGGAACTCTGGGAAAATCAGGTACCATATGTGACTTTTGTTTACTATCAATATAGCCCCCCTCAAAACCAGTGTCTATGATGTCCAGGAGTCTGTGCCCTAACTTTGCACCACCCCTCCGTCCTTCCTCCCCACCCTCTTCATTATTAGGAATGCCACTGGAACATTTTCTCCTGCCTGAACATTGCACAGGTGTCTTAACGATCCAGCCCATGTTCATTATTCACACAGCTGATGAATAAGAGACAATCGGCCTGGAGCATTCCTAATGATGAGGACGGGGGAGGAGGGACAGAGGTTGTGCCAGCCTAATACATACACAATCCAGGCCACGACCGTTGGGCACAGGGCTGCAAGTTTAAAAGTTGTTTTTTTAGGACAATAACTGCATCACCTGCCGAACAGACCCCAGGACAGATCTTGGATTAAAAGCAACTATCAGAAGGTATAAGCGGTTTGGGGGGGGGGTCAGATTGTGGGTACAGAGTCGCTTTAAGAAACCTGTTCAGTAAATGTATCTTAACTACCACTCTGAGCCCTATGAAACGTCAAAAGCTTTTTAAAGGGCCAGGTACACATTAATGCAATCATAATTTACTTAAAGTCATAAAGAACCACACTGTCACACAAATTCTTACAAATGTCTATGTGATGGCAATGTTCCTTTTAGTATTATAACCCTTATTCATAACTGTGTTTCTTCCTAGCAGTACATTTTATGTTAGTTATATTAAGTCAAACCAATACGCTATTTCCTTTTGAATGTACTTGCTGTTTTCTTTTTCAAAAAGAAAAAAAAAATCAATGACGCAAAGAGGTAAAAATAACCTGAATGTTAAAAGAAGAGAGGATTCACAGTATATAAAAGTACAGCTCTAATAAAGGTAATTTAGTGCCTGATCTTGGTGGAAGAAGTAGGTCAATTAGAACCATGTGACAACAGATGCTCCTCGTCTCGAAAAGCAAAATGATAAATTAGTAGTGAGAACACATTCAGCAAACACAAAAAAAGTTTAATCTGCAGTTTTGAAAGCAAATGTAGCTTATGAAGAGAATTTATGATACAGTAGGGAAATGAATTGGAAACTAAGCTTAACCCAGTAGACCATTGTGTCCCAGGTGCTAGACTGGCTCGATCTCCTCTCTACAGCTGCCCATTTATGTTACAGCTCCAAATAATAATAATGAGATATCAACCACCACTAGACAAGTTTGCCAGTTTTCTGGCATGTGAAAGTCACATATTTTTGCATAAGCCTCAGTTTTGCAAAAAAATAGCAACTTTGCTTTGCTTTTTTAACACTGCTCTGACCACTTTTTAATGGGCATGGCTCAGCTTGGTGCTGGTATAGATTAAGGAATATGGTGCATGGGCAGTTAAAGATGCACCAAAACTGTTGAGGTCAAATTGCTCAGTGTACAGTATTAGTAGGTGTACTCACAACCCTTACTGACAGCAGCTGTCTGTGTACCTCATAGAGCTAAAATCAGACTCCCCTCCTCTGTAGTGAGTCTGTCCATAAGATGGCCGACATGGAGGATCATGTTACCATGCTCCACCCCCAGTGTCCTCTATAGGAATATAAAGGCTCAGTGGTGGACACTGGGGGCGGGTCATGGTCACATGCTCCTCCATGTAAGCCATCTTATGAACAGACTCACCACAGAGCAGGGAAGCACAGCCTGGAGGAGGGGAGTCTAACTTAATGAGGGACACAGGGAGCTGCTGTCAGCATATACAGTGAGTACAGTTACTAATACTGTACACTGAGGAAGTTTGCTAATATATATATATATATATATATATATATATATATACCAGACGGTTGAGGTTGAAGGGCTTTTTTTGTGATATGAATAAACATGTTGTACGATGTGATGTAGAACACCGCAGCCTATTTAAATTGAAGGAGTTAGACTTACATGTAAAAAGTAGCTTCCAGCCACCTAAGACCAACAACATTATAGAGGGCTATATAGAGATAGTAACTAAAAGGATTGGAGAGTTAAAAACACAGAGGATAGTGGGACACAACAATCTATCAAAAAAAGAAAGGGACTGTCTTATGGAATTAAAGGGGATGAAATCTCTAACGTTTAAACCGGCGGATAAGGGGGGAGCCCTGGTAGTGATGAACACTAGCGACTACAGAAACAAAATCTTACGACAGCTGGGAGACACTGAGGTGTACAGGAAATTGGATAGAGATCCTAAATTTGAGTTAATAAGGGTATTGGATAGAATCATAACACAAGCCAAGGAGGATAATGTAATTGATGAAAAACTTGCAGAATATTTGGTGGTTGACTCCCCTAGAACCCCAGTGATATATATTCTTCCAAAGATACATAAGTCCCTTCAGTCCTCCCCAGGGAGGCCCATAATTTCAAGTTGTGGCTCTGTGTTCAATAACATCTCCATCTTTATTGATAGGGTCCTCTCGGATGTGGTAAATAATATGAAATCCTATGTTAAGGATACTTCTGATTTTTTGTTGAAACTACGGGACTTGCCTCCATTGACATTGACTGAGGTAACTTTGGTGTCATTTGATGTGTGTTCCTTATACACATCAATTGAACACCGGAAGGGTGTAGAAGCGGTAAAACGAGCCTTGACCAGCGCCGGATGTGACCCTGGGACGATCCATTTTGTGCTACTCTTGCTGGAGTTTGTCCTCTATAACAATTACTTCTTGTTTGAGGACGACTACTATGCACAATGCCGAGGTACGGCCATGGGGTCCAATATGGCCCCCGCTTATGCCAACTTATACATGGCCGACCTCGAGGAGGGGCACATTTATGGATCGCAGCACATGGTACACATCCGGTGCTGGTGGCGGTATATTGATGATGTTTTTGTGATATGGGAGGGTTTGGAGAATCCCTTGCAGAATTTTTGGACTACATCAATAACCTACATGAGGGTTTGAAATTCACAATGGTCAAGTCAAAAAATGAATTACAATTTTTGGATACACTTGTATATATCTCTGGAGATAAGATACACACTGATCTCTTTGTCAAGGAGACGGACAGGAACAACCTATTGTTGTATGCTAGTAACCATCCACAATCCATGGTACAGTCTTTACCGTGGAGTCAGTTATTAAGGGTCCGGAGAATCACAAGTGAGGAATCACATTTGGAAAGAAATATTGAGACAGTTTGCCAAAAATGTAAGGATAGGGGATATCCAAATCGCATATTACGGACACATAGACAAAGATTGGAGGGGGTCACTAGAGAGAACACATTGGTTCCCAAAATGAGGAGGAGTGGACAGGGCAGAATACCGTTTGTTTCGGTGTACAACCCCTATAGTGGTCGTATTTCACAAATCCTACGCAGTAATTGGTCCATTCTTAAGGATGGGTTGGGTGATAAAATCCCGAAATTTTCTCAGCCACCGGTAATGGCATATAAGAGAAGTAAGAGTATCAAGGATGTCCTTGTGAGATCTGATATTGGCTCTGGTAGGAGAGATACACAGCAGACGTTTGCTCCAGTCAAGCCTGGGAATTTTCCCTGTCTACACTGTAGCAACTGTGGTAACCTAATCAAAGGTGATACATTTCAGCATCCACACAACAACAAAAATTTCTCTATTAAACAACGATATACGTGTAGTTCGAAATTTGTGATCTATATGATAATGTGCCCGTGTGGGCTTTGTTATATTGGGGAAACTACAACAGAAGTGAAATTGAGAATAAATAACCATAAAAGCACAATAAGATTGCGAAAAATTGAACATCCAGTGGCTAAACATTTTGTGGAAAGGGGTCATTCCATTAGTCAGTTCAAATTTAGAATTATAGACAGTGTTCCCCCCCTGAGAAGAGGTGGTGATAGGGAGAGGCTCTTGAAACAAAAAGAGGCCAGGTGGATTAATACACTAGATTGCATATGGCCAAAGGGTATGAACCTGGATATAAACTTAAATGTGTTCGAGTGATCTGGATATCTTCCATAATTGTTTCTTTTATCTTGCTACATTGTTTGGTTGTTTTTATGGTTTTATTATGTTTTAATATTGTCTCTACTTACCTTTTAGATGTGTCCAGATTGGGGTCTCTTGGTCCTCCATCGGCTGCGATTCATATCTTAGATCGACATGGATGTCGTTTTCACGGTATGTCTCTAATTACAACCACGGGGCTGCAATAAGTCAATGATGTAATCATGAATAACAACGAGCTATGATCGGGAATCATTGTGATATGGAGAGAACTATCTGTCCACATAAGATTGACTCTGCAAGTATTATGATTGGGATCTGCTCTCACATGTAAATGGATGTTAAAGATATATACTAATAGAGATGAACTGTACATCAAGGAACTGTGTATGAGGTCGTTCCCACTATGCACTTTGGAAGAGGTGCGATATGGAGACGTTACTCTTGAGAGGCCGATGTAATCGGATAACTGGCTGCAGTGATCCTCGAAGCGTTTTATACTTCAGTGACGGATCATGTGAAGGACATTTAGCGCCCCGAGTTACCGTGGATACGGTTCAAGCAATTGAGTGATAATAGCGTCCGGTGTTGTCAGGACGACGAGAAAGTGATGATGCTTCCGGACACATGACTGAACATGTGACTGTGACGTATTGGAGATCCCTGGCGGCATCACCATGTGTGGGAGGTCTCTCACGCAGTCCAGTGTTGGTGGATGGCCAGTGTTTATTGAATGGAAAATCGGACATGTGATGTATTACGTCAGCACCATTCCCCAATCACAGAGCATACCTTGCGCAGTCTCCGATGGTTTGTTTACAAGCTGAATGCCGTGATCGACACCTTGATCGTGAAGGAGTTGGAGTCTGTAGCCGAGAGGATCGGCGGACAGGATGGAATACACTGAAGGGTTTGGATAGACTCTTGATACATTATACAATTGCCATGTTGTCCGGTTAGGATATTGAGAAATATAATGCTAATCATGCAAATTTGAAATGTACTGCCTACTCCCCTGTCCCCCATTGGATACTTTTAATTATGTGTTTGTCAGGATTGGTGAAGGGCCATATAAACTGATTTGTATACAACCCTGTTTTATGCTTGAGAAAGGCTCAGGACATGAGCTGAAACGTTGCACTTTTTTCTGTATATGCGAACAGGCACAATAAAGTTCCGATTTTAATCTGATGCTGTCTTCAACCAATCCATTTATATATATATATATATATATATATATATATATATACACACACACACACAGTGGTGCCTTGGATTATGAGCATAATTAGTTCTGGGACAGTGCTTGTAATCCAAATCACTCTTAAACCAGTGCAAATTTCCATTGAAATGGGGACAAATGGTTCCACACCCCCAAAATAATGATTTTTTAAAATTCTGAATAACAGGTAAAACAAATGAAACAAACATTTAGAAAGCTGGATACGTCACATTATAAGTTACTGTACAGTATAGCAATCAGCACATGAAGTATATTGTATAGTAAGTCCATAAACGTGGAAAAACAGCAGAAGTTTGTAGATACACGATAAAGTTGCAGATCCCCATAATGCAGGAGCGTAGTACAACAGGCTAGAATAGAGAAGCAGGGCTACTGTCAGAGGTCTGTGTGGTCACATGACCACAGTGGGAAAGGGGTGTGTGTTCATTATGGTCTAATCAGGAAGTGAGAATTACAGAGCTATGCAGGAGGACAGTGACAGAAACTTTTCTATACAGCAGTGTGTATAGGTGAGTGTAAGCGCAGGCATATTATAGTAGCAGTGTGTATAGCTGAGTGTAAGTGCAGGCAGATTATAGCAGGAATGGAGAGGATGGGAAACACAAGAGCTGACAGAGACTGCAGGGAAGAATAAGCAGGGCATATGTGGGCACAGTATAGCAGCACTCTCTGTTCGGGGAGAGAGGGGTTACAGCTATGAAGATATTACCTCCACAGTCCTGTCCCCTGATGCAAGCCCCAGCCTAAAGTGGATCTGCTATGATTTGGAAGGTGAGGGAGACTTCCTGGGTCAGAGTAAAAAGCTGTAGACCACCTATGCAGACTATGCCCCTCCCCCACTTCCCTCCCACCTAGTACAGGGAGCTTTTAAACCAAAGCAATGCTCTTGAACTCTTAAACCAAGGTACCATTGTTAATTGAAATCTCTGATCATTCTGTGTTAAAGAGTCCAGTTGGCGGGGTCACTCAATGGACTTGACTCTTTAGCATGGAAACATCAGATAATTCAATCAATAATTTACAAGTTATACTTAATCCTTTATCATAAAGATATATATCAATCTGTTTAGCTCCTTTTTCTCTATTACATCATGCTGATAGATTAAGTAGCTTTATCATAGTGACTGGTTCCCACCAACATTATTGCCACACCCTGTCACACAGGGATTTTAAAAGTTTTGATCGGTCAAGGTCTGGGTATTAAAGGGGTAAAGAGAATAAAAACAAAGCTTCTTTCTTGTAAACACAGCACCATACATCCTCAGGTTGTGTGAGGTATTACAATTCGGCTCCATTCACTTCAATGCAACAAAACCACAAAGACTACAACAAGATCTGTGCTTTTTCTGCTGATGTTTTACTGACACTGGATAACCCTTTTAAGACCTCCACATATCTTTAGGATGAACTAGGACAAGTGTGCAGCTGAGCTCTTTCCTTCCCAACTTGATGTCCTATCCAACTCCTTGCAAGAGGTGGACTTCAGGCTTACTATGGAATAAACCGCAGCATTGAGTTAGATGGGGCAGCAAGCTGGGGACTGAAGTGCTCAGCTGTGCTCCTCTCCCAGCTCATTCTAAGTAAGTGTCTGAACACCCAAAGCACGACCATTCCAAAAGTAACGCTTTAAGGCTGGGTTCACACTACGTATATTTCAGTCAGTATTGTGGTCCTCATATTGCAACCAAAACCAGGAGTGGATTAAAAACACAGAAAGGCTCTGTTCACACAATGTTGAAATTGAGTGGATGGCCGCCATTTAATGGCAAATATTTGCTGTTATTTTAAAACAACAGCTGTTATATTGAAATAATGGCCGTTATTTACTGTTATATGGCGGCCATCCACTCAATTTCACCATTGTGTGAACAGATCCTTTCTGTGTTTTTAATCCACTCCTGGTTTTTGGTTGCAATATGAGGACCACAATACTGACTGAAATATACGTAGTGTGAACCCAGCCTTAAAAGAATCTGACATCACTTTCATGCTGCATGGACCACAAGTCTTTGGGGTGGTCCCCAGTGGCTTTCCCCCACTCCACTGACCTGTATGGGAACAGGGAAAGATCTATCAATCAAGGCCAGTGGGGAGGGTAGAATCTACCAAAAACGTCCCTGATGACTTATGGTTGAGGCAGCATGAAAATGATGATTGCGAGTCCATCCGAACCCGAACGATCGGCATTTGATTAGCTGGGGCTGCTGAAGTTGGATAAAGCTCTAAGGTTGTCTGGAAAACATGGATACAGCCAATGACTATATCCATGTTTTCCATATAGCCTTATCCAACTTCAGCAGCCACCGCTAATCAAATGCCGAAAGTTCGGGTTCGGATGGACTCGAGCTTGCTCCAGGTTCGCTCATCTCTACAATTTGTCATTGAAGGTGTATTCTCATCTCTGCTTGTTATCCCGTATCCATGAGCTGATCACTGGGGGTCAGACTGCTGGGACCCCCACAATCCTGAGACCACAGCCTGCATTCCAAGCAGTATAATCAGAAACCACAGACAATGAATAGAGAGCTGAGCGTGGTGTGAGCTCTTGATTTTTTAATAAATTCTCAGCAATAAATCTGATACAAGTTGATTTTATTAATAATATGTGAATCAAGATGGGTGATAATAAAGAAGAGACTAATAAGGTGGCCTTGTTGTAGCTATGAATGGGTGCTGAGGCCACATGTACAAACTCAACGGAACTATTCTGGTATTCATACCACTGGGACACTATTCCAAGCTTATGGAATAAAGGATGAAATACTAGATAATAGAATGAAACAAGATGCTGTAGTAACCTTGATGCTTACCAGTAATCAAGGCTACCAACAGTATCCATAGTGACTGGATGAGAACCAACGCATCTGAGGGAGAGAAAAGGACTCACAGCAATGCTTCATTATTAGTACTGGGGAAGAGAGACTTTCTGGGCCCGCACCCTCTTTACCCCCCATAGCTTGCATCGACCCCTTTCCACTGCCAAAGGCTACACTGCAGGAATTGTTTCGGTATAGCTTGAAGACAAAGTCAAAAAATTCTTGGTGATGGTTTGGCCTCGGAATTTCCCAGATTTTAAAACTGAACTTGTGAGGTCAAGTGATAACATCTTAGTTCTAGACAGTAGCGGATTATCAAAGGACCGTTTCGGGCGGTAGCCAGGGACCCAGAGCTCCTGGGGGGCCCATGGCCACCCAAAAAGAGTTTTACTTTCATTGATGTATTGTCTCCTGGCTACACTTCTGCCATGATTTGCAAAAAAATGCTACTTTTTACCACCAATTTGCATAAATCGGGGCATCATGACATTACCTATCCTCTACTATGAACACCAGGCTAGTGCTGCCATAGTTACAGTGGGGTGGGGGGGCCCAGGCTTGGTGAACAGGGGTGGGGGGGCCCAGGCTTGGTGAACAGCCTGGGGCCTATGGTAAAGTTAATCCGCCCCTGGTTCTAGATACCACAGGACTCCTTAATAGGTCTGGTGGAGTCCATGACGGCAGAAAGTTTTAATGTCTCACTTGAAGATTAGCACAATTCACAGCAAGAAAAATAATGGTCATAAAGGTCACTTGGCTCTAGCCTAAATTAATGTTCTCTTTGTTTCAGTTTTGCAATCCTGTTGATATACTGTAGTAGTAGCAAACTGCTCAATGGGAGTGGTTGATATACTGTAGATTAGAATTAGAATTTGCTATTCTTCCTTTGTTTTCTGTTGTCTGTCTTTGGTTTATTTAGTCATTATGTGCTAATAATTGCTTCTTAGTCAGATTTACACAAATGAACTTTGTGTAACTGTTGTCAGAAAGTTATATAGATTTGTAATTTTCTTCACCAAAATCTCCAGTCTTCCCATACTTATCAGCTGCTGTATGTACTGCAGGAAATGGTCTATTCTCTGCTGACATCTCTTGTCAAGACAGGAACTGTCCAGAGAAGGACAGGCTTTCTATAGGAATCCCCATAGAAAACCTCTCCTGCTCTGGACAGTTTCTGTCTCGGCCAGAGATGTCAGCAGAGAGCACTGTGTCAGATTGAAAATAAAACAACATTTCCTGCAGGACATACAGTAGATAATAAGTATGGGAAGACTTGAGATTTTTTAATAGAAGTAAATTACAAATCTATATAACTTTCTGACACCAGCTGAGTTGAATGGAAAAGATTTCCGCTGGATAACCCCTTTAATTCAGTTTCTGTTTAGACTTGCTCTTGTCTCTGGGTCCTAGTGCCTACATTTTGTTCTTCTAGGGATAGTTTGCAGATAATGGTTATCATAGGGATATTTGTAGAGACAGTTACACCTATTGTTGTCTAGTGTTTAGCTATCAAAGATACAGTATATCAAGGGAAAGTCTGAAAATAGCTAACCAATGTCAGATTTTGTAGTGGTTCTGTTAGGAATGTGATTTTGCGCTCCTCGGTCCGTGCAGGGCGCACTGAGCCTCCGATTGTTTTCTGTTTGTAGTCATCTGTCTCAATGCTGTCTTAGCTTCCCAGCCACACGCGCATTGCCTGTTACACTTTGGCAGTGTGGGGGTAACTCCTTCTAAGGAGCCTATTCCACGGGAGCAATAATCAGCCGAATCGGCCCGATTCGGCCGATTATCGCTCGGTGTAATAGAGAAAACGATCAGCCAATGATCGTGTCATCGGCTGATCATTTATTTAGGGCCAGACCTAAAATCATTGGTCCCCCACCGCGCATCACTACAGTGGAATAGCAGTGCACGGCGGGCAACCAACGATTTGAGAAGCGCAGCATACATTACCTGGCAGGACTTCTCCTGCCAGGTAATGTATGGATGGATGAATGAATGGGACCAAATAAAGAATTTGGCACAACCAAATTACGTTAGTAATGGAAGTGGGAGCAGATGATGATGAAGAGGAACGAAAGCATTGGATTGAGGTAGGGAACAGGACAAGACAGTGAGCCCTAGCCACTCAAACTCATCTTCTTTACCTACCTACTTGCCTCAACGGCCCTAAACAATCACGGACAACCACAGTGACGGTCCCTGCCCTAAATCAGTTTATACACAAAACAAAGACTGATGAAACAAACACAATAAGGAAAAGTGTATGGTCCGGGTCGGCAACAGTGGTCAGCGGGGTGCAAAAATGCTAGGCAGAAGGAGACCTGCTTTGTCTGCTGCCTGTCCTGACCTCCTTGCCTGTCCCCAACTCTCCTTCTGCCTAGCATTTTTGTACCCCGCTGACTGCTGTTGCCGAAACGGACCATACACTCTTCCTTATTGTGTTTTGTTTCATCTGTCTTTGTTTTGTGTATAAACTGGTTTAGGGCAGGGACCGTCACTGTGGTTGTCCATGATTGTTTAGGGCCGTTGAGGCAAGTAGGTAGGTAAAGAAGGTGGGTTCGACTGGCTACGGCTCACTGTCTTGCCCTGTTCCCTACCTCAGTCCGACGCTTTTGTTCCTCTTCATCATCATCTGCTCCCACTTCCATTACTAACGTAATTTGGTTTTGCCATGAACAATTCTTTATTTGGTCCCTGTCATGTATTAGTGAAGTGCCATTCTTTTTATTTATTTCCTGTCATCGTTGATACATGCTTTGTATATTCTTCTTGTACCGGTCTACTTGTCCTACAATTTGGCCCTACTGTAAATCCTGGTGGTATCTGAGTACTTGGAGCTACAGTTAGGACCCAGGAGGGGTGATTGCTATAAGTGAAGTCCCGTTCTTCCTTTATTAAGACACCTCACCATTTTTTAAAGCCACTATCGCAGGCAAGCAGAAGGCGAATGCCACGCTAAGGAATCTTTTGGCTTCTAGTAGACTACACAAGAATAATCTTAATCCAGTTAATACTCTCCCTCCCTCTATTTATGCTGTCAGAATATTAATATGAACTAATTAGCAATTATTTTCAGTAATGTATTTAATGTGATTGCTGGGGTAACTCTGACAAAGGCAGATGGGCATGTCGGTCCCCCTTTTTACTTAAATCATCTGAGGTGCATCCACTACCAGTAGCTACACCACTGACGTGATCTTATCCCTCTTCGATGTTATTGCTAATAGCTTCTACAGCATACTGAAAATGTCAATCCATTCATCCATCCATGTTGTAACATATAGTGATACCTCTTGATTGCATAACTTCCTTGTGATCAAGTTGCAGTGCCTCAAGGTGGAAGCACATAGGTACAAACCTGAAAAGTGGTTTTCTTGAAGTCGGATTTTGAAGGATTAAATGTTAGATTAGTTGTAACAAGATATTCAAATACTTAAATGCTTGTCATGTTTCATCTCTAATTTGCCATTGAGCGGGATGTAAGAACAGCACTTGGAATCTTTGGGAGGATCTTTCTTTATGTTTTGACAATAATTAGTGTAGAATGGAGAGGCTGAACTGTTTGGGTTCGCCAACGTCCTCCGAACCTGTACACTCAGGGGGACATTTATCAATGAATAAAGGCGTGGCTTTCGGTGGAAAATGGGCAGATGCGAATAAATGTATTCTTAAATGGCCGTTTTGCGAATAAAATATTCGCATCTGGCCATTTTCCGCCGGGTACGCCAGGTGGGCGGGGAGTGGGTGTGTAGGGGGCAGAACGAGGGGCGCGGACTCAGAGTCCGCTCAATTCATCAATTTGTTCGCCATAAAATAGTCAGGAAACCTACTCCAGCTCTGAGCTGGCGTAGGTTTCCTGGCGCACGAACTCGCAGTGCGCCTCTACATAATCGCCCTATTCCACCGGACGATTATCGTTCAGATTATCGTTAAATCGTTCGAATCTAAACGATAATCGATCGGTTGAAATGCAGTTAACGATTAACGACCGAACGAGAAATCGTTGATCGCTTTATAAGACCTGGACCTATTTTTATCGTTGCTCGTTCGCAAAACGTTCGCAAATGGTTCGCATTGAATAAGACATTGTTCGGTCGTTCCCAATAGATACGAACGCAATAGCGAAGAAAAAACTATCGCAATTACGATCATAAGTAACGATTATCATTCCATGGAAATGAGTGAACGTTTTCAGGTCTTTCACAATAGCGGTCGTTTGAGATTGTTAATCATTAACGATTATGCAAACGATAATCGTCCGGTGGAATAGGGCCCTAAATCTCCGTACTGTCAGAGCTGCAGGGACATTCTTAAGTCCGGTGCAGAAAACGCCGGACTTAATAAATGTTCCCCTCAGTGTTTGACTCCCTGCAGCTGTAGAGGTTGGATGCAGCCCTAGGGAGTCCTGGAAAACATGGATACAGCCATAGGCTTACAATAACCAGCTGCTTGGTAGGTAGCTGGAAGTAGTCCTAAAACAGAATGAGCATGCTGAGATCCGGAGCTGGGAAGTCTTGGCACCCTGGTGAAATGCTTTACATGTATGGTGCCATTGTCACATCACCAAAGTAGAACCAGGCAAAGACCATGGTGATGTCATCACAGTATAACCTAGACAAGCAGCATTGTTACATCATAACTATAGAAACAGTGGTAGCACCACTGTGACTATGCCAGTGACCTCATCATAGTAGAAGTCAATCCACCAATATATTAAAGGGGTACTATGGAGAGAAAAAAATTTTTTAATCAGTTGGTTTAAGAAAGTTATACAGATATGTAAATTACAAAAAAAAAACTTAAGTCTTCTAGTACTTATCAGCTGCTGTATGTTCCACAGTAAGTTGTGTATTCTCTCCTGTCTGACACAGTGCTCTCTGCTGCCACCTCTGCCCCTTGTCAGGAACTGTCCAGAGCTAGAGAAAATCCCCATAGAAAACCTCTCCTGTTCTGGACAGCTCCTAATATGGACAGAGGTGGCAGCAGAGAGCACTGTGTCAGGCTATGTTCACACAATGATTTGCAACACGGCCGTGATTAATACTTTACCTACATTGTGCTGCAGCTGAGGGAATCCAGGCCAATATATATATATATATATATATATATATATATATACACATGGTATACATACATCATTAGTTTAAAAACAATTCTTACAACCCTGTAACATCACTAGAATAAATGCTAGGGCAACACTATTGTGGCATAATCATTGTGGACACTGGGCCAGAACCATTGTGACATCATCAGCACAATAGACCAGTGATATTATTACAGTACAACCCAGAACAACACCATTATGTCATCAAAATAGTAGACCATAGACCCGCATCATTGTTACATTCACATTGGCAGAACTCTGCCTGACACATCCTCAACTGGTTAAGGATTTTGTACACAACTGTTTCACCCTATATGACAGGGAGTATATTTGCCCCATCGCTGCAGATTTTATCCACTATATGTATTCTATTCTTGGTAATGATATCTGCCAACTGTTCTTCACTTGTATATTTGTTTCTATTCTGCATTTATGTTGCCTTCATGTTTCAAAACTAAGTTCACGCTGATGATCTATTTTTTTTTTTTTTTTTGCAAGCTGATGAACATATCCCTACACTGAACCACAATAAATATGCAACAACACATCAAGTAATAACACAGTGCATAACTAACAGATTAACAGATGGTGCACGATATTAATGAATTTAAAGGGACTTTGCTATTCTGCACGCAATCACTCCCAGCCACCCAGCTGGGCAGGGAGTCAGCCACTTGAATGGATATCACTGCAGGTCCCATGATTCCTCTCTCTTCTTATAAACATTGCTTCGGTTTTCAGCTGGTTGTGTGTCCTATTATTGCAAGGTGTCAGGTAGGCTGTAATTACTCACTGCCTTTCACAGAAACACAGACACTGCATGCTCTGCTGCCCAGCATGTTAAACAGGATCCCCCCAGAGACAGAGCTGGAGCGGGGAGGGCCAGGCAGCAATGAAAATGAAAAACATGAGGTGTGTGGCATTCAAACATCAGGAAGAGGAAAGACAACTAGTGTATAAGACATCACACAAGGAGACAAACACCTGGGGCATGGCCATGTAAATACACCTGAGAATGACTTACCAAGGTATCTCAGCTACAGAGAGTACATTAGCATCTGATTTATCTTACTGCACACAATTTGAATTTGAAAGGGATGGATGCCCACTTTATTATCTCCAGTAGAAAGAGGGATGTCTTGGTTCCAGTAAACATAGATTAATTTAGATACTTTTTAAAGGTGTTAGCCTAAACCTTAGTTATTGCTAGAATGGGGAAAACTAGGTGATGGGTGGGGGTTTGCCTGCTGAAACCTCCATGAGAATGTAGGAGAAATATCCCTCACAATACAGGGTAGAGTACCACACACGCATGTCCAGCAGTTCATCCATTGTCTATGTGCCCTTGTTTCTTTTAGAGAAACAGATCGCTGATCTCAGGGAGACCAGCCAAACGAAAACACCGCCGGCTGTTAGTGAAAGCGCTCAATGCAGTGAAGTCTTAGGTGCATTGCCCCCTGGGAAACGTGAATATGCAAAAGAAAAGCCTGTGGAGAATCAAAGAGTCTCAAAACACAGGGCTAGACAGATATCCCTCCGGGAAGGACCCAGCCAAGGGGTGGTTCCTGTAAGGAAACCACCAAAACCACCATATTAAGTGGCCCTATAAGTCAATGTAATGACAAGGGTAGAACCAAGGCCAGGTAACCATCAACATACAGCTGTTTGGGGTGGTTTTGGTGGTTTCCTTACAGAAGCCGCCCCTTGGCTGGGTTCTTTCCAGAGGGATATCTGGCTAGTCCAGTGTTTCGAGACTCTTTGATGAGGCTTCACAGGCTTTTCTTTTGCATATTCATGTTTCCCAGGGGGCAATGCACCTAAGACTTCACTGCTTTGAGCGCTTTCACTTTTAGCTGGCAGTGTTGTCGTTTGGTTGGTTTCCCTGAGATTATCGATTTGTTTCTCTTATGGCTCTACTAGGCACTGCTCCCACCTAGCCAGAATCCTGCTCCACACTGATGAGGGGCAACACCCCGAAACAGCTGTATGTGGATGGTTACCTGGCCTTGGTTCTTCCCTTGTCATTACATTGACTTATAAGACCACTTAATATGGTGGTTTTGGTGGTTTCCTTACAGGAGCCACCTTTTGGCTGGGTCCTTCCCGGAGAGATATCTGGCTAGTCCTGTGTTTCGAGACTCTTTGATGAGGCTCCACGGGATTTTCTTTTGCATATTCTTGTTTCTTTTAGGCATCTGTGAGCTGCACAAGAAAGGCTATATGGTAATTGAAACAAAACCACTGTAGACTATGTTGATAGTCCAGTATTTTAGGCTCTACTCAATCCCTACTTAGGTCTTACACATATAGGGTATGTCTATACTACGGAATCCCAGCGGATCACCCACCGTGGATTCCACAGCTATCTGGTCCCATAGGCTTCATTCTATGGATTGGTAGATTCCGCCATCCGCCCAAAGAATTAATCCGCTCATTCTTCGGGCGGACAGCGGAATCTGGAAAATCATAGACTGAAACCTATGGGACCAGATGGGTGCAACCGCTAGCTGCAGAATTTGCGGTGGGTGATCTGTCATAATTCTGTAGTGTGGACATACCCATAAAGTGGAATATCATAGATCTATTTAAAAGGGAACTATCAGCAGGTTGGACAAATCTAACCTGCTGATATGTCCCTACTGCACAGGAGATGCCGAGGATGAAGGTATGTTTCTTACCTTACTCCTCAGCGCTGTTCCGGTGCAGTTAGCCGTGTGCTCCATGGTCTGGTAAGACCATTAAAAGCACTGGGGGTACCCGTTAAAAGCACTGCCTGCCCCCATAGCGCCGATCCAGACCGAACCTAGCCGGCGCACTCCATTCATTATCATTAGAAAGGGGTGGGCGGGCACTATAGGGGAGGGTAATGCTCCTAAAAGGTACCCTAGTGCTCCTACCATTCTCACCAGACCATGGAACAAAGGACTAACTGCAACGGAACTGCGCCGAGGAGGAAGGTAAGAGACATACCTTTCTCCTCTGCATCTCCTGTGCAATAGGGACATATAAGCAGGTTAGATTCATCTAACCTGCTGATAATTCCCCTTTTATTTTATCATCGATGTACATGTACACCAGGGTTCTGATCCTATTGATGGGGTGGTCTAACATCTGGCACCCAATGATCAGCTGTTTGCCAGAGCAGAGACTCCCACATACACAGAGGATAGAGCCAAAAGCAGACAGCTTCACACAATATGTAGTGGCTACACTAGGTCACTGCAGCTCATTTCCCATTTAAAAAGTTCCAGACAAAGCTTAAACTTAAAGTGTCACTGTAGTTGGTTTATGTATTTATTTATTTATTTATTTTGCAAAGATCAATAGTACAGGCGATATTAGGCAAATATGCCATTATCTGCATTCAAAAAGACTTTTCTTAAGTCCCCCCCCCCCCCCCCTCATTCACTGCTCATTCTCTGCTCATTCTCAGGAAATATTGACTAGTTTACATCAGTTGAGCCCTGTGTAATCTATGGAGAGGGGAGGGGAAAAGAGGGAGATTAGTCGCCAGCAGAGAGCAGAGAACAAAGGATTACACAGTGGAAGTTGCATGAAAGTCGGTATCTAGAGGTCAGAGAGGTCAGTGCTGACTTCAGAGGAGATAGCCCGGTGATGTAGCTGTAAATTAACTCTTTGTGTTCCTGTTTTGGTGCCTCATCTCCCTCCACCTCTCCCCTCTCCATAGACAACTATGAAGACCCAATTACAAAGTTTCTTAAAATCGTCTTTTCTATTGATTTCTGCAAAAAATAAACGACAGTGACACTTTAATGGTTCAAGATGACATCAGTTCTGTGATATGGTGATGAGTTCTTTCTGCATGTGTTGTGCAGTACTTGTAACCTTGGGGAGCTGCTGTAATTTTTTTCTTTCTATGTACACCTACAGCTTCTTTTCTAAAGAAAATAAAACCAGCACTTATTCATCCTCGATATCAGTGGGGGTCTTAGCTGATAGACACCCACTGATTAATCATAAAGACAATCGCTTTTTAAGGTGAATCCGGCCCAGCAGTCGGCTGATTGCAATGGCTTCGGCTTCAATAACCCGCAGTGATCAGTGTAAATGTTATATACATACTGGCCATTCATATGAATGAACAACTATATAAAAAATGGATGTGCTGGGTCTGCCAGAGCAAGAGACTTGAGACAACCCCTTTAATTATATCTACATAACCGAGATTGCATAAATGTAATTCCAGGAAGACCACTAAGCAACAATAACAAAGTGAACTGCATTGTACCTTTAATTTAAAACATTAGGAATTAAGTAAAGGGATCAGCAAAGAGGAAGAAGATGATGTGATCAAATAAAAAATACAGTGTATAAAAGGCAAAAAATGTACCTATTCAGCAATGGTCATTTTTTTTTTTTGTATAAATCTATAAGGCATGTTTACAGGATTTCATTTCTACAAAAGCAATGATATAATAACCGTGGAGGTAAAATCGTGACCACTGTTAATAGAGCAGACGAGTGACAGTCAGGAATACATTTATTTACCACTTGCTTGCATCGACAGGCATCATTTCATGCATTATACTACGTGCCTCTCTCTAATTGCAGCCTATTCTGGTAAATATCATATAGAGCTGGTCTCCCATCCAGAACAACAGGACAGCGACATAAGTAATTACATGTCATGTTATCAATACCTGCGTATTTTTCATCATTTCCCCTACTATTTAAATGCATAGAAAGATCAGGAGGGATGTGGTTTAATACTGAGAGCAGCGAGTATCAGAAAATGCAATGATCCCAAGCTGTAGGGTCCATTGCTACGTAGTTTTTCACATTTCTTTTCAATGGCTGCATAAATAAATACTACTTAAAAAATACTGCCATACAATGTCTTAATTAAAGGGGTATTTCGGTCAGGTAGAATACATGTTGAATCATCAATCAATTTGTTTCATACTTGTTATTATCTTTTCTGTGTTCTTCCCGCCAGTTTTAAGTTGCTGCTTTCTGCTGAAGACTCAGAAAATTGTGTGTGAGCTGTTTGTCTCCACTCTGATCTCCCTACTCCTCTCCCTTCCGAGAAGGCTCTTTTATGGCTAGGCCTTGCCCCCTTTGCATCCATTGGAATGGGCCGACCTACAGGGGGTGGGGCCTATAAGTGCTGACGTCAGAGAGGAGACGGGGCATACAGCACTGATTTTGGCGGAGAAATGGGGCATCACTAATGTTAAGCCCCAAAGACCACCAAAAAATCCTTTATATGGTAATATATGAAATGTCCAGAATATAAGCTTAAGGCTGGGTTCACACTGTGTTTTTGCAATCCGTTTAACGGATATGTTTTACGGAAAAAACGGATGCAAAACCGGGTGCAATTGTGTGTCATCCGTTTTTCCATTGACTTCCATTATAAAGAAAAACTGGTCGAAGCGGATACGTACTTTTTTTTACGGACCCAAAAGTAGTGTTGACTACGTTTTTCTTTCCGTTAAAATTAACCAATTAAGAACGGTTACATTGAACGGATTGCAAAAACGCAGTGTGAACCCAGCCCAAGAATGATGCTGAGAAAGGGGCTGACATTATCACTTTAAGCAGTGTAACAGTAACAAGGGCCATATATTCTGAATTATCAGATGCCAGCTTATATAAATTCCACTGCAAAGGACCAGGTTCTCATGTAGCGGCTGTGGACTGAAGCATATCACCTGCAATGGTCATTGGATGCAAAATTTTACCCAAAATTCTGCATTTTACTGGCAATATCAAACGCCCATTGGTCACTACACATCCACATGTGGTTTCATCCACATGTGGCCTTAGCAATTTTTTAGAATTTTCAGTTAGTTGTTAGTTTCAATTAAAATGTAATTGTCGATATTATTGTGGGTCACATGACGCTAGAGGGTGGTCGGCATACATGCTATGCAGAAGAAATCCTATTTGCTGTTATTCCTAATACCAGATATAATAGGGGAACATTGCAGATACAATTCCCTCTAGTGACTTTATTTGCTGCTCAGTAGTCGTAACTGATGGTCACCCAGACAGCAAGTCATCTGGTTGCCAAGCAATGTAAACTACCACAATGTAAAGAACGCACAAACAAGGGAAGATGAATACATTTTATTTAGCAAAGTTCTACAATGTTAATTATACAATGTGACTGTGCTGGTAAAATATTGCCACTAAACAAAGAATATTTGTCATCTTTGGCAGTTCAGCCTGGGTGATCAGAAGACGGTGTTGCTATGCAGGTTGGAAGTTGAACCAGAAATAATATGAGGACGTGTTGGGAATCGTCAGGGAGGGACTTTGATGTGGGAAAAAAATACACGTGTAATGAATATTAATGTCTTCCTTATTCCCACAAGTGCAGATAATTGTGCCCGGCCTCATGTGTGCCACTGTATCGGTCGGGTCAGGAAGCTTTTGATCTTGGCACATAACCTAATGTTTTATAAGGATGTGTACCCAGCAGTAATATTAAGTATTCTCACTACAGAGTATAGTGGAGAAAACAAATTTTTTCAAATCAACTGGAGTCAGAAAATGGATTTGCGTATTATTTTATTTCTATTTACAGTACTTATCAGCTGCTGTATGTCTTGCAAGAAGTGACGGATTATTTAACCCTTTGAGGACCAGGCCCAAAATGACCCAGTGGACCGCGCAAATTTTGATCATTGCGCTTTCGTTTTTCCCTCCTCCCCTTCTAAGAGCTCCAGCACTTTCAATTTTCTATCTACAGGCCATGTAAGGGCTTATTTGTTACAGGAATAGTTGTACTGTGTAATGGCGTCTTTCATTTTACCATAACATGTATGATGGAATTCCAAATATATTATTTATGAAGATATAAATAGGTGAAATCGTAAAAAAGAATGCAATATGGTAACATTTGGGGGGTTCCTGTGTCTACGTAATGCACTATATGGTAAAAGCGACATGATACCGTTATTCTATAGGTCAGCCCGAACACAACTATATGCAGGTTACACAGATTCTCTAATGTTATATATGTATTTTTTTATGAAATCCTTTTTTTTTGCAATTAGTTAATAATATAATGGCCATATTGTGACGCTTATAACGGTTTTATTTTTCACCTATGGGGCTGTATGGGGCGTCATTTTTTTCGCCATGATCTCTAGTATTTATTAATACCATATTTGTGAAGATCGGATGTTTTGATCACTTTTTATGAATTTTTTTATATATATAGTGTAACATAAAATCGGTAATCCGTGCACTTTTTTCCCTCTTTTCGTCTACGCCATTCTACGTTCGCAATGACGCTTGTTAGACTTTAATAGATCAGACAATTACGCACGCTACGGTATATTATATGTTTATTTATTTATTTTTATATGTTTTATTGTTTTATTGTGACGGAGACGGAACGCGTGGGGTTTCTTGGACCCTGACATGGACTCCCCCTCTGGTGATATTTGATCCTACTTACTGACTCCTCCATATTGTTTTCATAATATTTTTTTCCCCTGTACCTATTTGTGTTGTTTTGTGTCCATCGAGCTTAGTTACTAACAGAGACATTACTGCTCTAATTAGGACACATCTACCTTATTTTATGTTGTGAGTCAGTATTACTTACCTTAGGGGGTTTATTATATAGACACATGTCAGTTCGTCCTGGTTCCATGTCTATTTAACATGGACCTGTGTATGTTGTGGTTTTAAGTGTTTTTAATTTGTATGTTGTGCACTTTTTGACTCTTTGTGTACCAATAAAATAAAATTTGTTATACTTTTCACATTTACATGCAGCTTTCTCTATTTTTTCGGGAAGTGCCACCCTTGTATGTATGACATGGCTTTTTCTTTGGTTGTTTATCTGTAGTAGTTTTTTCATGTCATGTTGGGTTGAGCACCCTGCCTCATAGACTTTAGTAGTGCCTTGCCTTCCTTATTTGTTTTTGGTCATATGTTTTATTTATATAATGGGAAAGGGGGGTGATTTAAACTTTTATTGGGGAAGGGGTTTTGGGGTAGTGTATTGGTGTTTGTAACTTTTTTTTTTTTACACATTTGAAGTCCCTTTGGGGGACTTTTACATACATTAGTTTGATTTTTACACTGACCATTGCTATGCCATAGGCATAGCATTGATCAGTGTTATCGGCGATCTGCTCATTGAGCCTGCCTGTAAAGGCTCAGTGCAGCAGATCGCCGATCGGACCGCACGGAGGAAGGTGAGAGACCTCCGGCGGTCCGTTTTAACGATCGGGACCCCCGCAGTCACACTGCAGGGGTCCCGATCAGTAAGTGACAGGGGACTCCCCCTGTCACCTACACTTAAACGCCGCGATCGCAGCGTTTAAGGGGTTAATGACACGCGGCAGCGCGATCGCTGCAGCGTGTCATTACCGGTGAGGTCCCCACCTGCTGTGAAGCGCGCTTCATAGCCGGAGAAACACCCAGGACGTAGAGTTACGTCCAGGGTCGTCTGGTGACAGACTTCCATGACGTAACTCTACGTCCTGGGTCGTCTAGGGGTTAAAGGCTGACACTGTCCTCTCTGCTGCCACCTGTGTCCATGTCAGGAACTGTCCAAAGCAGTAGTAAATCCCCATTAAAAAAAAAAAAAACTTCAGCTATGGACAGAGGTGGCAGCAGAGAGCACTGTAACAGACTGGAAAGAATACACCACTTGCTGCAGGACATACAGCACCTATTTACTGAAAGACTGGAGATTTTTTAAATTGAAGTAATTTACAAAACTATATAACATTCTGACAACAGATTTGAAAAAAAAAATGTCTTCAGAGGACGCCTTTAAGGATCTTTTATACATTTGACGACTACTTGTCCACATAGGTGTTCAGAACATCAACTGGGTACTGCACCTGTTGTTAATACTTAGTAGTACAGTATGTCCATCAAACACGCATATAAGTCTGATACATTTTCCTGTACTGGATATGTTATTAAAGGGGTTATCCAGGATTAGACAAAGCTCAGCTACTTTCCTGCAAAAAACAGCACGACCCCTGTACTCTGGTTGTGTGTGGTATTACAATTTAGCTCCATTTACTTCAATGGAACTGAGCTGCAAAGCCACACTTAAACTGAATGCAGCTCCATTAGAATCAATGGAGCCACGTCATAGAGTAAAGGCCGGCCCGCCTTCAGTGCTTCAGGCTGGGCTGGTGCTTGGTAATAGACCAGCACCGTGCGTGGGAGTCGGGCTGTGGTTCAATAAAAAAAAAGGACCGCGGCACCAGCATCCCACACTATCTTGGTCTCTATCCCCTAGCTGTTGCTCTGGCTAAGGCTGGTTGGAAACACATGGTCCACCACTCCACAGCCCAACCAGCAGATGCACACCAGGCTTCCATAGCTATAACGTCATTTGCACTTTGAAGGCTGGGTTCACACTATGTATATGTGCGGCTGTATTTTTTATGCGGCTGTAAATGTGCGGATGAAACTACGGCCGTGGGAAAAAATAGACATGCGGCTGAAAACATACGGTCATTTACTTGGAAATCTGGTTCAACTAAAAATAACAAATAAAATGTTTAGAAAGTGATGCAAACACCTCTGGATGCATCTGGGAAAGCAGGGAAACAGTTTACATGAATCGCTATTACCGGGGTTTGCGATCCTCTGCAGTAATGCCGATGCCGATGCCTCTCATGTTTAATATATTGAATTAATAAAACACATTTTCGTTGTAATAAAGTCCCTTTCATTGTTCAATAATTAAATTTAAACGATTCCATCATTTTGCAATTAAATATACTGTTAAAATAAATATATATATAAATAAATGTATATTTATATATATATTTATTTTTTGACAGTATATTTAATTGCACAATGATGGATTTGTTTAAATTAAATTATTGAACAACAAAACTGATTTTATTTCAACGAAAATGTGTTTTATTAATTAAATATTAATTAGTACAGGAAGCTCCAGTAAGCAGTTAATTCATATTGCCGGCAATAGAGCATTCTGTACTAATCATCACTTTACTTTAATTAAAACATCAAATGTTTCTTCTAATTATGTTATGACAATAGCATTATTAGAAGAAACATTTAGAATTATATGTGCGCTCAGCTGATTGGCTGATCGGCTCAGCGCACATATAATTAGCGGGTCCGCAGCACAGTGACTTCATTGTGCTGCGGACCAGCGAAGAGGACACATCAGGGTGAGTATAGAGCTCTCCCCACCCCCTCCCCAGCACTGCACCCCTCCCAGCAAGGAAGTGGGGTCACTTAACCCCTTCCTTGCTGGGATGGGTGCAGTCTGACATCAGTCTGGCCCCCAAGGGGTTAAGGGGGATACAATACATCCTCCCTTAACCCCTTGGGGGCCAGACTGTAAGCAGCGATCTGTAAAGATGCTGCATACTGTAAGGAGCACAACACCGCTCACAATGATGGGTGTTGTGCTCCTGTTTGTGTGTTTCTCCCTTTTTGTTTTTCAGATATCGGTATCCTGGGGATTACGTCGGATTCGGTGGACTACGTCGATGACCAGCGGTTGTTTGTTGTTGTTTTTTTTAATAAAATGGTCAATGAGGGGTGTGGGGGTGTTTTTATTTGAATAAAAAAATTTTTTAACTTGTGTCTTGTCTTTATTTCTTTACTTTATAGACTTAGTAGTGGAAGCCGTCTAATAGACGGAATCCATTACTAAGTTGGGGCCTAGTGTTAGCTGGTATAAAATGGCTAACACTAACCCCCTATTATTACCCCAGTACCCAATGCCACCAGGGGTACTGGGAAGAGCCGGGTGCCAGTGGTCCCGGAGCGTCAAAATTGGCGCTCCTGGACCGGGCGGCAGCAGGCTGGTAAGATTTAGGCTGGGGAGGGCCTAAACCAATGGCTCTTCCCACCCTGGTGTTACCAGGCTGCTGTCGTTTGGTTTTCAACCCGGCTGCTTATAAAAATAGGGGGGACCCTATGCGTTTTTTTTAAATAAATAATTAAAAAAAAACGCATAGGGTCCCCCCTATTTTTATAACCAACCGGGTTAAAAACCAAACGACAGCAGCCTGGTAACACCAGGGTGGGAAGAGCCATTGGTTTAGGCCCTCCCCAGCCTAAATCCTACCAGCCTGCTGCCGCCCGGTCCAGGAGCGCCAATTTTGACGCTCCGGGACCACTGGCACCCGGCTCTTCCCAGTACCCCTGGTGGCATTGGGTACTGGGGTAATAATAGGGGGTTAGTGTTAGCCATTTTATACCGGCTAACACTAGGCCCCAACTTAGTAATGGATTCCGTCTATTAGACGGCTTCCACTACTAAGTTTATAAAGTAAAGAAATAAAGACAAGACACAAGTTAAAAAAAATTTTATTCAAATAAACCCCCCCCCACACCCCTCATTGACCATTTTATTAAAAAAAAACAACAAACAACCGCTGGTCATCGACGTAGTCCACCGAATCCGACGTAATCCCCAGGAGAAACACACAAAAAACACACAAACAGGAGCACAACACCCATCATTGTGAGCGGTGTTGTGCACCTTACAGTATGCAGCATCTTTACAGATCGCTGCTTACAGTCTGGCCCCCAAGGGGTTAAGGGAGGATGTATTGTATCCCCCTTAACCCCTTGGGGGCCAGACTGATGTCAGACTGCACCCATCCCAGCAAGGAAGGGGTTAAGTGACCCCACTTCCTTGCTGGGAGGGGTGCAGTGCTGGGGAGGGGGTGGGGAGAGCTGTATACTCACCTCGATGTGTCCTCTTCGCTGGTCTGCAGCACAATGAAGTCACTGTACTGCGGACCGGCTCTTTATATGTGCGCTCAGCCGATCAGCCAATCAGCTGAGCGCACATATAATTCTAAATGTTTCTTCTAATAATGCTATTGTCATAACATAATTAGAAGAAACATTTGATGTTTTAATTAAAGTAAAGTGATGATTAGTACAGAAAGCTCTATTGCCGGCAATATGAATTAACGGCTTACTGGAGCTTCCTGTACTAATTAATATTTAATTAATAAAACACATTTTCGTTGAAATAAAATCAGTTTCGTTGTTCAATATTTTAATTCTAACGAATCCATTATTGTGCAATTAAATATACTGTCAAAAAATAAATATATATATAAATATACATTTATTTATATATATATTTATTTTAACAGTATATTTAATTGCACAATGATGGATTCGTTAGAATTAAATTATTGAACAACGAAAGGGACTTTATTACAAAGAAAATGTGTTTTATTAATTTAATATATTAACTATTAGAGGCATCGGCATTCGGCATCATTGCCGGCTATTTTTAAAGTACTCCGTACAGACCGCCTGTCAATCCACGGCCGCATTTCCAGCCGCAAACAATGGTCTTGTTCATTTTTTACGGGTCCGTTTACGATAGGGCCGTAGATTCATACATAGTGTGCACTGTGCAGCCGTATATCCTATACTTTCCAGCGTACGCATGAACCACCAAAAATACCGCCGCACAATTACAGCCGCAAATACAGCCGCACAGCTACATAGTGTGAACCTAGCCTAAAAGGGAACTATCAGCAGGTTAGACAAATCTAACCTGCTGATGGCCCCCTATAACACCCAGGATGCTGAGGAGGAAGGTATGTGTGTTACCTTCCTTATTGGCACTGGTTCTGTACTGTTAGTTGGGGTAAACTCCACTCCAGAGCACCCTTAGGGGCACTGCCGCTTCATCTGGCCTACCCCCTTTATTGATTATCAATGGAGCGCTATACTGTATAGGGGGCTATCAGCAGGTTAGATTTGTCTAACCTGCTGATAGTTCCCCTTTAATGGCTCTGCTACATCTTTCAGCACTGCAGTCACTTCACAGGACTACTCATTAAGAACTATGTAACTGTTGGGAACTAAACATTTAATGTAACAGTCACCTATCACCATTCACCAGTTGCAGTCAAGCTGAGAACTTCTCAGGCAAGCCCCTGGTTGTCTGACCTTACAGCCACATGGCACCCAGTGCCTTACACTGCCAAACCACACATTAACTACGGTGAAACATTACAACAGCAGGACAACAAACAAAGATTACACATTCTGCAGCCTCCACTTGCAGAGAAAATTCATGAGCAAGAAACAGTAACAGAATAATAAAATGAATATAAAAATATCACCAACAATTCTAAATGTTAAACATAAAAACCTGATAAACGATAGCCCGTTCCCCATTCTCTTGAACCGATTTTCGACAATATATTTAAAATAATCTAGAATGCATGAGGAGTAATGTATTATATGGAGGAGCATGAGTCACCCAGATTCTATGCTGCACAAAAGCATCAAACATTCATATATAACTATGATAAATGGCTAGCTGTCCTTTCATATCGTAATCCCAGGGCAATTTCCTGAGCATCCATTCCACCAACGTTGTTAACATTTTATGTCATGGTAGAATGTTATTTTACGTATATTTCACAATACCCTTTACTGGACTCCTCCCTACATTCACCTGCTAACTTCTGATAAAGCTACACATGTCAAACACAATTCTCTACTTGTATGCCGCTTAATTTTCTTTATTGTACCTTGGTTCCATGAATAATTACTATTTTACATCCAAAAACGCATAACTCAAACCAGTATAAGGGCAAAAAATATATTGGTGTATTTATCTTACGTGTAGAGAACGCACCAAGGATGTGACCTACTGAGAGCCCTGATGGTGGAGGCCACAGGGAAACAGACAAAAACCTTGAAAGGGTTGTAAATCATTCCATGACCATTCCTGCCCCTGGCTTCTGGATACCATAAAGTAATGTTTTTTATAACCTACTGAACCAGACCATTTAATCTGATGAAACATTTTAGGTGATTACTTCACCTATATCTGTACAGGTTAGAACTTGAGGATGTTGTTTTTCATTCTGTTGATTTTATTGGGGATGCTCAGTCGCTTGTAGGTCCTAGTGTCAGAGGGAGGAGCCTTCAATTATGCCTTTGCTTCCAGTGCAAAGTTATACACATTATTTGAACCGACCAAGTACATTTGAATAAAAAAGTGGTCACTTATAGGGATGGTCATTTCAAAGAAAAAATTATATAATGATGGCAAAAGCAAGCATGTATAAAAAAACAAATAATATTTGAAAAGCCTCCAAAAAGACATATATTTTACCATAGGTCAAATTACTGGCCCCAAGTATGGTACTTCCAGTCATTTCTTGCCCCAAGCATCACTCCCTATCGTGTCCCCACTTTATTAACTAATCCAGCCTGGCTATCTTGTTAGTCCCCAGCATGGATTCCCACCTCATTCCTGGTCACCAGCCTGGTCGACCATTTCATTCCCCATCTACAGTCTGGCCAACTCATTGTTGCTAGTCCACAGCATGGATCCCCATCTCATTTCTCGTTCCTCATACATGGTTCCTTAATTAATTCCTGTTCTTCATCATACCAGGTCTTCACCTCATTCTTGGGCCTAACCATTGATCCCATCCAAGTCTCTAGCAAAGCTCCCCATTTCATTTCTGGTCTCCAAAATGGCTCATGTGTTATACTTAGAGATGCTAACATTGCTTCCTATCTCAATCCTTGTCTCCACCCATCTCTTCTCATCTCACTCCTAGTCCCCAGCATGGCTCCCCATCTCACTATCTCATTCCAATTCTAACCATGGCTTTCCATTTCCTTCCTTCTCCAGCATGGCTCCATGTTTTTCTTAAACCCCAGCATGGCCCGCGCTCTCATTCCTGGTCAGCCAGCACAACATCCCTCTATCATTCCTGGTCTCCAGCATGGATATATATCTCATTCCAGGTCTCCAGCATGGTTCTTATGTTAATCCTAGACTCCTTTATAGCTCCCCATTTGATTTTTGGCCTCCACCATGGCTCTCATGTTCTTAAACTCCAGCATGGCTCTCCTTTGCATTCCTGGTCAGCAAGCGCAGCTCCCCATTTCATTCCTGGCCCCAGTATTCCCTACCTGATTCCTCGGCTCATGCATAGTTCCCACAAATATTCCGGCTTTCAGTTTGCTTTACTCTCATTCCTGACACCCAACATGGACCCTATCATGTTCTTCATCCCATCGTCCTTCGTCCCATTTCATTCTTGGCCCCAGCATTGTTCCCTTCTTATTCCTGGGCCCCAGCATGACTTATTCTCCCATTCTTTCCAAACAGGAGGTTTCTTATTGTATCAGCCCTACATATCCAAGCAAGGCCTACTTAATCAAATATTAGGTTCATAAGGGCGAAATATATTGATCAGCAGAGGCGGAGGAGGGAGCTCATCAGTTTTCTAAGCCTTGTCCTGTACAAGTGGCTGAAAGAACCCATTGGTATTTTCTCTAATTTCCTGTCTGGAAGAAGCACTTACTGTAAGAGCAGCGCAAGAAGGAATTCACTTTATTAAACCCTTATGACCACTTTTGCCGTCTTTGTCCTACAATCTCTGGAAACGTTCCTCAATGAATCTATATCCCAGCAGGCACGAAGCATCTGTCCCCTTCCTAGACCTTGGTTACCTGATTGGAGTTGTAACTGCTTCCTTCTTCAGATGTACAGTGTCTCTGATAATAGAGCTAATAATAGCTTAGAAGTGCCTCGATGATAGATACATTCACCCAGGGCTTCAATCAAGGAGAAAAAAAAGACATAGCTCAAGGTGCTCAGCTGCTGTAGACTGCGGATTGCTCACTTATATCTTCTACACATCTCACCTGTTTGGATCCTCTATTATAAATTATTATGTTCATATAATTTTTCTAATATAAGAAGATTTTAAGAAACTTTTTGATGAAAAGCTTCCTATCGTTTGGTTTCTACGGCTTCTGTGCCGACCTTTAGATCTCCATGAAAACACTTTGGGGTAGATTTATTATTACTGTCATTGATTTAGACAGCTTAAAACTAGACTAGGCAGACAGAATGGCCACTAAATTTGTCAAAGTGGCTCACGCTGTGTGATAGATATGGTGAATCGTGATAGACATGAAGCCTTCTCTCTTTTTTATAGCATTTCTTGGTTGGATTACTGCAGATCAGTGTATTTTCGGCTGTCCAGCCATGATGGCAATTGTAGTTTTGCAACAGCTGGAGACAGATGGGGACAAAGGTTCCCCATCTCTGCTCTATACGTTTTTATTTTTCCATCTATGTAAGGACTCTGCACTTTTTTGGTACCACTTTGGGGTACCTAAGTTTTTTTTTATAGCTTTTTATTCTGCATGTTATAGGATGTGCAGTGGCAAAAATACAATTTTCTTTATGACACTCACCATGTGGCATGAATAATATTCAAAAAATATTAATGGTTTCCACATACAATGGTACAAGTTAGTTAATTTGTTTTGTCATTTCCTTTTTTTTTTTTTTTTTTTTTTCATTTTACAGTTTGTCATAAGAAATGAGCGCATGCTCGGGTCACTCCAAACTCAAGCATGCAGCATTCGATTATTCGGTGGTTGCAGTCATAGGCCATAGGTTGTATGCATGTTTTCCCAGCAGCCTTAGGGGTGCATCAAACTTCTGCAGCTACCGCTAATCAGCCACCAGACAGACCCAAGCATGCTCGAGTTGCACTCATTCCTAATAACCATACAAAAAGTAAAAAACTATACAAAACATAGGAATCTCTGTAGGAAAATGTTGGCAAATATATATATATATATATATATATATATATATAATGCAGACAGAGGATTTGAAGCAGGTATCTTTTTCTTTTCATATGTTTAACTTTTAGTCCTTCTAGGAGACTTCCATATGTATTACCTGTCATTCTGATGATCTATCATTACAGCCCACAATATTAGCTGTGGAAACCAGTCGGCACCCTGCAATTGCATTAGGGGGTATATACATACACATAATAGTACATGCAACTGTCAAATAACCACTATTGTCTATAGTATCGGGGGGGGGGGGAAATAACTGGCATTGGAGTGACTGGCATTTTTTATGTGTTTCTTTTTTCCAGAAATTAGACAAATTGTGTATAACCCAGATCCTTTATCTGAGCTCCAGCAATCTGACAACTAAAGAAGTCATTTTATAGGTTTAGAATTACTTTGAAGCAGTTTTTTTATATTATAAAATTGTTTTGTTTTTTTTTCTTAATAAAACTATCACCAGAAGATTTATAACTTACTAATATAGTGTTATTACTAGGGGTGAGTGAATCTACAGTAGTAGTGAAGCTTAGCACTTTGCTAGGGTCGGCGGTCGGCCTAAAGCTGGCTGCCTTTAAACTCTGTGCCGCTCCTTGCTGCTCCACTTCGGATGCATGAAAAAGCTGGATCCAGTGCTGGGAAATTTCTCCCAGTTTCCCTGAATCCACCTTTCCCAGGCACCCGCAGCAAAGCGGCAAGGATCGGTACAGAGTTCGAAAGCAGACGGTTAACAAGCCGACTGCCGAGCCTAGCAAAGCACTTCACTTGACTACTACTGTAAATTTGCTCATCACTTGTTATTACTAATTAAACTTGCATTAACATGTATTTGCATAATTTACAGAAAGTGGAAAATAAAAAACTACCAGTGTGGTATTGTCTCTGGTTCCTCCCTCTCTCCTGAGACATCATCCTGTCATATGACAAGAGGCTTGGCTGGACACTGTCTATGAGCTCTAGCTCCACCCCTCTGAGTTATGCTGCCTTGTGCTGAACAATGCCACAAGCAGAGGAGCAGACAGAGAATATAGCAGCTTTTTGCTGTGTTGATAGATAGTCTGCTGTGTAAAGCAATGTTTTGTAGCACCTCTCAGGGGAAACTGGAAGGAGTGCTGTAACGAGACTGTGGTAGGACTGAGGTAAAGCAATGAATTCTGGTAAATGTAGTACTGTAAATCTTAAAACTACTGAACCTGGAATTACAACGATTATCTGACATAGAAAGGAAACTACTGTGCACCTCAGTTCTGGTTTTAGAACTGGGGCAGACAGGTAGTCAATGCTATATGCTTTTCCAGTATTTTTACCTGATGTTGGAATACTCCAGTGAGATGTAAAGGCTAATGCTGCGTTTACAAGAAGCGATAATTCGCCCAATTGATCGTTTAATGATTTTGAAGCAACGATTTAGTTTTTATAACTATCAGCGTTAAGAAATATAAATCGTTAGAAAAATCGTAAGAAAATACGTAAGAAAAATCGTTATTGCAATATTTTTTAAGATCGGTTAAGCCCATCTTTTACATAGGGTGAATCTTTGAAAGATTGTTTACACAAAGCGATCTGCGAATATTTAGCGAACGACGAACGACGATTTGAGAACATGTTGAAAGATCAAAATGAACGGTTTTTCGCTCGTCGCTTGATCGTTTGCTGTGTTTACACGGAACGATTATCGCTCAAATCCGATCGTTATTGCGAAAATTCGAATGATAATCGTTCCGAGTAAACACAGCATAAAGCCCTTAAAATTGAAAGTAGTGGGACACACAATCTAACCATGATACAGTATCATACCTGGGTAGATATACTCAGCCCTGGTATGTTTTCTTCAATGTAATTGTGCTAGCTTTTATCCACTAAAGCAATCTTGGCAGTAGTCATAGGAGACCAATGTTCTTTCCGCTTAGTTCTGAAGTAGTGTGAAGAAGAGGAGCAGCTGGGAAATGGAGTCTAGGTGACCATTACTTTCCTTTATTTTACCACTATCAATGTTCAGAATTACTGTCCTCTCGAGGAACAGGACAATTTCCGCAGTACTATATTTAAGCAGGCAACAGATTTGTGCAACTTATATAGTTTCCTTTCATTTTTAAAGGAAAGTATGCTTTTATCTAGTTGTTTGTGAAGCTAGATATGCAACATAACCCATTAAAATGCTAGATAACTTGAAATGTCATCTGTATAACAATTTAAAGGGCAACTCCGGCGTTTGTTTGTTTTTTTATTAGCTTATTTACGCACATTACAAAGTTATATAACTTTGTAATGTGTCTAAATAACCTATCTGGCTCCGATCCCCCCATTTCCGACCCCCGATCCCCCCTCCCGGAAGTTAAATAGAGTATACATACCCGATTACGGTCGACCCTGTCCTCTTCTCCCGGGCGCCATTTTGTGACGATGTCGTCTCAGCAGGGGGCGGGCCTGGTCTTCATCCTCTTCGGTGTCTTCTGCTGAAGTGAATGGGAGAGAAAAGGCTGCTGGTGCACTTGCACACCAGCAACCTTTTCATTGGCTGGACCACATCACATGGCTCCCAGCTTGCTCAGCCCTGATTGGCTGAGCTTGCTGGAAGCCATGTGAGGCGCTCCAGCCAATGAAAAGGCTGCCGGTGCGCATGCACACCAACCTTTTCTCTCCCATTCACTTCGCACAGACCCGGAAGTGAAGGAGTTCTGAAGACTGGAGCCGGAGGTGACAGAGTCGCGGGCGGCGGGGGATTCAAGTGCTGATTGTCACCGGAGGGATGGTGAGTATGATCTTTTGTGTGTCTGTGTTTTTGTTTTTTTTTTCCCGTACTGCCGGAGTTGTCCTTTTAAGTGTCACTGTCGTTTATTTTTTTTTTAGCAGAAATCAATAGTACAGGCAATTTTAAGAAACTTTGTAATTGGGTTTATTAGCCGAAAAATGCATTTTTATCATGAAAAAGCAGTTTGAAGCTCTCCCCCCGTCTTCATGGTTCTCTACGGAGAGGGGAGGGATGGAGGGAGATGAGGCACCAAAACAGGACAACAAAGAGTTAATTTACAGCTACATCACCGGGCTATCTACTCTTAAGTCAGCATTGACCTCTCTGACCTCTGAATAGCGCTTTCACACAGCTCATGCTGTGTAATCCTTTGTTCTCTGCTCTCTGCTGGCGACTAATTTCCCTCCTCCCCCTCCCCCCTCCCCTCTCCATAGGTTACACAGGGCTTGACTGATGAAAAGACTCGAGTTTTCCTGATAATGAGCAGTGAATAAGAGAGGGGGGGGACCTGGGGAAAGTCTTTTTGAATGCAGATAATGACATATTTGCCTAATAAACCCAATTACAAAGTTTCTTAAAATCGCCTAGACTATTGATTTCTGCAAAAAAAAAAAAAAAAAAACGAAACGACAGTGACACTTTAACCCTTTAACACTTTTCGTTTTTGCGTTTTTGTTTTTTCCTGGATTTGATGCGACCAAAAATGCGCAATTTTGCACTTTGGGATTTTTTGCGCTGGCGCCGTTTACCGTACGAGATCAGGAATGTGATTAATTAATAGTTCGGGCGATTACGCGCGCGGCGATACCAAACATGTTTATTTATTTATTTACTTTTATTTAAAACCTGGGAAAAGGGGGGGGGGTGATTCAAACTTTTATTAGGGGAGGGGGCTTTTTACTAATAACAATACTTTTTTTTTTTTTTTTTTACACATATACTAGAAGCCTTCCTGGGGGACTTCTAGTATATGCACTTTGATCTCTCATTAAGATCTTTGCTGTATAGTTATACAGCAAAGATCAATGAGATCGGCACTCGTTTGCTTTCGGCTGCTGCAGCCGAAAACAAACGAGTGCCGAGTCGGGGACGGCGCCATCTTGGAGTGGTCCCCGGCCGGCTTCAGTAACGGAGATCGCTCCTCCGGGACAACGTCCCGGAGGAGCGATCTCACCCACTAGACACCAGGGATGACGCTGCGTCCGGTAATCGGATGCAGCTGTCATGTTTGACAGCTGCATCTGATTACTGTATTAGCGGGCACGGAGATCGGACCATGCCCGCTAATACCCACGGTCCCGGGCTACAAGCAGCACCCGGAACCGCGGCAGTTCATAGCAGGGTCGCTGCGCGGCCCCGCTCTAAACACCTTTTACGGGCGCATGACGTACGGGTACGTCATGCGTCCTTAAGAGGTTAAAGGGGTTTTCCAAAAATATATGTCAATAAACATACAAATTGTGAGTTCATGTAAGGCCCTATTACATTTAGCGATTATCAGCCGTTACGGCCAATAATCGCTTAGTTTAATAGAAGACAAAGATCAGCCGACATGCACGTAGTCTTTCAACTGCCTCTCTCAAGGACAGTGTGACTTGAACTCATTCAACTTTCTTTTCTCTGTAAAGAAGTTGTGTCTAAAGTAAGCGCCTCCCCTCTCTAGAAGGTTCCAAGAACAAATATGTCTACATACATGTAGTGCTTAGGTTAACCCTTTGCTCACAGCTAAACCTGGAACAAATAGTTAAAGGGGTATTCCGGTACTGCTTTGGACACTACCTATCACGCACAGAGGTGGCAGCAGAGAGCACTGTGTCAGACTGGAAAGAATACACCACTTCTGGCAGGGCATACAGTACTGGAAGCAATGAGATTTTTAAATAGAAGGGAATTACAAATCTTTATAACTTTCTGACACCAGTTGATTTGAAAGATTTTTACCCATTTAAAGCATACTACATGAAAATAAAGTAAAAGGCCCCGCCACAGGATTTCCAGTGAAAGCTGTCACTTCTGCATAGCATGTCCAGCATTACCATACAATAAAATCTCTGAGAAGAGAAAATTGCATTAATAAATGGTTCCCTGAAGGAAGATTCCTAGTATACATAGTGCATGATGGAAGTGAAATCTATCATGGGAAATCTGGTCTTGATAAAGGGGTGGTCATGTTGAAGAAGTGTTCTTTTGGCGAGGTTTCATATGTATACAAAATTACAGTTTTCATTGTATATTTGTAAAATATTATGCCTGGTACTTGTGGTATTACTCCTGAAGCAGAGTTCTGGCTACTCCTTAGCATGTTCCTGCCAAGACACTAGGATACTATAATTGCCATTTTGGTTTTTACTGTCCCAAGACTGCTGCCCTATTCCTCACCTCACAGTCTGATCCTAGTATTACTGGATCCAGTTCCTGGCTTTCTCCCTGTAGCCATGTTCTTGGTTTGGACTCCTGGTCACTCCTGGTAATCTCCTGCTTGTGAACCTGGCCCATCTCTACACCCTGTTCTTGGTTCGTTTTAGTCCCTGACTGTGGTTTGTTCTTGGTTTGGGGTCCTAGGCTGGACTCCCTCCTCCTGTTCTGTGTCCTGTGATCAGGGTCCTGTCCCATGCTTTCTGTTTTTGTCTTAAAACTAAAATCCTGTTTCATGCTCCACGTTCCCATCCTCTCTTTTTGTCCTGTTTCATATTCCACATTACCTTCAATAACTGACGGCCGAACAATGTTGCCTGTTTCCTGTCTGGCCCCAGTCCTCCCCATACACAGGAACATTTGACACGGCCAAGCGTTCCTGTGTTCTCTATGGGGAAGGTAAGTAGTAGCTAGAAAGCTTTGGTTGCAGCTTATCTCTCCCAGAATTAAGGAGATAGGCTGTGATTTTCAATTCACTTTTACGCGGAACGATTTATCATTCAAATTTGCACAATAACGGTCGAATTCGAACGATAATCATATGTGTAAACGCAGTGAACGATCAAGCGACTAGCGAGAAATCGTTCATTTTGATCTTTCACCAACTTCTCAAATCGTTGTTGATCGTTCGCAAAAAATTCGCAGATCGTTCCATGTAAACAGTCTTTCAACGATTTCACCTATGTATGGGATAGGCTTAAGCAATCGCAAAACGATCGCAAAACAATTTTCCGTACGATGTATCGTTCCGTGTAAACACTGATCGTTATGAAAAAAAACATCGTTCATTCTAAATCGTTAAATCGTGCGATCAGGCGAATTATTGCTCCATGTAAAAGTACCATTACTTATACCTCCACCAACATCATCAGTCAGTGATTGGTTGGGATTCCCCTATACACCCTATACCAACAGCTGAGCCTGCCGTGACAGGCAAGTACAGCCAGCTGAAGTTTAAGATGTATTGGGACCTTTATAACTGTTCTGTTATGTTTTAGTGTTTAACAAAAAAGATTATTTGAGGTTTTGTTTTTTGTTTTTCGGGGGGGAGGGGTCTTGGACAGCTTAGACCATGAGTCTCCAAACTGTGGCCCTCCAGCTGTTGCAATACTACATTTCCCATCATGCCTGAACAGCCAAATCCAATCCAAATGTCCGAGCATGATGGAAATTATGGTTTTGCAACAGGTGGAGGGCCGCAGTTTGGAAATCCATGGTTTAGACTCTGTTGACATGACCAGCCATACAATGAGCAGGGACTGTAAACTGTTCTACATTGCATACATATCCACAATAGATGCGTATGATACAATATTGGTGAACTCTTCATCCTCACTATAAGATACTGACACAGCAGCAGAATAACCTATAATACTAATGACAGGTCCACTCTCTCTCCTGGAGAGTTCACCCTTACGGCTAATTCAAACCACTTACTCCTGTTTCTCGACACTTGATTGCCAAGAACAGAAAGCATGACACCCATAATAACTGAGATGTTTCACTGAATGTATTAAATCTGATAGAAAGGAAAGACTCAAAAGAAATTCTCCAACTCATGTTAAGTAGTAACAGCCGTCATAAAGAAGAGAAAGGCCTATGTCACAACGCAATTGGCTCCTAAAATAGGCTTGCCACCAGAAATAAGGAAAGCATAGGGAAGTGTGGTTTAGCCCTTTGTGAAAGCCTTCTAGAATCTATGATGATAAGAGATAAATATTCTAACAAATAGAAGATAGTAGGGAATGGTGGAATAATGCATCTAAGACAGAGCAGCCTTTTGGTCCCCCCCCCCCCCCCCCCCAAGGCACCAGGGTGCATGATGTGTTTTGTCTGATAAGATATATTATAGTTTCTTACATTAACGTGTGCTGTTGACCTATGCAAGGGCCATCATAGTCTAACTACAGCATTTGGTGCTAAGTGACAGAAGAATGGCTGCACTGTATCTGAAAAGCTATTTTCCAGTAGTGATTACAGTATAAGGAATGCGCTACACTTTTGCAGGTACCAATTGATTTTAACTATTGAGTGATAGCCGCAGTCCCCAAACAACTCAGTGTATTCCTGTGTACTGCAGCTGATGCTCTAAAGTTCTTAGTTTAGCCCTGACTTAAAGAGTTCCTTGCCCAGGACCCAGATTCCTATACCGTGGCCACTGCATGTATAATATGATAGCCACACAATATTGTCAGTGATATAGTATTTTTATTTGCAGAATTGTGCAGCCATTGATAACAGCAGTTTACCACTATTAGATTAGTGAGGTGCCGACGTCTGGCATCAGCTGTGTGTCAGAGCTGCGGTGCTGCCACAAATGAAACAAAACAGGAAGCAGCTCTGTAAATTACCTAGCGGCCATTCTGGGTCACTGCAGTTCAATTCAATGTCAGTTAAGCTGCAATAACCCAGAATGGCCACTACACAATGTACAGTGCCCTTTGCTTCCTGTTCTGTTTCATTGTGTATGGCAGCACCACAGATCGGGCACACAGCTATCAAAACCGCACCAATCGGATACAATTTAATCTGATGATACTTGCCGCCTCTTGTGTCACCCCCAGTCCTCCTAGTCTGAAAGGTCCTGCAAACAGGTCCCTCACTCCTTTTGTATTATTTATTTTAATCATTTAATTCCGCGATGCATAAAGGTAATGTTTTGTATTAAAAAAAAATATATATATATATATATATATTTAAAATAATTATTATTATTATTATTATTATTATTCCCCTTTAAATTTACTGTTTACTTTACTGTTTCCTAAGTGAATAAGGTCCTTGCTAACAGTATTTTACTAAGCAGTGTTTCCTCCTATAATGCTCTGGCAGCTACCCATAGTATGCCTGTGCATGCTGGGAGTTGTAGTTCCACCACAGCTTGATGGCAACAGATTTGAAACCACTGCTTACCACTTTACCAGCATGAAATCCATTACAGCCACCGCTTCAGACGTTATACGGAGCGCCTCTCACTAAATCGAATATGTTTTAATCCCTTTTTGTTTATTTTGCAGAATTTCCTATTGCACTATTCTGCACCCTGTCTCCCATTTCCCGAAAGCTCTGGATTTATCGATACCGTTCTCTCCTGCATTATTTGGATTCCGCCCCTGAATTGGATTATTTATCCGCTGAATATTGCCTGATATAGCAATGCTCACTCATTGTCATCCCATTCTGCTGACCCTTTGCGTGTTTCGAGGGCTTTTTTTCTTCCCCCCCCCCCCCCCCCCCCACCCCCCACTCAGTGTTGATTCATGTGAAAATCAATAGAGGACATGAACTGTATAGTGATGCTAAGAGGAGACTCTGCGTTCCCTGCTCATAAGGTTGGAGTATTATTGTAGTAAAGAGTTAAAGAGTCACAGAAGTTCTGTAGATCCTCCTTGGGAATGAGACCATGTGCCCCACCTCCCAGCCCAACCAATGGAGGCCGAGCAGGAAATCACACAGACACAAAGCATGCATAGGTTGGACTTCTCTTTTCTGATAGTGTTTATCATAGAGCAAATAGGAACACAGTGTATATGAGATACTAACAAGACATAGCCCTGGCAGCGAGGGGACGTACTCTGTGCAGAAGAATGTCTACCTATAGGCTCATAGAAAAATGCAGATAAAGGTGTCATATAATTGCTCAACTCTTCTCAAACACCATAGCAAAGTAACATATAGTATATAAACACGTTATTACACCATAGACTGAACATGCCCACATTCAAAATCTGCTTAAAGTGTAAAACAGTGGTGCACAATCTGTCTATCTTACAATATCCAGCATTTCAGGAGATGGTGTACAGTGTATAATAGAGAGCAGCTATAAAGTGTAGCATGTTGTCTATGTCGGATTAGAGTATGGGGTGCTAACTCCTCTTTATAAAGTCAAGCTGGAGTGGATTTTGCTCATGGATTCAGTGGACACCTATAAATTCCAAGAGGAATTGTGGGGGCTCTTTGTGTCAACAATGTACAAGCTGAGATGCACATAATCTGATTGTTGAAAATGGGGTGTGTAAAGAAAAAAAAAAAAGGCTTTTTATGGAGAAATGAGATTAGATAACTCTGAAAGATTCAGTAGCCATAGCTGTTCTTATAGCGCCATCTAGTGTAACTTGGTGGTACCAAATATACTGCAGTAGGCTATAGTACCTCTTTGTCAAAAGGTACAAAAAAATTGTAACTTGAATATCACACAGACTTAAAGCAGAAGTCAGGCGAACATTTTTATTAAAGTATTGCATTGCTCCCCAAAAGTTATACAAATCACTAATACACATTTATTACAGGAAATGCACATAATGGGGGAGATTTATCAAACATGGTGTAAAGTGAAACTGTCTCAGTTGCCCCTAGCAACCAATTAGAGTCCACCTTTCATTTTCCAAAGAGTCTGTGAGGAATGAAAGGTGAAATCTGATTGGTTGCCAGGAGCCAGTTTCACTTTACACCATGTTTGATAAATCTCCCCCAAAGTGCTTTTTTTCCCTGCTCTTACTACTACATCAAGGCTTCACTTCCTGGATAAAATGGTGATGTCACGACCCGACTCCCAGAGCTGTGCGGGCTGTGGCTGCTGGAGAGGATGATGGCAGAGGGACACTGAGCATCCCTCTGCCATCATCCTCTCCAGCAGCCACAGCCTGCACAGCTCTGGGAGTCAGGTTGTGACATCACCAGTTTATCCAGGAAGTGACATCACCAGTTTATCCAGGAAGTGACATCACCATGTTATCCAGGAAGTGACATCACCATGTTTATCCAGGAAGTGACATCACCAGTTTATCCAGGAAGTGAAGCCTTGATGCAGTAGTAAGTGCAGAGAAAAAAGCACTTTATGAGCATTTCCCGTAATAAGTGTATATTGGGGATTTGTATAACTTTTGGGCAATACAATACTTTAATAAAAATTTTGACCGGACTTCTCCTTTAAGTCTTCCTCATGGAAAAAAAGGACAACACTGATAATCACAAGTCAGCCATGTTTTTCCATGATCATTGGAATAATAATAATAATAACAATAATAATGATAATAATGATTCTGATAATGATGATTATAATAATTGCAAACTAAAGTTATGGCGCCCTAATCTTATGGTAAATTTACACATAAATGACTTTACACTACAGACACCTTATATTCTGTACATCTGACATTTTGAGGAACAATTACTCTGTGCAAGAACCAGCTTTTTCAGTTCTATACGTTCTCATAATTCAAGTAGTTGCTTCATTACAGTGTCCATGTGAAAAGTTTTGATTGGTCAGGGTCTTGGAGATCAGACCCCCACCCATTGTTAGATTGAGCTTGGAGAAGCACTCGACCGAGTGCTTTACTCCTCAGCTTGCTGTGATCTCCATCTCACTACAAGACATGGCTCCCGTAGGCTTACAATGGAAGCCTAGGGGCATTGTATGCGTCTGTATTTTAAAATTTTCCAGATGTATAGCACTGATGAAAGACTCAGACACGGCCGGCACAGAGCCTCAGGCTTTACTACCCAGCATACAGGCTTATGAACAAGGCAATGCAGTGTGCACTGACCCGTATAGCTGCGAATAGGTCTGTAATACTTACAGATATGACTATACAGATACATGCCACATCTCTCTATGACTGTATTCTATCTTTAACAAAATGCGTTTAGACAAGAAAGCCTCTGTAATTCAGCTTGCGGAATCAGTGAGAAGAAAAAACTCTGAACGCCTCCACATCCAATCAGAATGGGTACAGTATGTTCATATAGTGTGTATATATATATATATATATATATATATATATATACTACCGTTCAAAAGTTTGGGGTTACATTGAAATGTCCTTATTTTTTGAAGAAAAAGCACCGTACTTTTCAATTAAGAACTTTAAACTAGTCCTAACTTTAAACAAATACACTCTATACATTGCTAATGTGGTAAATGACTATTCTAGCTGCAAATGTCTGGTTTTTGGTGCAATATCTACATAGGTGTATAGAGGCCCTTTTCCAGCAACTATCACTCCAGTGTTCTAATGGTACAATGTGTTTGCTCGTTGGCTCAGAAGGCTAATTGATGATTAGAAAAACCCTTGTGCAATCATGTTAACACAGCTGAAAACAGTCTAGCTCGTTACAGAAGCTACAAAACTGACCTTCCTTTGAGCAGATTGTGTTTCTGGACCATCACATTTGTGGGGTCAATTAAACGCTCAAAATGGCCAGAAAAAGAAAACTTTCATCTGAAACTCGACAGTCTATTCTTGTTCTTAGAAATGAAGGCTATTCCATGCGAGAAATTGCTAAGAAATTGAAGATTTCCTACAACAGTGTGTACTACTCCCTTAAGAGGAAAGCACAAACAGGCTCTAACCAGAGTAGAAAAAGAAATGGGAGGCCGCGTTGCACAACTAAGCAAGAAGATAAGCACATTAGAGTCTCTACGTTTGTGAGACGCAGAACAAATGAAAAGATGCTGGAAGAATGCCTGAGGCCATCTGTTAAGCATGGTGGAGGTAATGTGATGGTCTGGGGTTGCTTTGGTGCTGGTAAGGTGGGAGATTTGTACAGGGTAAAAGGGATTTTGAATAAGGAAGGCTATCACTCAATTTTGCAACGCCATGCCATACCCAGTGGACAGCGCTTGATTGGAGCCAATTTCATCCTACAACAGGACAAATTGTGCAAGAACTATTTACAGCAGAAGCAGGCAGCTGGGATTCTATCGGTAATGGAGTGCCCAGCGCAGTCACCAGATCTGAACCCCATTGAGCTGTTGTGGGAGCAGCTTGACCGTATGGTACGCCAGAAGCGCCCATCCAACCAATCCAACTTGTGGGAGCTGCTTCTAGAAGCGTGGGGGGCAATTTCTCCAGCTTACCTCAACAGATTAATAGCTAGAATGCCAAAGGTGTGCAATGCTGGAATTGCTGCAAAAGGTGGATTCTTTGACGAAAGCAAAGTCTGATGTAAAAACAATGTTATTTCAAATAAAATCATTATTTCTAACCTTGTCAATGTCTTGACTCTATTTTCTATTCATTTCACAACGTATGGTGGTGAATAAGTGTGACTTTTCAATGGAAAACACAAAATTGTTTGTGACTCCAAACTTTTGAACGGTAGTGTATATATATGTCACGCTTAAAACTATGACTGCAGTTATGATATTCAGGTCATCCTACACATGTAGTAATAGTATTATACAGCAATATACAGTCCTTATGGTGCATTGGCTACAACCAGTGACAGCGTATTTAGACTCCTTATATATAATGCAGCTCGACTATGTAAACTACGAGGCAGCATGTATATAATGTTCATGGACATAATGTACTCACCAGTCTGTAAACCCTGCATATTCCCTATAATGGTGGTAATGAATAAAATATTACTCTCCTGTATATAACATCTCTTTTTTCATGTGCTGTGGAAATTTCATTCAGGTTCACTTCTTTATATCAATCCCTGTACTGTCTATACTCATCTTATGTCTAATCTGGGGGGTTTCCCATATTTGACACCTATTAGACAGACATTGCTATCAAATAGTTGGAGGTCTGGCTGGAGGGGTTACAGAAATACCTGAATACATCACTCAGTGGCGGTCTTTGGCACCAAGCACCCCAAGCGATCGCTTGTGGCCCCCAACATCCAGGGGGGCCCCCACGCCCCGCTCTTGTGCTCAAGACCGCTGGACAGGGCCGCTGCCCCGCTCGCTGCTGCCATCTGAACTGTAACTATGAGCACTCGTAATGAGCGCTCATAGTTACATGCAGCAGCACTGACAGGGCGGGAGACATTGGCTCCCTTCCTGTCAGTCACTCTTGTGGCTGCAGGAAGGGTTTTCCCTGCGGTCACAAGTGGTCGCTTTGTCCTTGTGGTGCCGGCGCCCCAGTGATATCACTGGAGCATCGGCGCCAGGACAAGGGGAGTGCGGCCTCTTGTGATCGCAGGGAAAACCCTTCCTGCGGCCACAAGAGTGAAGAGAAGAGGAGACGCCCGGACCCAGGTGAGTATAAGTGTTTGTTTTATTGTGTTATATACTATATGGGAGGGGGAGCACACAGGGGTCTGTTTAACTGAGGGAGCGCACATCGGGGGTCTATATAAATGGGGGGAGCACACAGGGGGGCTATATAACAGGGGGAGCACACAGGGGGGCTATAGACTACTGGGGCTTCACAGAGGGGTCTATATACAGAGGGGTCTATATGGGGGCAGCACACAGGGGGTCTATATACTACTTGGGGCAGCAGAATGGGGTCTATATACAACTTGGAGAGCACACAGGAGGTCTATATCCAAGTAGGGGAGCACGCAGGGGGACTATATACTACTGGGGGAACATACAGGGGGTTTATATACTACTTGTGAGGCACACAGGTGATCTATATATAACTGGGAAGCACGCAGGGGTCTGTATACTACTGGGGCAGCACACAAGAGGTCTATATAATACTGGTGGGGCACACAGGGGGTCTATATACTACTGGGGGAACATACAGGGGGTCTATATACTACTTGTGAGGCACACAGGTGGTCTATATATAACTGGGGAGCACACAGGGGTCTGTATACTACTGGGGAAGCACACAAGGGGTCTATATAATACTGGTGGGGCAGACAGGGGGTCTATATACTACTGGGGGAACCACACAGGGGGTTTATATACTACTGGAGGAGCACACAGGGGTCTATATTCAAGTGGGGGAGCACATAGGAGGTCTATATCCAAGTGGGGGAGCACACAGGGGGGCTAAATACCACTGAGGGAGCACACAGGGGGCCTATATACTAGTGGGGGAGCACACAGGGGGTCTATATACAACTGGGGCAGCACACAGGAGGTCTATATACTTCTGGGGGAGCACAAGGGGGGGCTATATATAACTGGGGGAATACACAGGGGTCTATATACTACTGAGGGAAGCAAACAAGGGGTATATACTACCGGGGGCAGGACACAGGGGGTATATACTATTGGGGGCAGCACACAAGGAGTATATATTACTGGCGGTAGCGCACAAGGGGTATATACTACCGGGGGCAACTCACAGCGGTCTATTGTTTTGGAACGCGTGTCGAGGGGGGGGCAGACATAACTTCGCTTGGAGCCCCAGAAATGCCAAGACCACCCCTGACATCACTGTAAGGCTATGTTCCCACTGTGTACAGATGATCGCAAACAACGGCCATTGTTGTAACACCACGTCCCGAATTAATGTTCATGGTAATTACTTACAGTCATAGTTTTACATCAACGGTCGTGGCTTAGCGTTAAACAACGGACGTTCACTAAAGAACAGCTGTTGTTAGTACGTAGTGGGAACATAGCCTAAAGTTGTTCATAAGTCTGTGCAAATATAAAATCGTTCTGAAAACCATTGCTTTTTCTCTTTTCCAGTGCAATACTACATGCCCCCTGTAAACAGATATATTGCCCCCTGTAGCCAGAAACAGTGTCCCCTGCAGCTTAATATGCCCAATATTGCCCTGGAGCTTAATATGCCCAATCTCCACTGTAGCCAGATATGCCCCCTGTAGCCAAATATGTCACATGTAGCTATATATGCTTCATGTACCCAGAAACAGTGTCCCTTGTAGCTTAATATGCCCCATGTGGCTATGTCCGCTGTACCTAGATATGCCCCTTGTAGCCAGATATGCCCCCTGTAGCCATATATGCTTCATGTAGCCAGAAACAGGGTCTCTGTAGCTAAATATCCACCATGTAGAATAAAAACCGTTGAACCAGATATGCCCCCTGTAGCCAGATATGCCCCCTGTAGCCAGATATGCCCCCTGTAGCCAGATATGCTCCCTGTAGCCAGATATGCCCCCTGTAGCCAGATATGCCCCCTGTAGCCAGATATGCTCCCTGTAGCCAGATATGCTCCCTGTAGCCAGATATGCCCCCTGTAGCCAGATATGCCCCCTGTAGCCAGATATACCCCATGTAGCCAGATATGCCCCCTGTAGCCAGATATGCCCCCTGTAGCCAGATATACCCCATATAGCCAGATATGCCTCCTGTAGCCAGATATGCCCCCTGTAGCCAGATATGCCCCATGTAGCCAGATATGCTCCCTGTAGCCAGATATGCCCCCTGTAGCCAGATATGCCCCATGTAGCCAGATATGCTCCCTGTAGCCAGATATGCCCCCTGTAGCCAGATATGCCCCCTGTAGCCAGATATACCCCATGTAGCCAGATATGCCTCCTGTAGCCAGATATGCCCCATGTAGCCAGATATGCCCCCTGTAGCCAGATATGCCCCCTTTAGCCAGATATACCCCATGTAGCCAGATATGCCTCCTGTAGCCAGATATGCCCCCTGTAGCCAGATATGCCTCCTGTAGCCAGATATGCCTCCTGTAGCCATATATGCCCCCTGTAGCCAGATATGCCCCCTGTAGCCAGATATGCCCCATGTAGCCAGATATACCCCATGTAGCCAGATATGCCCCCTGTAGCCAGATATGCCCCATGTAGCCAGATATGCCCGCTGTAGCCAGATATGCCCCCTGTAGCCAGATATACCCCATGTAGCCAGATATGCCCCCTGTAGCCAGATATGCCCCCTGTAGCCAGATAAACCCCATGTAGCCAGATATGCCTCCTGTAGCCAGATATGCCCCCTGTAGCCAGATATGCCCCATGTAGCCAGATATGCTCCCTGTAGCCAGATATGCCCCCTGTAGCCAGATATGCCCCATGTAGCCAGATATGCTCCCTGTAGCCAGATATGCCCCCTGTAGCCAGATATGCCCCCTGTAGCCAGATATACCCCATGTAGCCAGATATGCCTCCTGTAGCCAGATATGCCCCATGTAGCCAGATATGCCCCCTGTAGCCAGATATGCCCCCTTTAGCCAGATATACCCCATGTAGCCAGATATGCTCCCTGTAGCCAGATATGCCCCCTGTAGCCAGATATGCCTCCTGTAGCCAGATATGCCTCCTGTAGCCATATATGCCCCCTGTAGCCAGATATGCCCCCTGTAGCCAGATATGCCCCATGTAGCCAGATATACCCCATGTAGCCAGATATGCCTCCTGTAGCCAGATATGCCCCCTGTAGCCAGATATGCCCCATGTAGCCAGATATACCCCATGTAGCCAGATATGCCTCCTGTAGCCAGATATGCCCCCTGTAGCCAGATATGCCCCCTGTAGCCAGATATATCCCATGTAGCCAGATATGCCTCCTGTAGCCAGATATGCCTCCTGTAGCCAGATATACCCCATGTAGCCAGATATGCCTCCTGTAGCCAGATATGCCCCCTGTAGCCAGATATATCCCATGTAGCCAGATATGCCTCCTGTAGCCAGATATGCCTCCTGTAGCCAGATATACCCCATGTAGCCAGATATGCCTCCTGTAGCCAGATATGCCCCCTGTAGCCAGATATACCCCATGTAGCCAGATATGCCTCCTGTAGCCAGATATGCCTCCTGTAGCCAGATATACCCCATGTAGCCAGATATGCCTCCTGTAGCCAGATATATCCCATGTAGCCAGATATGCCTCCTGTAGCCAGATATACCCCATGTAGCCAGATATATCCCATGTAGCCAGATATGCCTCCTGTAGCCAGATATACCCCATGTAGCCAGATATGCCTCCTGTAGCCAGATATGCCCCCTGTAGCCAGATATACCCCATGTAGCCAGATATGCCTCCTGTAGCCAGATATGCCCATGTAGCCAGATATACCCCATGTAGCCAGATATGCCTTTTGTAGCCAGAGATTCCCCCTGTAGCCAGATATGCTCCCTGTAGCCAGATATTCCCCCTGTAGCCAGATATGCCCCTGTAGCCAGATATGCCCCCTGTAGCCAGATATGCCTTTTGTAGCCAGATATGCCCCCTGTAGCCAGATATACCCCATGTAGCCAGATAAGCCCCTTGAAGCCAGATATACCCCATGTAGCCAGATATGCTCCCTGTAGTCAGATATACCCCATGTAGCCAGATATACCCCATGTAGCCAGACATGCTCCCTGTAGTCAGATAGTCAGATATGTCCCTAGTAGCTAGGTATGCTCCATGTAGCCAGATATACCCCATGTAGCCAGATATACCTTCTGTAGCCAGATAAGCCCCCTGTAGCCAGACATGCTCCCTGTAGTCAGATAGTCAGATATGTCCCCAGTAGCTAGGTATGCTCCATGTAGCCAGAAAGAGTGTCCCCTGTAGCCAGATATACCCCATGTAGCCAGATATGCCTCCTGTAGCCAGATATGCCCCCTGTAGCCAGAAAGAGTGTCCCCTGTAGCTAGGTATGCTCCCTGTAGTCAGATAGTCAGATATGTTCCCAGTAGCTAGGTATGCCCCATGCACCAATAATGATATTTATATGAACACAGGACATCTTGGTTTTAGTAATGCCATGCTTCCACCATCTACCTCCATACTCTGGGGGTACCATGTTCCATACAGTGTTCATTACAACTGGACATAAACTCTGGGTCCAGCACAACTGATATTTGTAGCTTTCATTTGGTAAAGAACTTTTGCAGGATGGTTAAATGTCCTAAGCTGGGCACAATGCCATGCTACTGTGTCTAAGGAGTGGGCACGCAATGTACAGTCCTAGCTGAACACTGGACTAGGCTGAATGCTGCTACTGTTGGTCAGATAAAGCTTTGTGCTTCTCAGCTCACAATGGTCTTTATTATAATGAGCAGTGTAATCTGGGAAGGCAGCAGAACATTATATAGATTGCTTACATGCGTACAGAATGTTCTGAATGCAGAACAGTTGCAGTTTTACAAGTAGACATTTTAATAAGTCGTAGATCCCTGAGATATATTAGTGTATCACATGTGCAAATGTGCAAAGGAAAAAACTCCACCTATAATTATATAGTAGCAGATGTGAATTACTGAGTTATAACTTAAACATAATAAACACGTATCATCTATTCATGTAGCTTACTAGAGTGGTGGTCCGGAACCCCCTTTCCTCTTCATTATAAAACTAAGGAAGAGGGTGATAGGAATGGCACTTAAGCACGCACCCTACAGATCGGTTTAAAGGGGTTTTCCAGCACTACAAAAAAATGGCCAATTTCTTCCAGAGACAGCCCCACTCTTGTCTCCAGCTTGGGTGCTGCTCAGTTCCATTGGAGTGAATAGAGCTTAGTTGCAAATCGCACCTGAACTGGAGACAAGAGTGGAGCTGTCTCTGAAAGAAAGCAGCCATGTTTTTATAGCGCTGGATAACCCCTTTCATGCCTATGGAGTTGAAAGAAGCAGCCACGCATTGTACCTCTAGCATTGCAATCTAGCATGATTGATTCAGATGATAGATATGTTGTGTAGTGGATGAGGCCCTCTTCTGATGATAAGCTAAAATATCTGTTTCATGTGGATGAAACCTAAAATATGTTCTGGAAGAGGGTCAGATGCCAACCAATTAAAACTTTTCACAAGTCTGTCTGACAGTTCAAAAGATTTTAAAATAACAGTACCCCTTTAAAAATTCCATGGATTGCCATGCAAAGGTTATATCATAGCTGCTGGTAAGTGCAGTGTAGCCGTGGCTTCTTCTGAAGTGACTAATTCATTAAAGCAACTCTGTACCCACGATGTGACCCCCCCCAAAACCGCTTGTACCTTCGGATAGCTGCTTTTAATCCAAGATCTGTCCTGCGGTCCGTTCGGCAGGTGATGCAGTTATTGTTCTAAAAAAATACTTTTAAACTTGAAGTCTGTGCCAAACGAGAGTATCTGTGCCCTAACTTTGCACCACCCCCTCCGTCCCTCCTCCCCACCCTCCTCATCATTAGGAATGCTCCAGGCAGATTGCCTCCTATTCCCCACCTGTGTCCGCCCAGCACATGGGCTGGATCGTTAAGGACCTGTGCAATGTTCAGCATGGCGAAAATATTTCAGTGGCATTCCTAATGATGAAGAGGGTTGGGAGGAGGGACGGAGGGGTGGTGCAAGGTTAGGGCACAGATACTCCCATTTGGCACAGGGCTTTAAGTTTAAAAGTATTTTTTTAGGACAATAACTGCATCACCTGCCGAACGGACCCAAGGACAGATCTTGGATTAAAAGCAGCTATCCGAAGGTACAAGTGGTTTGGGGGGTCAGATTGTGGGTACAGAGTCACTTTAAGGGGTTGTCCCAGATAGAGAATTATATTAATGAAGGAAGGTGGAACTATTTTAGTATTTTAGATTTTCCCTTATATTCCAGATTCCACCAGAGATACTGTACAAAAAAAAATTGTTTCTTTAAACAAAAGAAAAGTTGGATTCCAACTCCCAGGATTCTTTCTCCAGGTGGTACCTAATGATCAATTCTGGGAAGGCCTTTACTCAAAACTTGTGCCAAAGCCTACAGGAGATCTGAACAAGCAATATGTAAAAACAATATGTTCTTCTCCTAAATCAAGGAGACTATTTGGTCAGGACGGCCACCTTAAATTCAAGATCTGTCCTGGGTTATTCTCCTAAAAAAATATCTTTTAATCCAGCAGTGTCATGTCCTAGGCCTGTGATGCCTCTCCGTTCCTCCTCCCCACCCTTGGTTTAAAGGGGAATCATCAGCAGGTTAAAAATATCTAACCTGCTGATAGGCCCCAATAGCAGCAGGGATGTTGAGAAGGAAGGTATGTGTGTTACCTTCCTTCTCAGTGCACATACCACACTGTTAGTCAGGGGAAACTCTGCTCCTTAAGTGCAATGTCACGTAAATGCTCACAATAATCAATGGAGGGAGTGGGATAGTTCCCCTGTAATGTTTTTATTAATCACTTATTGCAGTTTTACATTCAGGAACTGCTTAAGAATTCAATAAAAATTTTCAGTTTAAAATTTTAATTTAATTTGAATTATCTAATCCTGATGTTAACCCACATTTTGGTTGCATTTGCAGGCTTCTTCCCCTTTCTACACCATTTTACAGCCATTGTTGGAGCCTAAAGTTCAGGTCCCTATTAATTTCATTGGGGTTCGGGTCCATGCAAAAGTCTGGGTCATCAAACTTTTTTTTTTTGAGTTTGAACGAAATGGTCGAACGCGAATATCTACGGGTCCACTTATCACTAGTGGTAACTTTCTAGAACACACGTGTCAAACTTAGTCCCTCCAGCTGTCACAAAACTACAATTCCCATCATGCCTGGATAGCCAAAGCTAAAGCTTTGGCTGTCCAGGCATGATGGGAATTGCAGTTTTGCAACAGCTGGAGGGCTTGAGTTTGACCCCTGTTCTAGAAGGTGTACCTAATAGGCTATGGGAATGGGACGTGGCTACCAATCAGTTTCTTAACATACAATATAACACAATGCATAAAATACTTCAATCCCCACAGACTTCAATGTGTTTTAAATACTATGGGAAATAGAGGCATCTTGTGGCCAAAAAGTAATAGTGCAGACTTGCACTAAAATACAATTTAACGCTATGTTCCCACACAATATTTTTGCTCAGTATTTTGGTCAGTATTTTTCAACCAAAACCAGGAGTGGATTAAAAACACAGAAAGGCTATGTTCACATACTGTTAAAACTTAGTGGATGGCGATCATTTAATAGCAAATAACGTTCGCTATCTCAAAACAATGAGCATTCTTTTAAAATGGTATTTAAAAAAAATGTATAGTATGGTACCATGTTAGCCAGAAAAATCCATATCGTGGTAAATACTTGTAATCAAAGTATTTTAGGAGTGATACCTTTATTGGCCAACAAAAAATAGAGCTGTGAGCTTCCGGGATTCACAAGATCCCTTCGTCAGACAAGTTCACAAATGAATGACTTACAGAAACAGCACAACATTTTAGGGATGTTACAAGCAAGAAAGGAGAGACATCTGTGAATAAGGGGGGGGGGGGGGATGAGGGGGTATATACATTACATAGATAAGCCAGGGCAATAAAAAGGACTTGTAAATTAAAGCTTATTTGGAAGTCCAAGATTGTTGGTCAGTTCAGTCTTATCTGTGGAGTGTGTCCATGTAGTGGGTCATAAATCCAGGTGCCAGGTTTAATCCATGTGTTAATGACTGGAATGTTTTTATCAATTTGAATCCCCACACTTTCCTCTCTCTGTCACTCTGGAAGTGACCTTTGAGGACCATAACCTTCCCATCTGTTATTCTATGGTCCAGTCCTGAGAAATGTTGGCCTACAGGGGTGTTGAGACTTCTTTTTATTGTATGTCTATGTAAGTTCATTCTAGTTTGTAGTTTCTGTTTTGTTTCCCCAATGTAAATCCCTGTGGGGCATCGTGTACACTTTATCATGTAGACCACATTGGAGGATGTACATGAGAAAGCATTGGTGATTGTATAGTCCCGCTGTGTATTGGGGATGCGGATTGTGTGTGTTTGTAGTATGTGGGGACATGTGCTGCATTTTCTGTTGTTGCAAGGGAAGGTGCCAGTCTCTGTTGTTGATGTCAGAGCACTTTTTACAAGGAGGTTTTTTTAAATTCGGGGGCTGTTTGAATGAAAGAAGAGGTAAATCTGGGAAAATCTCTTTTAGTCTGTTGTCCCTCTGGAATATTGGTTGTAGTTCAGCAGCAATCTTTTTTAGGATCTTCATATGAGGGTTATAGGTGACCACCAATGGTACCCGGCTGTTCTCCTCCTCCTGCTTATATTCCAGGAGGCTTTGTCTTGGAATTCTTTTGGCTCTGTGGATCTGTTCATCAATGGTTATTGGGTGGTTGCCTTGTTTTAGGAATGTCTCTTTTAAAGTTGATAGGTGTTGTTCTCTATCTTTATCATCAGAACAAATCCTAATGTATCTGAGGGCTTGGCTATAGATGATGGACTTTTTTGTGTGGATGAAAGCTGTTCCATTTCAGGTATGCTGGGTGGCCTGTAGGTTTCTTGTAGATCAATGTTTGCATGGTGTTGTTCTCTATAGATATGGTTGTGTCCAGGAAATGGATTTTGGATTTTGAGTAGCTGAGTGTGAGTCTGATGGTGAGATGGAAGTTATTAAAGTTGCTGTGGAGGGTGAGCAGTTCCTCTTCTGATGCTGTCCAAATTAGTAAATCATCAATGTACCGGAAATATGCTAGAGGTTTGATCATACAAGTATTTAGGAACTCCTCTTTTCATGGCCAAATTGGAGGAGGAGTTCCTAAATACTTGTATGATCAAACCTCTAGCATATCAAACCTCTAGTCTAGCAGCTAGACTTCTAATAATTAGCCTTTGTTTTGTCTATTTACACCTGTAGTAGTGTCTAGGGTTATGTATTTCTGGGTTTTCAGCTTGGGGAATATGGTGTGTGATAGCACCGCCCCATTTCATATTTATTTAACGGGTGGGATACCGCTACTATATTGGCCCAATGGGTCTCTGTGTCAACCCTCTCTTTTTGTTTTGTGGTCCTAGGTCCTCTTTCCCCCTCCCCCCTCCTTTTTTTTTTGTGTTTCCCGGTGGTGCGTAGTACAGGGTAAGTGTTAGGGGTATGTGGGGACAGGTTCCGGAGTGCTCCGTGTTAGATTAGGATATTAAGGGAAAGAGTAGGGTGTTCCAGGGTTAGATAGCAGTTTTACATCGGGAAGCATTAAGCCTACTATTAGATTTTTTGAACTGTATTGTCAGGACTGTGCCTTGCCATTCCTCGGTTCGGGCTGTGCGGCCGAGAAGGCGCTGAGTTGAGGTTTCTTTGCAGTTTCCTAAGTCCTGTCTGAACACAGGTGTATATTAGGTTTGTTCAGCCCCACCTGTCTTGCTCACTGCTGCCTGGCAGCTTCAGGGTTAACCCTGCTGCTGTGCAGGTGAGCTGTGTAGAGGATCAGGGGCTGGTCCAATCTGCTGCTGGACTGAGTCCCTGATCCTGCATAAATTGTATTCAGCTCCAGCACTCCTTGCTGGTTATTGCAGTTCTAAACTCCTGCTCAGCTTGTATGGTATCTCTTTCTGTGTTTGACCCTTGGCTTTCTCTGTTTGGACTATCCCTGTTTGCTGCCTGCCCTGAACCTTGTACCTGTATCTGGACTTTTCTCTTGCCTGTTGCTTTGTACTTCGCTGCCCGCTGTTGCTGACCCGGACTGTTGACTTTGATTGCATTGTGTTTGCCTGTCTGTCCTGTTAAGTGTTATCCACCTATTTCAGTGTAGGGACTGGCACCGTGGTTGCTCCCAGTCGCCTAGGGCTGTCTTGTAGCAAGTAGGTAGGGTCAGTGGGCGGGTTCAGCTTAGGGATCACTATTCTTGTCTCATCTGCCTATCTTGCCAGTTCTCAGGTGCTAACACGTATATCCTGGCCACTCGTTCCCCTTGTCCCTATCCTTCCAATTCACTCCTTGACTAACTTCTGTGATGTTCTGCCTGTCTCCACACCCCAACTGGTATAAACCAAGTTCTTGTATCTATTCAATGATTTATTTCATATTTATGATTGTGCACAATTGTCCCCCTCATCATGTTAGTTATAACTGGATATTGTAGGGAGACATCTATTCATATATTGCACAATAGGTACATGAATATGCACAAAAGGCGCATTTATATACTATCTACATTCTGATCCTGTTGTTTTATGTATTATTAACACTAAGAACAGCTAATAGAGGAGCTGTTATCATGCGGGATATGTGCCCTATACTTCAATGGTAACATTATCACATCTTTGGTATCAATGGACGTGCGTTCCACCGCGACACGCAGCCTATCCGGGATGCGATCACATGATCCAGTATGTTATATATATTCTGGATGTGGCAGCACAGTGTAGATTGGATACGTGAGCTAAAAGCACTTACCTATCTATAAACAGTATGAATAACATATGCGCAGATCGGGATGGTGCGATCCAGCGTGGGACGCAGGCATCGCGTGATCACTGGCCGTACTGGCATCACGTGATGTGTGCTGAACGGTGCGCTATAGGATGAAACGCAGGCATCGTGGGTGTGTGGGAGGCGGTACTGGTGTGTCAGTGGCGCAAACCGCTCATACAAATATAGGGGCAGGATCTATCAGAGGCGTCCTCGGCACCATTATACAAGACCGGACATCTGTTTGTGGGGATCGTGAGTGGCTCTGTGTGAGCCTGTTTTTTTCACTGCACTCTTTGTCCATTGAGACACTCTTTACCTGATTGTGTATGTCTATGACACCAGCGGGTGGAGTATGAATTTTTCAGTGCTTATCCACAGTCCATTTTTCATCGTCCTGAGTGACATTCTGGATTAGTGGTAGCTTTGACCCCATTTTATATTTGTTTGCTGTTGGTTGGTCTCCTGATGATCCCAGAGGGAAGAAACGCGTAGAGACCGGGGTGGTAGATACGTGCCACCGCACATTATGCAGTATATTTATATATTTTATGTTAGGGGCATTATGTGTCATTACACAATTGGTGAAACACATTATGAATTTCTGGTATAGTGCCATATCTTATTGACCTACATTGAGATTATTTATTTCAGACCACGTTTTTAATGCATATCTAATAAAAATTGATTAAGTTTTAATTTACATGTTTTCAGTGATAGTGTGTATTCCTGCGATCCCCGTTCCTAATTCCTCTGCTTGCTTGACATGTTACCTGACCTCCCGCCTGACCTTTGACTACCCGATTGTTTCCTGATTTTGTACTGCATTGCTCGTTTGGTTTTGATTTTGGCTTGTTGACTCTCTTTTTGTGTTTGTTTGTTTGTCTGTCTCGTTTTGTGTTACACTTAAACCAGAGCAGGGACCGCCTTCGTGGTTGTCCGCGGCTGCCTAGGGCCACTTTAGGCAACACACAGCACTGCACTGACACAGCAATTCCACAATCTTATAAATAGTAACCATGACCTTTCCATTTGTCTGTGCTAATTCTCCTCCCTTGCTCCCGTGTCTCTGCCGGTATCACACCGCTCCCTCCCAACTGTGTGGCCGCTTCTGATTTCTGGGAGTTCTTACGTATTAATTCTTACCTGTGTATAATGCCCTTGACTTAAAGAAGTTTTATCCCGCAAACTATTTCTGCTCCACTGAACCTGCTGAATGAAGATGTAACAACATGAAAGGAATTAGATGAAGGTATTAGATGTTTATTTATTGGATTAAATAATGGTGAGGACATTGTAATCCTGATTATAAACACCCTCTACGATCCACCCTCTGCCTGCCTACGCCTTCAGTGGGTGGGCTGCCACCACCCCTGAAATCCTGGTTGTATATATGCTGATAGCGCTTCATCAATCTGCACAACCAGCATTTCTGTTTAGGTACATTCAGATGTGATGAAATAAAATATGTTTGTACATTCTTCAATCTAAACTCTAAACTTATCAAAGAGACAAGGACATTTACGTAGCCCAGTATAAATTAAATGGGGATTGTTCTCTCAGATAAGATTTCAGGTCGTCATTCAGCAGCTCTATGACAAAAAAAATTGATGTTTCTTTAAAAATATGTAAAACTCAGATTACTCATTACATCAGGAAAAATTGATAATAATATTCTAATATATAGTGATCAGCTTTGGTCCATGGCTATAGAGAATTATCCAATAATCAGGATGGTTACAATAAGGTCGGATTAAATACCAATTTCAATAGGCACAGTCCATGTCTATTCAGACCCTTATATCTGATCCTGGACTCAAGTCCCTATCTTAGTTTGGGTGTATACGAAATGGATGTTCCAAGGCCAAGGCACCCAGACCCAATCCTCCACCATGTTGGATTCCTTGTTGGTGATCTTTTTCTCCAGGGCTTTAATGGCAAAGAACTTACTCTTATTTTTGAGTTCTCCTAACAGGACCTTGCCATAGCCGCCTTCCCCAAGAATCTTGTGGAACTGAAAATTGTCCGTGGTGACATTTTTGCTTTGGGCACTAACCATAGGCGGATGGCAGATCACCTTCTGGAGCTCATCCTGCTGGTTGTCTGTGGAAAAATACAGATCACAATTCATATATTTATTCATGTGAACTGCCAGGATTTTCTTTCCATTGGGAAAATTTGTTCTCCAGGAGCTGGAACAATAACAACTAATATCTGACATCCAAAGTATTTTCTAGTTGAACACCGTATGGGACTATATCAAAACATTAAAGGTTTTTTCTTATCTTTTTAAAAAGCTTAAGGAGGGGCAGGAAATGTGGTGACAATAAAATCCCCCAGGAAACTATACTATACCCTGATCTTGCCCCTGCGCTGCCACCTGTCTGTAACGGCTGGGGTCAGTGGATCCGCGTAGCCTACACAAGCGATGGCACTGAGCCGCACCAGGGAGCGGAGTCTAAGGGGCCGCTGGTCTTCACCAGAGCCCGCCGCAAGGCAGGATGGGCTTGCTGCGGCAGGCGACCCCCAGGTCGCTACCCCTGGCGCGACCTGCTTGTGTAAGTGGCGAGTGGATGCGAAGTACAAAATCGTAGGGCAAGGACGTAGTCAGGGACGGGCCAAGAGGTCAGGGCAGGCGGCGTACAAGGGCGGAGACAGGTAACGTAAGCAAGGACTGGTACACGGAAAATGACAGTAATGTAGGGAACGCTTTCTCTGATAGGCAAGGGCACTATAGATCCGGCAAAGGGCACAGGAAGGGGCAGCCTTTAATAGGGGCAGGGAAAATGGCCAGGCCAATTGTGGGGACACTGTGCCTTTAAGACATAGCAGAGCCGGCGCGCGCGCGCCCCAGGAGGCGGGGACGCGCGCGTCGGCTCTGACACACTGAGACTCCCCGGCGTGCAGTGCAGACGCCGGGAGTCAGGGAAGAAGAGCACACAGGAGCCCCAGGAGACGCAGGGGACCTCCTGCGGCAGGTAAGGGATGGGGTCGGGCAGCGCTCAGGAGCGGAGGCGGCGCGGACCGCCATGACAGTACCCCCCCCCTTTGGCCTCCCCCTCTTTCTGACCTGCAAGAAGTTCTTTACGAGGTTGCGGTCCAGGATGTTAGCTTCAGGTTCCCAAGACCTCTCTTCAGGACCAAAACCTCTCCAGTCGACTAGGAAGTAACGTTTCCCTCGAACGGTCTTCATGGCAAGAATGTCCTTGACAGTATAAACGTCCGTGGTGTCCAGTTGAGGAGAAGGTGGGGAAGGTTCACGGGAATAGCGATTAAGGACTACAGGTCTCAGAAGGGAAACATGAAAGCAGTTGGGGATGCGCATAGAGGATGGCAAACGGAGCTTGTAGGCCACGGGGTTGATGCGTCTCAAAACCACAAAAGGACCCAAGAAGCGAGGTCCCAATTTGTAGCTGGGTATCTTCAGGCGTATGTATCTGGAGGATAGCCATACCTTGTCCCCAGGGTTAAAAGACACGGCAGGTCTTCTCTTTTTGTCTGCCTGAGATTTCATGCGGGAGGAAGCCTGCAACAATGACTGACGAATCCTCTCCCAGATGGCCGAGAAGTCTTGGACCAGGACGTTGACAGCAGGCACGTCTGGAGAAGAAGAGGAGGACAAAGGTAGAGGAGGACGAGGATGACGACCGTAGACGATGTAGAATGGGGATTCTCCTGTGGAGCTGGACTCTAGATGATTATAAGAGAACTCAGCCCAGGGTAGCAAATCGGACCAGTCATCTTGTCGAGCCGACACAAAGTGACGTAAATAGCAACCCAGAATTTGATTCACTCTTTCCGCTTGACCGTTAGACTGAGGATGATAGGCTGAGGAGAAGTTTAATTTCACTTGAAGGCGGTAACAAAGGGCCCGCCAGAACTTAGAGACGAACTGTGTTCCTCGATCTGACGTAATGGTGGCCGGGAGACCATGCAGGCGGAATATGTGCAGGAAGAAGAGATTGGCTAGACGGGGAGCAGATGGGAGACCAGGTAGTGGGATGAAGTGCGACATCTTAGAAAAACGGTCGGTTACCGTCCAGACTATGGTATTGCCGGCAGAGGAAGGTAGATCTGTGATAAAGTCCATAGCAATGTGCTGCCAAGGGGCTTCTGGAACCGGTAGTGGATGGAGTAGGCCAGGTGGTCTCTGCCGAGAGATCTTGTTGCGGGCACAAGAGGAGCATGAGGACACAAAGTCTTTGACATCCCTCCCTAACGTTGGCCACCAGTAGTAACGGGAGATAAGGCGAAGAGATTTGTGTACACCTGGGTGTCCAGCCAATAGGGAGCTATGTCCCCATTTGAGGATTCGTCTTCGAAGAGCTGGACGAACATACGTCTTTCCAGGAGGTAGGAGACGAAGATCGGCGGAAGCCACAGGAAGCAGGCGTTCTGGTGGTACAATATGACGAGGAGTAGAATCTTGTCCCAGGACATCAGAAGCGCGGGACAAGGCATCGGCCTTGATGTTCTTCTCCGCGGGGCGGAAATGGATGAAGAAATTGAAACGGGAAAAGAAGAGGGACCAGCGGGCTTGCCTAGGATTAAGGCGCTGTGCCGTCTGGAGGTACAGCAGATTTTTGTGATCCGTAAAGATGTTGACCGGATGTCTAGCCCCCTCCAGAAGGTGTCGCCATTCTTCAAGGGCCATCTTGATGGCCAAGAGTTCCCGATCTCCAATGGTATAATTCTTTTCGGCTGGAGAAAAGGTTTTAGAGAAGAATCCGCAGGTGCGGATCTTACCCTTGGCATCCTTTTGTGTAAGAACTGCCCCAGCACCTACAGAAGATGCGTCCACCTCCACGGAGAAAGGTCTGGTGGGGTCAGGACGAGTTAGGACGGGTGCCGAGGCAAAGGACGTCTTAAGGCGTTGAAAGGCTTCTTCTGCTTCAGGTGGCCATACCTTAGGATTAGCAGTCTTCCGGGTAAGATTGACGATGGGTGCAACAAGGGTAGAATAGTGCGGAATGAACTGCCGGTAATAGTTGGCGAAGCCAAGAAAGCGCTGGATGGCTCGAAGTCCGACGGGGCGAGGCCACTGGAGGACAGCCGAAAGTTTCGCGGGATCCATCTGGAGACCTTTGTTAGAAACGACATAACCCAGGAAAGGAAGGCTGGATTGATGAAATAGACATTTCTCCAGTTTGGCGTACAAGTGGTTCTCCCTCAAACGTTGGAGGACCAGACGTACATGCTTGACATGAGAGTCCAAGTTGGGGGAATAGATGAGAATATCATCTAAATATACCACCACACAGGTGTAGAGTAGGTCACGAAAAATCTCATTCACAAAATCTTGGAAGACGGCTGGCGCATTACAAAGGCCAAAGGGCATGACCAGATACTCGTAGTGGCCATCACGGGTGTTAAAGGCCGTCTTCCACTCATCTCCCTTGCGGATACGGATTAGATTATAAGCACCCCGCAGGTCGAGCTTGGAGAATATCTGGGCTCCATGGAAGCGATCGAACAGCTCTGAGATCAAAGGGAGAGGGTATCTGTTCTTGAGAGTAATCTCATTGAGACCCCTATAATCAATGCAGGGTCTCAGAGATCCATCTTTCTTCTGTACAAAGAAGAATCCCGCTCCTGCGGGGGACGTGGATTTTCGAATAAACCCTCTCTGAAGATTTTCTTTTATATATTCCGTCATGGCCTGGGTTTCCGGGACGGAGAGAGGATACACTCGACCACGTGGCGGAGTAGCACCTGGCAGGAGATCAATGGGACAATCGAAGGGACGATGTGGAGGTAGGACTTCAGCCTGTTTTTCAGAAAAAACGTCTGCAAAGTCCTGATAGGCGGTCGGTAACCCAGGTAGAGGCTTAGGTGGAACTGGAGTCGGGACACAGGGACGAGGAACCTGTATACAACGTGAGGAGCAGGCAGGACTCCAGCGTAGGACCTCTCCAGTGTTCCAATTCAGGGTAGGTTCGTGCCGTTGTAGCCAGGGAAGTCCCAGGAGAATCTCAGAAGAGGAGTGCGGTAGTACAAAGAACGTAATCTTCTCCTTGTGCAGAGCCCCCACCTGAAGATTCACAGACACTGTGCGGTACCGAATAGTCTCTCCAAGAGGTTCCCCCGTAACAGAGGAGATGCACAGGGCCTTGGCAAGGGGCTCCACGGGGAGTTGCCATCTTTGAACCAAATCTGCACGAAGAAAGTTACCTGCAGAGCCTGAATCCAGGAATGCTGTGGCCAGATGTTGTCGACCTGACGGGACGGTGATCAGTACAGGTAGAGATAACCGCGGAGAGGTAGTACACACACCTAGGACGGCCTCTCCCCCGTGACCTAGGTGCGGGCATTTCCCGGACGCTGAGGGCGCTGAGGACAGTTTAGGCGAAAGTGGTCGGGACTGGCACAATACAGGCACAAATTGTGGTCCCGACGACGAGTCCTCTCTTCCGGAGACAAACGGACTCGGTCCACCTGCATAGGTTCCTCGGCTGAGGGTTGAGACAAGGGAACAGGAGGTTTCTGGAAGGCTGGAGCCAAGCGGAAGGTTCGACGGGGGCGGACCAATTCTCGTTCCTGTCGGACTTCTTCCTCTCTTTCAGAGAAGCGGACGTCAATGCGCGTCGCCAGGTGAATAAGATCCGTCAAGGAGGACGGCAAGTCTCGGCTGGAAAGCACATCCTTGACATGGCTGGCTAGGCCATTCTTAAAAGTGGCGACCAAAGCGGCATTGTTCCAATCAAGCTCAGCTGCCAGAGTACGGAACTGAACTGCATACTCTCCTACGGAAGATCTTCCCTGGCGCAAGTTCAGAAGGGCTGTCTCGGCGGAGGAAGCTCGGGCTGGCTCTTCAAAGACACCACGGAACTCAGAGACAAAGGCTTGCACGTTGGCTGTAACAGGGTCATCCCGGTCCCACAAAGGAGTGGCCCAGGCCAGTGCTTTCCCGGAGAGCAGACTGATTATAAACGCCACCTTGGACCGTTCCGTATTAAATTGGGTGGCCATAAGCTCAATGTGCATGGAGCACTGGGTCACGAAGCCTCTGCACAGCTTGGGATCCCCGTCATATTTAGAGGGAAGCGCCAGGCGAAGGTTTGGTCCAAGAGCGGAGACTGCAGGTTGTGCTGGAGGAGGCGACACAGATGCAGATGGAGACTGTGGAGCCGTAAGAAGCCGCTGTACCATGGCGGAGAGTTGCTGCATCTGCTGCGATTGCTGGGCAATCTGCTGGCTCTGTTGAGCGACCACTCGGGTAAGGCTTCGGATGTCTGGCACCTCGCCGGGATCCATGGCCGGATCTAACTGTAACGGCTGGGGTCAGTGGATCCGCGTAGCCTACACAAGCGATGGCACTGAGCCGCACCAGGGAGCGGAGTCTAAGGGGCCGCTGGTCTTCACCAGAGCCCGCCGCAAGGCAGGATGGGCTTGCTGCGGCAGGCGACCCCCAGGTCGCTACCCCTGGCGCGACCTGCTTGTGTAAGTGGCGAGTGGATGCGAAGTACAAAATCGTAGGGCAAGGACGTAGTCAGGGACGGGCCAAGAGGTCAGGGCAGGCGGCGTACAAGGGCGGAGACAGGTAACGTAAGCAAGGACTGGTACACGGAAAATGACAGTAATGTAGGGAACGCTTTCTCTGATAGGCAAGGGCACTATAGATCCGGCAAAGGGCACAGGAAGGGGCAGCCTTTAATAGGGGCAGGGAAAATGGCCAGGCCAATTGTGGGGACACTGTGCCTTTAAGACATAGCAGAGCCGGCGCGCGCGCGCCCCAGGAGGCGGGGACGCGCGCGTCGGCTCTGACACACTGAGACTCCCCGGCGTGCAGTGCAGACGCCGGGAGTCAGGGAAGAAGAGCACACAGGAGCCCCAGGAGACGCAGGGGACCTCCTGCGGCAGGTAAGGGATGGGGTCGGGCAGCGCTCAGGAGCGGAGGCGGCGCGGACCGCCATGACACTGTCTACTTAGATATTGGGAAAGCTAAGTGTTAGCGGGAACAGTGATGCTGATGGCCCTGATGGAGTGCACTGGCACTAACAGAGAGGACCTGTGGCTGGTACTGCTACAGAGGATCATTGCTCCTATCCCTGTTCTATTTTAGGGTGGACATTTTCTTTTATGCTTTATTGACTCCTTTAAGTTCAATATATCCCCTCTGATCAGAAAATGATGTGCGCCCTGAAACAAATGTTATATCACTAGTGTTACCTGGTTTCTCCACAACCATCTTCTTCAGATGATTTCTTCTTCTTGTTTACTCTAAATGAAATGTGAAAAATTTTGATGAGAAATTGTAGAATTACAAACATCAGAGATAAAGATTTCCATGTAACTTATTTAATGTCATCATTAGGGTGCCTTCACAGCTAGCGACTCGCAGCGTAAATAACGCTGCGAGTCGGCTAGGTCCTGGTAGATCACTTTCACTACATACACGCAGCGGTCTGAACGACAGCTGCGTGTATGTAATTCCGCCACCCCCTTAACCTTTTCTGATGCCTCCCGCCTCTGCTCCGCTCTGTATACATACCTCTCCTCGCTCCACAGGGTCCCGGCATCCTGCTCTCCCGCCAGCCAATCAGTGGCTACGGCAGGGCACCACACTGATTGGCCGGGCAGGAGAGCAGGACGACGGGACCCTGTGCAGTGAGGAGAGGTATGTATACAGAGCGGGAGGCGGGCGGCATCAGAAGGGGTTAAGGGGCCGGAAGAATTACATACACGCAGCGGTCGTTCAGACCGCTGCGTGTATGTAGTGAAAGTGATCTGCCAGGACCTAGCCGACTCGCAGCGTAAATTACGCTGCGAGTCACTAGGTGTGAAGGCACACTTAAAGGGAAAAGTTCTATGTAATATACTGTATAGACTCTTCCCAAGATGCCAACTGGTGACAATACATCAGGTTAAGTTCTCTATAAAGTGCCCAGAACCCTTCAGTACCACTCAAGGATCTCCATGGTAAGTTACATAGAAGTCTTATGGTGCATTTGCACAGAGAGATTTATCTTACAGATTTTGGAAGCCAAAGCCAGGAATGGATTTGAAAACAGGAGAAATCTCAGTCTTTCCTTTATGACCCGATCCCTCTTTATAGTCTGTTCCTGGCTTTGGCTTCAAAAATAAATCTCTCTGTGTAAACGCACCATAAGTGAAATAAATCCTGGCACTGACGTTTCAAGCATAATCAGCAATGTGTTTTAGTCACACATATGGGGCACGGCTCTATTCATTCCTATGGAGGTGAGTGCCAGGATTTATTTCACTTGGACTATCTGACTGTTCCCTGGGCACCTCGGCCAGCTGGAGTGCCGACCATTGGTTTCTACATAGGTTACATAGAAGGTTACATAGAATCTAATACATTATAATTACTAGTGTTGTAAATGAATTCCTATAAAATGATAATCATAGAAGGATAGAAGAAAGATAGAACTTACCAGAAAACACAATGACTCCCCTCACTGCCAAAACCAATACCACTGAACCTCCAAATATCACATTGATATAGAAAGAAATAATGTTACATTAGAAATGTTTATCAGACTTAAATATGGCAGTCACATGGCCTCCATTTATCATAATGGAAGTCAGAAGCATAGGTGTATAGAAGCATGGATCTATCTGTGTATACAGCTCCCTACTGTCCCTCCAAGGAGAATGCTCCATAGTGTGGCTACTGCATGTGGGTGAAGTCCCGTCTGTCTGTGGTGACCAATGGACTCTCATTTTTACTGGTAATCCATAATTTTTACAAGCAAAATTGGCCATTGACTAGAGTTGATCGAACCTCGGAAAATCCTAGGTGTGATCGAACTCGAACATTCCAGAACCTTCCGCAGTAGATTGCTGTCGGAAGGAGGAGCTTGCCCGGGGACCACCTGGAATTCTGGGATTCAGCCTATTACCTAGGCTGAATCCCTGAATTCCAGGCGGTCCCCAGGATGTGTCCTCCTTACGCATGGACCGTGAAGACATCAGCAATCTACTGTGGAAGGCTCAGGAATGTTCAAGTTTGATCGAACCTAGGATTTTCCGAGGTTCAATCAACTCTACCATTGACCACTGTATTTTACAGCTCTAATATAGTCATATAGTCAATAGCTATTACACATTGCCATAGAAAATGGTATAATGGAGTCCCAAAGAAGGAGAAGGAGAAGTCCGTCCAAAAGTATTTTTTAACCCCTTCAAGACAGAGCCCTTTGGTGCCCTGATGTCTGGGTCAAATTAATGCAATGTTCCTCCCCGCCTTCTAAGAGCCATAACGCTTTTATTTTTTCACCTACAGGGCTGGTTGGGGTTTAATTTTTTGCACTATGATCTCTAGTTTTTATTAATATCATATTAGTGTAACAGAAAAATTTTGATCGCTTTTTATTATTTTTTTTTCTGATATATCATTTATTAAAATCAGCAATGGTGTTTTTTTTATGTTTACACTGTGCGGAAACAATAATGTTATATTTTAATAGGTCGGACAATTCGGCACACTACGATATGTAATATGTTTATTCATTTTTTCTTTATATTTTTTATTTTTATAATGGGCAAGGGGGTATTTTATACTTTTATTGGGAGGGGGGTTTATAAGGGTTTTTTAAACCCCTTCCTGTCAGTAGTACGTATATATACGTTCCAACTGCACATACCCCATGCAGTAGGAATGTATATATATACGTTCCTGACTTCAGGGGCTGTAGATGTGTGCGGGACTGTCGCAGGGAGAGCGGGGCCCTGGTACTTCTCCCCCATCATCTGCTCGTACTATGAGCACATGATGGAAGCAGGGCCGCTTTAACCAGGGGGCACATGGTGCCCGTGCACCGGGCCCCCTGGTTCAGGTCACGTGACAGGGGCCCACCCAGCCGAGTCACCACAAATTTAAATCCCCGGCCCCAACCACCTACAGAGCGCCGCTCAGCTGCGCGCGGCCTCTAGTGAGCTCCCTGGGCACCACCACTGCCGGGACCACCCCCCTGTATCGCCGGGACGTCTGACTGTGTGTGACGTCACCCGGCCTGTCACCTGATTGGATGGGCAGCGCGCGCAGCTAACGGCCGGCCGCAGCGGCGCCGCGCTACATTTTCCGCCTCCTCTGCCTGTGTAGTCACAGTAAGTGAGGTGAAGGGGGAGCTGACGGCGGTCTTCAGAAATCCTGACCTGTCCTGTACAGCGTGTGCGGCCACGGCCATTCAGTCTTGATCCATCTCCAGCTGTGTAAGAATTGCCTTTGTCAGCAGCAGGGGCCAGGCGGCGGACATGTGATACAGTCAGGGACAGGGGAGCAGAGAGACTTGAGGTGACAGGAGCCGGAGCCTGACAGTCAGACCAGGGAGGAGGAGGAGGACTGGGGGAACTAGCAGCTTACTGACTACTAGGATGAGGACCTGGGGGGACATCCTAGTAGTCAGTAAGCTCCTCTGTCCCCCCAGGTCCTCCTCATCCTAGTAGTCAGTAAGCTCCTCTGTCCCCCCAGGTCCTCCTCATCCTAGTAGTCAGTAAGCTCCTGTGTCCCCCCAGGTCCTCATCCCAATTGTCTTTAAGCACCTTTGCCCCCCCCCCCCAGTCCTCCTAGTCTGTAAGCTCCTTTGTCCCCCCCCAGTCCTCCTAGTCTGTAAGCTCCTGTGTCCCCCCAGTCCTCCTCCTAGTCTGTAAGCTCCTGTGTCCCCCCAGTCCTCCTCCTAGTCTGTAAGCTCCTGTGTCCCCCCCAGTCCTCCTAGTCTTTAAGCACCTTTGTCCCCCCCCAGTCCTCCTAGTCTGTAAGCTCCTGTGTCCCCCCAGTCCTCCTCCTAGTCTGTAAGCTCCTGTGTCCCCCAGTCCTCCTAGTCTGTAAGCTCCTGTGTCCCCCCAGTCCTCCTAGTCTGTAAGCTCCTGTGTCCCCCCAGTCCTCCTCCTAGTCTGTAAGCTCCTGTGCCCCCCCCAGTCCTCCTAGTCTGTAAGCTCCTGTGTCTCCCCCCCAGTCCTCCTCCTAGTCTGTAAGCTCCTGTCCCCCCCCCCAGTCCTCCTCCTAGTCTGTAAGCTCCTGTGTCCCCCCAGTCCTCCTCCTAGTCTGTAAGCTCCTGTGTCCCCCAGTCCTCCTAGTCTGTAAGCTCCTGTGTCCCCCCAGTCCTCCTAGTCTGTAAGCTCCTGTGTCCCCCCAGTCCTCCTCCTAGTCTGTAAGCTCCTGTGCCCCCCCGAGTCCTCCTAGTCTGTAAGCTCCTGTGTCTCCCCCCCAGTCCTCCTCCTAGTCTGTAAACTCCTGTCCCCCCCCCCAGTCCTCCTCCTAGTCTGTAAGCTCCTGTGTCCCCCCCAGTCCTCCTAGTCTGTAAGCTCCTGTGTCCCCCAGTCCTCCTAGTCTGTAAGCTCCTGTGTCCCCCCAGTCCTCCTAGTCTGTAAGCTCCTGTGTCCCCCCAGTCCTCCTCCTAGTCTGTAAGCTCCTGTGTCCCCCCAGTCCTTCTCCTAGTCTGTAAGCTCCTGTGTCCCCCCAGTCCTCCTCCTAGTCTGTAAGCTCATGTGCCCCCCCAGTCCTCCTAGTCTGTAAGCTCCTGTGTCCCCCCAGTTCTCCTCCCAGTCTGTAAGCTCCTGTGCCCCCCCAGTCCTCCTAGTCTGTAAGCTCCTGTGTCCCCCCAGTCCTCCTCCTAGTCTGTAAGCTCCTGTGTCCCCCAGTCCTCCTCCTAGTCTGTAAGCTCCTGTGTCCCCTTCAGTCCTCCTAGTCTGTAAGCTCCTGTGACCCCTCAGTCCTCATCCTACAGACTAGGAGGAGGACTGGGGGGGACACAAGAGCTTACACACTAGAAGGACTGAGGGGTGACACAAGAGCTGACACACTAGGCGGACGATGACTGGGGGGACACAAGAGCTTACAGACTAGGAGGACTTAGTCAGTCCTTCTACTGTGTAAGCTCTTGTGCCACCCTGCATTAAGCCAGAACATAGAAACACAGACGATTGGCTGCAGAAAAAGACCACATGATCCATCTAGTTTACCCTTTAAGTAATTACTTCCTTATTATCTTAGGACAGATATATGTGCATCCCAGGCTGTGCCCATCAGCCAGACCGCCTACAGCCCCCAGCCAGAACGTTGTGCCCAGCAGCCAGGCAGCAGCAGTGATGAAAGAACACCACCAAGTTTACAGTGGTAGGTCCTAGACTGAGTCAGTAAAGTGAACCCTGCTGCCTGTGTTCATGTGTTAAGGGTGTGTGTAAATTTCTCGGTCCAGCCTTGCCAGTGCCTCAGCTCGTGTCGCCGTCACCTCACATTGTGAGCTTTATAAGGAGAGGGGGCCCACTCTTGAGGTCTGTGCACTGGGCCCACCAGTGGATTAAAACGACCCTGGATGGGAGTAGTAGTACAGTGTATATGTGTCCCACAGCACCGAGCAGGGAGGGAGGGGGGAGGTAGTTAGATGCACAGGCACCTCTCTCCCTCCCTGCTCGGTGCTCTTCAAATATATTGATTAAATACATTTATGGAATACTTTGGGGAGCAAGGGCAGATTTATAAAACAGGTAACCCACTAGCCCCCAGAGTGACAATCTACCCTACCCTCTCTAACGCAGCTCCATTGATTCTTATAGAGCAGCGTCACAGAGGGGATGGGTTATTTTATCACACTGGGGGCCGGCGGGCTTCATGTCTGGCTGGTGCAGGGGAATAGATCGGCATTTCAAAGAAAGGACTGTGCCACCGGCATCCCCATGCTGGTGCCGGTCTACTGGTACATTCTCTTACATAGCACTTCAATAATTTATTCAAATTTTGTCATATTTTCTTTTAATTTTGGTCATATACTTTCTTTCAACGTACAGTGGTGCCTTGGTTTAAGAGTAACTTGGTTTAAGAGCTCACAGTTTTTCAAAATTGTGACTTGGTTTAAGAGCTTTGCTTTGGTTTAAAGGGGTTATGCAGCACTACAAAAACAGGGCCACTTTTCCCCCTACTGTTGTCTCCAGTTCAGGTGCAGTTTGCGGTTAAGCTCCATTTACTTCAATGGAACTGAGTTTCAAAACCCCACCCAATCTGGAGACAACAGTAGAGAGAAAGTGGCCATGTTTTTGTAGCGCTGGATAACCCGTTTAAGAGCTCCCTGTACTGGGTGGGAGGTGGAGTGGGGGAGGGGCATGGTCTGATGATAGAGGGATGCTCAGTGTCTCTCCAGTGCCCTGTGTCCCTCAGTGTCCCCCTGCCATCATCCTCTCCAGCAGCCACAGCCCGCACAGCTCTGGGAGTTGGGTTGTGACATCACCATGTTATCCAGGAAGTGAAGCCTTGATGGAGTAGTAAGTGCAGGGAAAAAAGCACTTTATGTGCATTTCCTGTAATAAAAGTATATTGGTGATTTGTATAACTTTTGGGGGGCAATACAATACTTTAAAAAAAAATTCCGCTGGACTTCTCCTTTAACATTCGGCTATTACATATCGCCCAGCCTCAATCAAATAAAGATTTCTTGCAGGGCTGGCCTTAGGGCAGATGGCACACAGTGCAAAATGTTTCTCAGCGCCCAACCTCTCACCCCCCAGACATACAAACAAGCACCCGACTGAATCCCTGGATAGTTCAGTAGGTTTGTGGTTGGCCAAAGGATAGATATAAGAGGGTGGTTGGTAATGGTGTATATATTCTGAGCAGAGACTGGTTACAAGTGTTGTGCCACAAGGGTCTGTTCTGGATTGTGTTTTTTTAATCTGTTTGTTACTTACATAGGTGAAGGTTCGATAGGTCAGCTTTTTTCTATTTGCTTATGGCACAAAAACGTGTAGTAAACTCGATATTCCTGGAGGTGTCTCGGAACGGCTGGTGTCAGAGAAGATCATCCCAGCCGGTACTGCAGATGATCTTTGCTGCAGCTGAATTCGGATTCGGGCGCATCCACGTGCACCCGCATCCAAATTCCCTGCTGCTCACAGTGGAGTGTGCGGCCGAAGCCACATGCTCCATTATGTGCACTGACAGGGTTTTCTGCGGTGACTATTCAGTGAATAGGGGCCACAGAAAACTGACATGTCAGTTTCTTGCAGCGCCACTAGGGATCCCAGCGGGAGTGTATACCATGTGTATACAATTCAGCTGGGATTCCTGGTACCACTACGCAAGTTCCGTGGTAATCACGGCCTTTGTTACAACAGCCATGATCAAGGCCGATTCTGGGGTCTCTGCCGCCTGAGGCAAAACTCAGGTGGCCGCCCCCTGAGCGATGGCCGGCATCTCACCTGTCCCGTCGCCCGCGCTCTTTGCTGTCTCCACATTCCGTCAGGTCCTGCGACGTCACCCTGCAGCTGTCATGGACCTCCAGGCTGTGGTGAGTGAGTGGGGCAATCGGGTCTCGCGGGGCCGCCGGGGGAGGTTGCGGTTTGATGCGCCACCTGCACCGCATCAAACCGCAACAACCCCCTGGGGGCCCTGCACGATGCGATCACCCCAGCGCATCCCCCAACACCTCAGGCACTGACCACAGCCTTGAGGTCCATGACAGCTGCAGGGTGACGTCGCGGGACCTGACAGGATGTGGAGACAGCGGAGAGCGCGGGCGACGGGACAGGTGAGCGGCCGCTGTCATTTTTGTTAAGTCATACTTAACAAAAATGACAGCAGGGGGGACATAATGCCGCCCCCTGCCGGACCGCAAAATCTGCGGCCTGAAGCGGAAGGCTCATTCCGCCTCATGGCAGAAGCGGGCCTGGCCGTGATTATTACGAAACATACGCAGTGTGACCTTAAAAAGGATTTAGCTTTACTAGCTATGTGGTCAAAAACTGCAGTTTATGTTTCTAAACATAAAATAATACACTTGGAAAAAGCTCTCTTTGAGTATCGTATCGGTTAAGGACTTAGGGACAATCCTGACAGCACTTCCTGTAAATTGTCTCTGCTAAGCGACTAGCACAGACAAAGATAGAAATGTTATGGATATGCACCGAATTACAGTACTTAGATCAAAATTGCCTTGTACTGTAGGTCTTAGTAAATCCTCTTTTGACCACTAGATGGCAGTGTGACATTTGTTTTTAGAAACTCATACCAATGTAACAACAGGTTATAAAGCTGTTACAAACTACCCAAAGTCATGGAACTAAGATGAAACAAAGTTGCAATAGCACAAATGTGGCACCAAAACAATCTAGATTACCTAAGTGTATGTGAAACAGAGATAAACACCCATACACTACACCTGTAACGGCTTTGACAGTTGCGACAGAAGCATGGCTCCTGGTGGCGAATTCCTGGGCTCTGCTTCTGAGCCTACCAAATTGCTAGAACGACACTATGCGTCACAGTGTGCTAACAATCTGCTCGAATGTCAGGTATTTCAAGGTGTCTTAAGGGGTTACATAGCGTAGGGTCCTCTCAATACTCTTTTTTTTACAGTTTCTTGATATGACCTTTCATTTCTGAGATATGTAGGTTTAAAGTTTCATTGACAATTGAGTTAATAGATGGGCGTGAACTTTATTTTTACAATGGGAGTGAAGGGGGTGTGTATAAGGCATACATGCCCCTCAAGGTAAGATATTCACACCCTCCCGACTGTATATTCACATGCAAACACGCGCAGGAGACAGCACTTCCGTAGAAAACGTGTCTTTACTCTATACCACGAATGCGTTGTTTCGGCTTTACAAGAAACCTTTCTCAAAAGGAACAAACTGTTTGCATAAAAAGGGGTTTGTGCGAAATTTCTGCTACTTAAAGGGGTTATCCAGCACTACAAAAACATGGCCACTTCTCCCCCTACTGTTGTCTCCAGTTCAGGTGTGGTTTGCAATTAAGCTCCATTTACTATCATGGAACTGAGTTTCAAAACCCCACCCAATCTGGAGACAACAGTAGGGGGAAAGTAGCCATGTTGTTGTAGCGCTGGATAACCCCTTTAACGCAGTCTGCACCTGCCGCACAGAATGACAGTGATGACAGGTTCTCTTTAAGGCCAAAATGTTTGGCTAGTTGAGAATATGAACGGATCTGACAGGGTAGCTAACTGAATACAGCCTGCCAATCACTCCTAAGAAGAATATAGGATCTCCGTACTCATGAATACAGCATAACCATGAGTCCTCTGTATTATTTCATGGCTCCTATTTGCCGAACAGAACAATATTTCTCTTCATCCTGTTTGGGAGAATTGTTCCTGTATGTAAGTAACCTTATTCAGGTGAAAGATCTGCTTCAAACACAGGATTCCAATGTACCCATAAACTTACTAAGGGTCAGTTCAAACCGAGGAACCAGCGACGAAATTCCGGGCAGATCCCCGTCGCGGACTCCGCTCGGACTTCTGCCTGCCTCATCACCTCAATGTAAAGTATAGGGAACCTATACATCTGCATCACTCCGCTCAAAGAATTGACATGTCAATTTGTTGAGCGGGGAACCACGGAGAGCGGAGGTGCCCTATACCTTACATTGAGGCGCTGAAACAGGCTCTGGAGCAGGTGTAGATTTCTGTGCCATGATTTACAGACACATGTTTGTGGGCATAAAGCATGATAAATCAGGCACCGGAGGCCACAACTCCTCCCTGATCCTATCAGGCAAGAAGGGCATCTGTGCCTTTCCCGCTCTGAACGTCAGGGGTGCAATTCATCAATTTTTTTAATAGAAAGTGGAGTTTAAGTAAGATTTTTTCACATGGCTCCCTTGCTAAAAATGTCTTATAAGGCCCTTGTACATGCTTGCATACTTCTTTGTCCAATTAAATTTTTTGTGCACCCATTCAAATTATCACTCTGTGTAAACAGCTGATGTGCTGCCGTACCACATTTATTGGCCCGTACCATTGATCAAGGTTTAGCAAATAAGTGCCAGTCACTGAGGTGGTTGATCTGCAGCATGTCAGCCCTAGTAAGGGTTCTAAGTAAAAGAGCATTCAATTAAAAAATAGTAGAAAGACTCACTCACATGGTTTCTCCAGGTGCATACTCCTGCAGGAGAACCATTATAAGCTACTGTCTCGCTGGTATAAGACACCTGAATGGCTTTATGCTAATAAGCTTGCTCCGTCTGACAAATGCTGGCGATGTCTTAGCCACACGGGCTCATTGTCCCACCTTTGGTGGCACTGTCCGGAATTAAGCACTTATTGGAAAACAGTCAAAGTTGTCATAGAGGAAGTAACGGGAGCCGCCTTCCCACTATCTATGTCTATCATTGCATTGGGCCTACCTGCCATATATATATATATATATATATATATATCCCCTCCAAGCGTAACCTGTCTACTTTCCTGTTGGCGGCTGCCAAGGCACTAGTCCCGCTCAAATGGAGACAAACGTTGCCGCCGACCCCGACGGAATGGTTTCAAAGTGTGAACCAAATATGTAGGTTTGAGGAGATGGTCAGCTGGGCTAATAGATCCCATGATAAGTTTTCCAAATTGTGGAGACCATGGTTAGACTCAAAATATCATAAAAATGTCAGCATGGTTCCGCTTACCCCTCCAAATAGCCCACCACAAGCTGCAGGAGACTGAGATCTGATGTGCCTTAGCCTAGGTTGCCCAGAATCCTTGATCCCACCCCTCTAGGTCCTATCTACCCTTTCCCTTCACCCCCCCCCCCCCCCCCCCCCCCCATATCTGTACTTTTCCCCTCTCTTGGCTTTTCTTTCTTACTATCTCTCCTATTCTCACCTACCCTTTAGTTTTGCCTTGCAAACATGTTTTTCGCAGTCACTCCACATAGCATATGAGATATGTACTACGCCCTTGAGGTATTTTTCGGTTTCCACTCAGTGGAGGACTGCCCTCCTGACAGTTATGTTTTGTTATCGCTGGATATATCTTCCCTTGCACAGAGGACAGGCAGGTTGACACGACCCAAGATGTATTGCTACTGTACTTCCTGTATTTGAATGCCTTCTATATTTTGCCCTTTGCAAAGGGACTCACTTCACCTGTCTTTACTGTGAGTTATGTCTGTTCCTGATTTCTGTGTTGAAAATTAATAAAAACACAATTGACAAAAAAAAAAATAGTAGAAAGAGCAAGCGGTCATGTTACCTGTGGCAATTAATTTAAACCATACAAGAAGTAGATACATATACAAAATTGGGTATAGTATTCTTCTTCCACTTATGTGTTTGTGCAATGCTTCATACAAGATAGGTTATACATGTATATTAGACATAGGGTAGTATTGGGAAGGGGGATTGTTTAGAATATTGTTTTTGATACCCAGATTAATAACCCCTTTAATAAATAAGCAACCTTCCATTTGGTAAATGCTGGGATTCTTCTATTCTACTGCTCTGGGTGCCGTCTTCACCCTATACCAGGACTGCTGTCAGTTCCTCTTAAATAAAGAATAGTTTATTCCATACCAAAATGTTTTAATTTCCTCACTTTGAAGTCATATCTAGTACGAACAACTAATGCTCCGAATTTGATGAAGAAATTTTTCCATTGACAGAAATTAAACCAATGTAATTAACATTGTCCACTGAGAATAGAAGTCTACTGTGCGGCAGAATGAAATCATACATTTAGCACTTACGTCTCCAACAGGGCAGTCACGGTAATGAGTTGGTGTGCGGATTCAGAAAATATTTTTCCTGCATTCTATTGATGTGTGTTAATGCTGTAACAGGTACGCCTGCTCTCCTTTTACACTGCAGCATAATTATCAGCAGCCTGACATTATATGAATTTAATCCAGTATTCCCCATCATGAATTCTGCAACAATGGTAAAATCCTCGGACTTAAATACAATAATTACAGCGCAATTTTCTCTGCCTGGTGACAGCTGGATGTGTCATTTCAAGATAAGCTTGTCAGAAGCAAATGGAACTCCACAAATAATTGGCTTGTACTAAGCATTACAGCTTAAAATATCATCAAACTTTTTGAAAATTAAACTAATAATTGTTTGCGGTATAAAAAATAATCTGGAGCTTAGCAAAAAGCTAAGTCATACAACAATCCATCATCACCGAAGGGTCATGCCACCTTTACTCTCTTCCATTTCTTTTTAAGGCCGTATTACACGTAGCCATTATCGTTTAAAGATTCGCTATAACGATCGATCGTTGGTGAAAACTAGCGATTTCGTAGCAAACGATTCTGAGGTTATTATATTCACCAATTACTGTCAGGAATGATTGCTTTTACGGCGTTATATGGTCGCTAATCGTTCCTTAGGACGACCCACACAACATGTTTTATCTGCGAACAACTTATTACACGAACAGGTATGACAATGATCAACGAACTACCAACATAGCAAATATTGTTTAAAGATTCACTATAACAATGGATTGTAAGTAGAGATGAGCGAACCTGGAGCATGCTTGAGTCCATCCGAACCCGATCGTTCGGCATTTGATTAGCGGTGGCTGCTGAAGTTGGATAAAGCTCTAAGGCTATGTGGAAAACATGGATATAGTCATTGGCTGTATCCATGTTTTCCAGACAACCTTAGAGCTTTATCCAAGTTCAGCAGCCCCCCGCTAATCAAATGCCGAAAGTTCGGGTTCGGATGGACTCGTACCCGAACCCGGTTCGCTCATCTCTAATTGTAAGTGAAAACTAGCCATTTTGTAGCAAACAATTCTGAGGTTATTATATTCACTGATTACTGAATATGCTCTTATCTCCCCTAGCTTCAACGCTGGTGTCCACATCCTGCTGCTCTGGTCCCCGGGTCTTGGTCACTTCCTGGTGTGAGACCCAGGTCGGCCCACTACGGCCGCTGACTGACTGAACAGACCTCAAACGTCACAACCCGGGTCCCTGCTCAGACCAGGAAGTGGCCGGGGACCGGAGCGGCAGGATGCGACCACCAGCGCTGGAGTGGGAGAGGTAAGAGCATGTTATTTCTTTTATCCTCCCCCTCCTCAGCACTTGCTAAAAAAATGGGTCTGGCCAGGCTTCTCTTTTAATCCCTAGACGATCTAGGACATATGGGTATGCCCTGGCCGCCTGTCACCAGACAACCCTGAGTGTACCCGTATGTCCTGAGTTGTTGATGTGCTATGAAGCGCGCTTCATAGCAGGTGGCCACTGGCTACATTCACTGTTAATGACAGGCTGCAGCAATCACACTGCAGCCTGTCATTAACCCCCTTTTAAGTGTAAGTGACTGGAGCAGCTCCTGTCGCTTACCGATCAGGACCCCCGCGTCCCGATCGCTGTGTCGGACCACAGGAGGTTTCTTACCTTCCTCTGTGGGGTCCCATCGGCGCTCTGCTCATTGAGTCTGCGACAGGCAGGCCTATGGAATAGCAATGATCAGTGTTTGCAATCTGATGATTGCATGTAAAAGTCGCCCAGGGGGACTTAAAATGTGTATAAAAAAAAAAGTAAAAATGTTTTTAAAAATACTGCAAAGCCCCTCCCCCAATAAAAGTTAAATTAGCCTCCTATCCCATTATATAAATAAAACATATAAAAATAAATAAATAAATAAACATATTATATACTGTAGTGTGCGTAATTGTCCGATCTATTAAAGTATAACAATCGTTATCCTGTACGACGAACAGTGGAAATGAAAAGTGGGAAAAAGCACCAGTATTGCTAATTTTTTTGTTACATTATACATATAAAAAAAATGTATAAAAAGTGATCAAAACATCCCAGCTACACAAATATGGTATTAGTAAAAACTAGAGATCATGGCGCAAAAATTGACACCCCATACAGCCCCGTAGGTGAAAAACTAAAACCGTTTTGAGAGTCACAATACGGCCATTTGCAAAAAAAAAAAAAAGGATTTCATTAAAAAAATTTATTTAATATTAGAGAATCTGTGTAAACCTGCATATGGTTGTGTTCGGACTGACCTATAGAATAATGGTATCATGTCGTATAGTGCATTTCTTAGACACAGGAACCCACCATATTGCATTCTTTTTTTCCAATTTCACCAATTTTTATTTTCATAAATTATATTTTAGGGTTCCATCATACATGTTATGGTAGAATGAAAGACTACATTACATAGTACACCTAGTCCTGAAAAAAAACAAGCCCTTACATGGTCCTATAGATAGAAAACTGAAAGTGCTCGAGCTCTTATAAGAAGAGGAGGAAAAAAAATAAAGCACAAAAATGAAATTGGCGCGGTCCACTGGGTCATTTTGGGCACTGAAAGAAGTTCTAGCATCAGTTTTTAGTTTTTGCATTTAATACTTATATACTTATATATAAACAAATACATATTCTAAATCCTCATTGTGCTGCATTGTGCTTCTCCAGTAAATTCATGCAAATCTACTGCAATATTTGCTGACGGCAAGTTAGTGTTAGTAGAGAGAGCACAGCATGGCGTCTTCTTCCTCTATAATCTTTATACTTGCCATTCTGTAATTTTTACATTTGTTGTTCTTCCTGAATTGAAACAAAAGTCAAAAGCCATTTTATTAAAATTAGGGGAAAAAAATCCTCAGGTTTCTTTCATTTTTAATTTGCTGTAATTATTCAATTCTGAAATAGTAAAATTATATTGATGATAATAATCATTATACCTATTATTATCATTATACACTTTAAAGCAAATGTACCATGTTGTAATTCACTTTTTTTTTATTAATACCCTGTCACGCAGACGTGGTGATCCTGGTGGCACTGTCTCTTTTTCCTATGTGGCCTGATTCCTATGCTTGGCGTTGTTTTCTTCTTATGCTGTATGCAGTGGAGGTGAGCTCAGCGCCCCAACCCCCCCCCCCCCCCCCCCAGTGTAATGATACCCTTCCCACTTCATTCTAATGGAGGTGCGTCACCAAGGGAAGGAGATCATCACACTGGGGGGTGCCAGGCCTGCCTCCACTGCATATAGCGGCCAGTGTACAAGAAGAAAATGGTGTTTTGAAAAAGGGACTGCACCCCTGGAATCACCATGCTGGCAGCAACAGGGTAATGAAAAAAATTACATTACAAGATGGAAGATGGTGCATTTGCTTTAAAGTGTAGAAGGTATGCTGTCATATGTATATACATGAGAATAGCACTATTTTGCCATTTTATACCTTAAATCTGATATGCTTCACTAGGTGCCCTCACTGCTGGCTCCATTTCAAATTGTAAGCTTTTTTTCTGAGCTTATTCCATTTTGCACTTCTTCCATCTCCATAGGCGGCATGTAACCCAATGACTCTCAAGATAGATTTTTTGTTCATAGACTGTTCTTTTTCATAAAAACCAACTCAAACTCCTCTTCTGATGTACAAATGTTTCCATGTGAATAAGTGCAATGATTTGTGCTAGAAAGTCTATTAAGGATTGTGGTTTATAGGGGAAATATCAGCAGGTTAGGCTATACAATTGCATCTGTTTCTTCCATAAAACGTATACGTTAAACAGATTGCAAAAACGCAGTGTGAACCTAGCCTGCTTGGTATTTTTTTAATTTTAGGCTGAAAAGTGGCATTGTACTGTATATCTGCACCTTGCTTTGCAGCACTGTTGTTAAATAAATTGGCCCTAGTTGGGACTGATGCAAAAAGTGAATTGCAGAATAAGTTATCATAGTGCAAGCAACAGGAAAGAAACAAATGCTCTTTAGGTCAACAAGCAATGTTCTTAGCAATACATGGCAAAAACTGCACAATACTAAACGATATAGATAAACAGAGAAATGAGCAAATAGCTTCTAAATTCCTGCTCCTGTGGTATTTTGATAAGATTTTGCTAAGACGGTTCCTATCCCTGTAGGCACTTGCATTCATTATGGACTAATTTGTCTGCTGCTTGGATTAAAATCTGACATTTAAAGCAGATGCAGGAAGTCATAGGGGCTTTGCTTCAGATCACACTGCACATCGAATAAAATTCACAAAATCAGTGAAAGGGCTTTGTGTAAGGTAGAACAGTGTGCAGGACTATAGGAGATGTCATTGTTTGGACACAGCCTAGACTATATTGTCTTCTGCCCAGAAGAAAAGATTATTTTCTCCCCCCTCAAATTTGTATGTTTTCTTTGTTATAATTTGGGCTCATTCCTCCTAACAGAACTGATGTAACTAAGCCATGTTTGTAGGCCGCCTTGCCTGCACCTGCCTTTTCAGTTTTGCCCATACATTTTCAATAGGGTTGAGATCAGGGCTTTGTGTTGGCCACTGCCATTGACTTAAAGGGGTACTCCGGGGCAGATAAAAAAACAATCCATCAAACGTAGTTTAAACGTTTACCATCCCTCCGGAGCCTGTCTAGGTTTGAATTTCCCGCTGTTTGCAGGTCCCTGAAGCTCCAGTTGGTGGCTTCATTTTTTCTTTACTTCCTGATTTGGTCTTTCCCATGATGCACTTTGTCTCCTGCGATGTCTAACTGACTCTATAAAACTGTTAGACGGCTTACAGCTTGCTTAGCCAATCAGAGCTGAGCAACCTGTGTCATCTGACAAAGGGAGGCTGGCTTAACAGGGCTTAGACCCGCCTCCCTCTAGATGATGTCATTGTCACAAAATGGCTTCCACAGAGCAGCGTGGGGTCAACAGTCATTAGGTCAGAATGAGTTTACTTCCCCTACTGGTGGTGGTGGGGGGGGGGTGAGGGGGGAAAACATAGGAAAGCGGGGCATATAGGTGATTGAAGCATATTACAAAGTTATAAAACTTTGTAATGTGTCTCAATTACTGGGAAAAAGTTTTTAGCTGGAGTACCCCTTTAAGCCACTTTTTATTTTAAAGGGAAGCTGCTATATATCAAGTTACTACAGCACATAAGTTGTGGCTGATGTAAAGAATGAGAGACTGGAGAAGAAGGAATAAAAGACAGGACCCAGTTTACCAGGCAAGTGTCGGGGCCCACATCACCTTTAGGGGCCAAGTCACCCCGCCCCCAATCCGCCCCACCCCCTAGACTCACTTATACACTGCAAGGCCGACATCAGCACCTGGCAAGTGTCAAGTACTGATACGCCCCCCTCCGGGACTCACATAAGCCACCCCTGTCACACAAGATGTCATTGTCCTGCTGAGGTCCTGATGCTGGGTGATTTGGCCAGCCGCTGCGGTGCCGTGTTCTTGTCCTGCCTCCTGCCTGCCGCAAGCACAGACTGAGGACCTGGCACTTTGATGAATATTTTTGTGCGTGAGGGGTGCCATTGATGTGTATGGGAATAGGGGTGGGTTGTTTTTAGGTTAAAATAAAGAGGAGGGGACTACTTTGGAAACAAGGAATATAATAAAAGGGTTCTCTGGGGTGTTTTATTTAATTTACCATCTATTAGACGGGTTCCACTAATAGGCCAAAAATAAGTAAGGAGAAAAAAAAACACAACAACTTTAAATCTTTAAAAGATCTTTACTGAAATTCAGAGAACCCTCGTTGACCCTTTTATTATATAAAAAAAAAGTAATATTCTCCTTCTCGAAGTAGGTCGGTCTTTTTTACTTCACCCTGTAAAGTAAAAAGAATTAAATAAAGAAAGTGATTAGCAATCATAGCCATTTATATAAGAAAAAATGGAGATATCGGATTTGGAATAAATATAATATAATAATTGTAGCAATATTGTCCAGAGAGGAGATATTACAGGGTGAACTCATCAATCTTATCCTCTCTACTGTATAATGAAAAGTTTTACAATATTCAAATATTCAAATTTAGAAAGAATTCAAGACCGATGCTTATAAATAGGAACCTTAATTATTAATTCCCAAGGGTTATTACTGCCCAATCGTATTCTTCGTATTCTTCAGTTCCACATTTTAAGAGCTAGAAAACCTTTTTATTTATTTATCAACATTCTATCTCATCAACATTGCCATACGCCGCTAATAAATATGCAGACAAATTGTTCTCAAAGTTAAACGAAATGTAGGTTATATTGGCTCAATTTTTAAGAACAAGATAAAACATAACAAATGTTGAAAAAAAAGCCTGTCAATTGACAAAATAAAACTGTTATTTTAAATTGTCTATTAACAGTAGTATAGGACCACACAGCTCAGTGCACTTGGGTTGTTGTAAATCTTTGGACTTAGATTCTCTGAATTCAACATACATATCGAGTGTTGAAGAAATATGGTTAGTTCATAGGAATAAGTATTAGTTCATAGTGTGGTTAGTACGGTATAGAGCTAGAAGGTTAGTTTAGTGGTTAGTGTAGTGTGCCTTAGAGAAGGTTGCTCAGTTCTTATGATTCTGGCTACAATTGTTTAAAGGGTTTGTCCAGCGAAAATCTTTTTCGTTTAAATCAACTGGTATTAGAAAGTTATATAGATTTGTAATTTACTTCTATTAAAAAATCTCAAGTTTTGCCATACTTATTAGCTGCTGTATGTCCTGCAGAAAGTGTTGTTTTTTTCAGTCTGACACAGTGCTCTTTCCTGACATCTCTGGCCAAGACAGGAACTTTGTCCTGGTTTTCTATGAATCCCCATAGAAAAACTCACTTGCTCTGGACAGTTCCTGTCTTGGCCAGAGATGTCAGCAGAGAGCACTGTGTCAGACGGAAAATAAAACAACATTTCCTGTAGGATATACAGCAGCTGATAAGAATGGGAAGACTTGAGATTTTTTAATCGAAGTAAATTACAAATCTATATAACTTTCTGACACCAGTTGATTTGAAAGAAAAAGATTTTCGCTGGAAAACCCCTTTAACCTCTTAAGGACCCATGTCGTACCGGTACGTCATGGATCACTGTCACTTAAGGACCCATGACGTACCGGTACGCGGGTCCTTTAAGATGGCGCCGCGGACCGGCCGCATGCGATCGGGAGAGATGGCCTGCAGAAATACACTGCAGGCCATCTCTCCCTGTCGGCATGGGGGGTTGTTAACCCCCCCCCATGCCGACGATCGCCGCTATTGGCTTATCAGTTCAGATCAGCCAATAGCAGCGATCAGAACATTTCCGGGTCATCGGTAACCCGATGACCCGGAAAAAATGGCGGTCGGTGCTGTCCGAGGACGCCACCGACCGCCATTACTGTAAAAAGTAATGGTGGCCAGGTGCCACCGGCCTGATCGCCGTGAACGGCCGGCCGCTATCGGCCGGCCGTTCACGGCGATCAAAGTCCCCAAAAGTTATAAATACCTGCTCTGGACCCCTCAGCTAGGTAGCTGAGGGGTCCAGAGCAGGTATTCGTACATTACTCACCTGTCCCGGGGTCCTGATCGGCGTCTTCCGGGTTCGCGGCATCCTCGTGTTCTCGTTCGGGTCTTCGGCTTCTTCCGTGACGTCACGTTCGGCTATTTTCGGCTCCAGCGTCGGGTTTTTGGGATTTTCTGCTCTGCTGCCCTCTAGCGGCTGATATGTGTAATACACTTATCAGCAGCTACAGGGATGTTCAGTATGTAATAAAAGTTTTTTTTTTGTTTTGTTTTTTTTTTCAAATTTTTTTTTTTCTATTTTCCGCACCCTATCACCGCTGAGTGTTGATCAGCATCGCACGAAAGTGCGCTGCTAATCAGCAACTCCTCCTTTTTGGCGTAGGGTGTTTTTTTTCTATATCCTACTGCCACGGTCTGCTGATAAGTGCCGCACATAAGTGCGGCATTTATCAGCAACACCATTTTTGCCGTAGTTTTTTTTTTTTTATACTTACTGTAAAAAAACACGTAAAAAACACTACATTACACCACACTACACTACATTGAATAAAGTTTGACACTACACCACTACATACCCCATATACCAATCCCTATATAAAAGTGGCCTCAGGCGTGTTTTCGGCGTCAGAGGGATACGTTATTATTGCCTCCGACACCGAAACAGCCAGTGAGGATAAATGGGGGGATCCTTCGTTCCTCCATTCATCCTTATCATCCTAATCCTCCAATGACGTATCTGGGGGTAGCGTAGCGTACGCTGCCTCCCGGACACGTCTTTTCCGCCAGTACCGTCCCAATAAGAGATGACGGTATGGCGTAAAATTCTACAAACTCTGTGAGAGTACCTCAGGGTACACTTACAGATTTAGGGTACGTGCACACTGCGGAATGGCGAAGGATAACTCTTTGTGCATTCCGCAGCTGGCACCCACCGGCGGACTGATGCGGGCGCGTGTCTCCGCCCGTGTCATAGACTCCATGTTATGCACAGGCGGATTCCATCGTCCGTCCAAAGAATGAACACGTTGGACGGAGAGCGGAATCCGCCCATGCATAGAATGGAGTCTATGACACGGACGGAGACGTGCGCCTGCATCAGTCAGCCAGTGGGTGCCAACTGCGGAATGCACAAAGGGTTATCTGTCGCGATTCCGCAGTGTGCATGTACCCTTAGAGTGTATGTAGGAAGGGACACCCGAATCCAGCCCCCAGATGCCCCCTCCCCCCCCAATCCTCCGAGTTTGTGGGAAGGTCGTCCGGGAACTGATCTTCCCACTGCTGGATAAAGGTTACCACCTGTACGGGGATAACTTTTATACCAGCACCCCCTCTTCCGGTCCCTCGCTGCCCGAGCTACTGTAGCTTGCGGCACAATACGAAAATATCAGAAGCAGTAATAGTGCCCTTATATTTAGCAGCCATGGAGTGGCCCCAGCGCTTCTGGATATGAAGGACCCCGTATCGCACCAGGACAACATTTTCCAGGTGACGTCCCCCACACTGGAGAACAGGAGACCCCAGAAGAAGTGCAGAGTGTGGTGTAACAGGGGGATCAGGAAGGGCACCATTTTCCAGTGTGCCACCTGTCCTGATCGCCCTGGATTCTGCATACTGGATCGCTTCAAGGCATACCACACGTCATTGGGGTTCTACATTATCTAAATTCTGTCCCTTATTCCTATTTCAGGGGTCACGTTGATCCAGGGATTATTCTGATCGCCATTATGGAGTCGGGAAGGAATTTTTCCCCAGTGATGAGGCTACTGTCGTCTGCCTCACGAGGGTTTTTGCCTTCCTCTGGATCAACACAGGTTGAATTTGATGGACACCTGTCATTTCCAACCTTATAAACTAATAATTGGCCTAATACCCCCAAATAAATTAGAATTGTCCCTTTTCCCCAGCTAAGTAGGTATGGCCACCATTCCCATTAGAGGATGCCATGATGCAATTACAAAGCCTCTGTGCGGCCAGGACAGTAGAAACCCCCCACAAGTGACCCCATTCTGGAAACTACACCCGATAAGGAATCTAACAAGGGGGGCAGCGGGGATATGGCCCCCTGGTGACAAGCACATTTGGGACGAGAAAATGAAAAAAATTGTATTTTTTATTTTCACGGCACATGTTCTACACATGTGCCCATCACTAGTGGGGTCCATATGCTCACTGCACCCCTCGTTAGATTCCTTATGGGGTGTAATTTCCAGAATGGGGTCACTTGTCGGGGGTTTCTACTGTCCTGGCAGCACAGGAGCTTTGTAATTGCGACATGGCCTCCATCCTCCATTCCAGCCTCTAAATGGCGCTCTGTCCCTTTGGTGGCTTGACCTGTGCCCATATGGCACATTATGTCCACATGTGGGGTATTTTCGTACTCAGGGGAAATTACCCTACACGTTTTGCGTTTATTTTCTTTTTTAACCCCTTGTGGAAATGGAAAAAAATCAAGGCTAGACCAACATTTAGTGTAATTTTTTAAAAATTTTTACTCTAAATCATTAATCTTGTCATGATTTTTTCATTTTCACAAGGGGCTAAAAGGTAAAAAAAAACACTAAATGTGTAGCGCAATTTCTCCTGAGTACGGAAATACCCCACATGTGGACATAAAGCGCCATGCGGGCGCAGGGCAAGCCTCCGAAGGGAAGGAGCGCCATTTGGATTTTGGAGGTTGGATTTGGCTAGAATGGATTATGAACGCCATGTCGCATTTACAGAGCCCTCGTGCTGCCAAGACAGTGGAAACCCCCCACAAGTGACCCCATTATGAAAACTGCACCCCTCAAGGAATCTAACAAGGGGTGTAGTGAGCAAATGGACCCCTTGATGATGGGCACATTTGTGCCGTGAAAGTGAAAAAATGAAATTTTTCACTTTCACATCACATTGTTCCACATTTGTGCCCGTCACCAGTGGGGTACATATGCTCACTGCACCCCTTGTTAGATTCCTTGAGGGGTGTAGTTTCCAGAATGGGGTCACTTGTGGGGGGTTTCCAGTGTTTTGGCAGCACGAGGGCTCTGTAAATGCGACGTGGCCCTTGAAATCCATTCCAGTGAAATCCAGCTTCCAAACGCTCCTTCCCTTTGGAGGCTCGTCCTGCGCCCGCTTGGCACTTTATGTCCACATGTGGGGTATTTCCGTACTCGGGAGAAACTGCGCTACTCATTTTGTGTCTTTTTTTTCCTTTTATCCCTTTGTGAAAATGAAAAATTGGAGGCTAGAACAACGTTTTAGTGTAAAAAATACTTTTGTCTTTTTTCACGCCACATTGTTCGGAAAATCTGTGAAGCACCTGTGGGGTCCAAATGCTCACCGCACCCCTTGTTACATTCCTTGAGGGGTGTAGTTTTCTGAATGGTGTCCCTTTAGGGGTGTTTTTTAGGTTTTGGCACCCCAGAGCCTCTGCAAACCTGAAGTGGTACAGTCAGAAATGACCAAATACAGCCATTGAAATGCACTAGGCACTCCTTTATATCTGAGGTTTGTGGTTGCGTCAAATAGCGCAATACGGCCACATATGGGGTATTTCTATAAACTGCAGAAACGGGGCAATAATTATTGGGGTGCATTTCTCTGTTAATAGGTTCATAATTATGAAAAATATTGGATTACAATAAAATCTCTGCACAGAAAATTTAAATTTTCACATTTTTTACACACTTAGCTTTTATTTCTGTGACTCCCCTAAAGGGTTAAAACACTTTCTGGATATGCTTTTGCAGAGTTTGGGGGGTTCAGTTTCTGAAATGGGGTGCTTTGTGGGGCTTTCTAACATACAGGCCCCTCAAATACACTTTAAACCTGAACAGGTCCCTAAAAATATCTGATTTTGAAATTTTACTGAAAATTTGGAAATTTGCTGCTAATGTTTTACGCTTTCTATTGTTTAAAAAAAATGAAAGATAGTTTAATAAATGCCGCCAGCATAAAGTAGACATGTTGCTAATGCTATTTAATATATAATTTATGTGATATAACCACTTTCTGTATACGCAAAAAAGTTTTAAAGTTGGAAAAATGCATTTTTTCAACATTTTTCACGCTATTTTGTTTTTTTTCATTAAGATTTGTTATAAGTATCGACTCCAATTTACTAGAAATGTAAAGTACAATATGTCACGAGAAAAAAATCTCAGAATCAGCCGGATAGGTAAAAGCATCCCGAAGTTATTAATAAATAAAGTGACACTGGTCATATTCATAAAATTTACTCCGGTCCTTAAGGCCATTTCAGGCCCGGTCCTTAAGGGGTTAATTGCATACCTATGTCATTAGATTTTGGCATGGAAACGCCAACCACCACTCCTCTTTTGCTACAGCTTTTCAGCAGAGTTCCTACTCTTTGCATGACTGTCCAGGAGATAGCTAGCGTCGAGCACAGTGCCCAGCTCTGTTTTTTATGGATCCTGACTTCTAAGTCTAATCTAAGTGACAGTCACAATCTCCTCTGGTTAACTGTATTGATGCTGGACTTTATTTAATTAACAGTTTCTGTGCCGGTTCGGTTTTCAACATATATGATGGTGTGCTTTGTTTCTGCACAAAGGGGTATTGTTGGGCTGTGTGGTCATCAAGTGGCAATACGGCTGGTAGCGTTTCAAAGCTGTCATTGGCTCCTTCTTCAGGAGATCAAAATGAATGTATCTGTGGTTTGTACAGAACGTCTTTTATATGGTGTAGAGACTTCTAATTGGTCTTTGCTTGTGGGCTGAGTGTAATCTCCGGACTGCAATCACATTCATTTACATACAACATGTGTTGTATAAATCATGGCCATTGTTGCAAATTGCAACAACAACTGTGATTTATACAACACATACGTTGTGTGAACATGGCCTAAGACAGTAATATAGGAAGCATGAGTAGAAATACAGTGGGGAAAAAAAATATTTGATACACTGCCAATTTTGCAAGTTTTCCCACCTACAAAGGACTTATTCCCACTTCCCGTATTTTACAGACCCTACTGACAGGAAAGCCTTATAGTGGAGTGTTTTCCCGCCCAATATCAATACCATCATTACAGTGCAGCGAAGATTCAAACTCTTTCCCTGTCCCAGCATCATGCCGGGCGGGAAAAACTCCACTAGAGGGCTTCCCTGTCCGTAGCGTCTATCCAATAGAGGACGTTGGAATAAGCCCAAAGAATGGAGAGGTCTGTAATTCCTATTGTAGGAACACATCAACTATGAAAGGCAGAATCTATAAAAAAAATATACAGAAAATTACATTGAATGATTTTAAAATATTAATTTTGCATTTTATTATGAAATAAGTATCTAAAACAATAGAAAAACAGAATTCAATAATAACTAAAAATAAACGGAAGCTATCTGAACTACCAAGACATGGAATGGAGGCTGAAAATATAGAAAGAATGCATAATATTATTTATTTTTTTTACTTTAAGGGGTATACACCAGGCATGCAGCTTTTTAATTTTTTTTCTGGGGCTGCACAGAAAATAATAAAGACCACATACTCACCTAACACTTTCTCTTGGGGGTCCCCCTGTGATATCTTCAGGTCCTCCACTGAATACTCCGGCAACTACTTTAGAGGTTGAGTCGTCTCAGCAGTCAGCCATTATTTCACTAAAAAAAAAAACAGTGGAGGAGATGTAAAGTGAAACTGGCTCAGTTGCCCCTAGCAACCAATCAGATTCCACCTTTTATTTTCCAAAGAGTCTGTGAGGAATGAAAGGTGGAATCTGATTGGTTGCTAGGGGCAACTGAGCCAGTTTCGCTTTACGCCATGTTTGATAAATCTCCCCCAGTGTGTGAAGTCTGACACAGATTTAAAATTTTAAAAAACAAACTCAACAATGTGAATGAGGCCTATGAATCTCTGTGATGGTGCTTTAGAATATTTGCCTGTCTCAGCTATTTGGGACTGACTACATGTAGCACTGAGATCATCTGCTGATTATGCTGATTAATAATGTATGGTTTGTTCTGCAATGTGTCTCACATATCAGGGGGGAGAGGCTGCACTACTATGTCCGGTTGTATAATGAGACTGGGCTGCTACCTGCATGTTTTTTGTTTTATTTTCATGATAAAGTCAATTAAAGGTGTTGTGTACATCCGACGTCCCAGAAGCTGTCACAAAATGTCTCGGTGCAATAAACATTCTCAGCTATTTATTATTTGTGCATATCAGGCCACAACATTCTTGGGAACGAGGTCGGTTCTAGCCTCAGGCTGCTTGAGTTAAAAACTGAAAAAGTGCCTCACAAAGAAATAAACAAAGCAAAAACAACTAAAAAATAACAAAGTTTTAACTGCAGACAATGCTCGGTAAACAACAGTATCAGCACAGCTGAGAGCATACCTCTATATGATGTTTATATATTTATCAAATAATACTGTAGTGTCCCACTATGTGTTTCTACACTACGTTTGTTCTTTACACACCCAGGTAAAAGTGTTTCTAACAGGTGTCACAGTTGGTAGAGTACTTGCTCTGTCCTACTCCAACCACTAGGTGTCATACTCTACCAGGGTACAGCTGCAGTCCTGTAGGAAGGTCTAGTAGCAGGCATAAACCATGTCAGAAATCTACGCCTGCTCCGGAGCAGCGGTAGATCCTTGCACCTCTTAGTTATGGTGGCAAGGCCTGCTTTAAGACTGGCGTACTGACAAACAAGACTTAGGCTGGGTTCACACTGCGTTTTTGCAATCCGTTTTTTTCATCCTTTTGTGTAAAAAACGGATGAAAAAAACGGATACATTTGTGTGCATCTGTTTTGATGCGTTTTTCCATTGACTTCCATTGTAAAAAAAAAACGGATCAAAACGGATCTGTTTTTTTTAACTGACACAAAAATAGTGTCAGCTACGTTTTTGGATCCGTTTTTTTTTTTTACAATGGAAGTCAATAGAAAAACGGATCAAAACAGATGCACACAAATGTATCCGTTTTTGTCATCCGTTTTTTGCAAAAAACGGATGAAAAAAAGGATTGCAAAAATGCAGTGTGAACCCAGCCTTAATGAATTCCCTACTTTGTATTTAGTCCTCCAATTCACCTCCAAAATGAAGCAGCTTTGTGAATGTTCTTAATTAGAGCTGAGCAAATCTTGAGAACGTTCGTCTGAACCCAAGCATGCGCATTACTGAAGAAGTTGGATGCAGTCCTAAATCTGCCTGGAAAATATGGATACAGCCGTAGGCCAAAGGCTGTATCCATGTGTTCCAGGAATCTCTAGGTTCCGCCTGTCCTATTGATTCAATAGGATGTCTCATGCGCACTCCACCATCTGCCTCATGCTAAGTTTACACGGAGCGACAATTGGCCCGGTCGCACGATTAACGATTTCGAAGTAATAAATTTTTTTTATAACGATCAGCGTTTAGACGGTACGATATATCGTATGGAAAAATCGTTTTGCGATCGTTTGCCCGGCCGCGAGCATACGTTACCTGCTCCGCGTAGCAGGTCTTCGACATCCCCGGCTCCACTCTTCATTGCACTGATTGGCTGAAGAGGGGAGCCAGGAAATTCAAACGGCTCCTCTTCAGCCAATCAGTGCTGAAGAGGAGCACTGATTGGCTGAAGAGGAGCTGTTTGAAATTCCCGGCTCCCCTCTTCAGCCAATCAGTGCACTGAAGAGCGAAGTCGGGGATGTCGAAGACCTGCTACGCGGAGCAGATAACGTATGGTCGCGGCGGGGGCGATCAGAGCGGCGGTGGGGGTGGCGATCAGATCAGCGGAGGGGGTGGCGATCAGAGCGGCGGTGGGGGTGGAAATCAGAGCGGCGGCAGCGGGGGTGGCGATCAGAGCGGCGGCAGGGGTGGCATTTGAGCCGGTGCAAGGGGCTGCAGATGAGGGGGGGGCCGGGCTGCGTGCGGGGGGCCGTTTACACGGAGCGATCGGCGAATTTTTTGCGAACGACGAACAACGATTTAAGAACATGTTAAAAGATCAAAGTAAACGATTTCTCGCTCGTCGTTCGATCGTTCGCCACGTTTACACGTACGATTATCGTTCGAATTCGATCGTTATCGTGAAAATTCGCACGATAATCGTTCCGTGTAAACGTAGCATCAGGGTCCATTTACACAGAAAGATTATCTGACAGATTATCTGCCAAAGATCTGAAGCCAAAGCCAGGAATGGATTTGAATACAGGAGAAATCTCAGGCTTTCCTTTATGACCTGATCTCTGTTTTCAAATCTTTGGCAGATAATCTGTCAGATAATCTTTCTGTGTAAATGGACCCTAAAAAATTGACACATAGAGGCACAGGGGAATCTAACTATATGGGGGGACAGAGGAGGTCTAAACTAATATGTGCTGGAGCAAGGAACCTAATCTGTTTTCTGGCAAATTTCTGCAGAGAAGTGTTGTGGCCTGAGTTGGATGGAGAAGAAAAATAAAAGTACTTTGTCTCATTCTGATTGCAATTACTATTGTTTGTTTACATACTCTCCATTCATGATCTGATGCATTGTTTACAATTGGTTATACAGTGATGTCATTCCTAGGCCCCGCCCACTTATTTTTGTTGTTGTTTTTTTTCTGCTTATTTAACCCTTTGAGGACCAGGCCCAAAATGACCCAGTGGACCGCGCAAATTTTGATCTTTGCGTTTTCGTTTTTCCCTCCGCCCCTTCTAAGAGCTCTAGCACTTTCAGTTTTCTATCTACAAGGCCATGTAATGGCTTATTTGTTACAGGAATAGTTGTACTTTGTAATGGCGTCTTTCATTTTACCATAACATGTATGATGGAATCCCAAAAATATTATTTATGAAGATATAAATAGGTGAAATCGTAAAAAAGAATGCAATATGGTAACGTTTGGGGGGTTCCTGTGTCTACGTAATGCACTATATGGTAAAAGCGACATGATACAATTATTCTACAGGTCAGTCCGAACACAACCATATGCAGGTTTACACAGATTTTCTAATGTTATATATACACTCACCGGCCACTTTATTAGGTACACCATGCTAGTAACGGGTTGGACCCCCTTTTGCCTTCAGAACTGCCTCAATTCTTCGTGGCATAGATACAACAAGGTGCTGGAAGCTTCCTCAGAGATTTTGGTCCATATTGACATGATGGCATCACACAGTTGCCGCAGATTTGTCGGCTGCACATCCATGATGCGAATCTCCCGTTCCACCACATCCCAAAGATGCTCTATTGGATTGAGATCTGGTGACTGTGGAGGCCATTTGAGTACAGTGAACTCATTGTCATGTTCAAGAAACCAGTCTGAGATGATTCTAGCTTTATGACATGGCGCATTATCCTGCTGAAAGTAGCCATCAGATGTTGCGTACATTGTGGTCATAAAGGGATGGACATGGTCAGCAACAATACTCAGGTAGGCTGTGGAGTTGCAACGATGCTCAATTGGTACCAAGGGGCCCAAAGAGTGCCAAGAAAATATTCCCCACACCATGACACCACCACCACCAGCCTGAACCGTTGATACAAGGCAGGATGGATCCATGCTTTTATGTTGTTGACGCCAAATTCTGACCCTACCATCCGAATGTCGCAGCAGAAATCGAGACTCATCAGACCAGGCAACGTTTTTCCAATCTTCTACTGTCCAATTTCGATGAGCTTGTGCAAATTGTAGCCTCAGTTTCCTGTTCTTAGCTGAAAGGAGTGGCACCCGGTGTGGTCTTCTGCTGCTGTAGCCCATCTGCCTCAAAGTTGGATGTACTGTGCGTTCAGAGATGCTCTTCTGCCTACCTTGGTTGTAACGGTTGGCTATTTGAGTCACTGTTGCCTTTCTATCAGCTCAAACCAGTCTGCCCATTCTCCTCTGACCTCTGGCATCAACAAGGCATTTCCGCCCACAGAACTGCCGCTCACTGGATGTTTTTTCTTTTTCGGTCCATTCTCTGTAAACCCTAGAGATGGTTGTGCATGAAAATCCCAGTAGATCAGCAGTTTCTGAAATACTCAGACCAGCCCTTCTGGCACCAACAACCATGCCACGTTCAAAGGCACTCAAATCACCTTTCTCCCCCATACTGATGCTCGGTTTGAACTGCAGGAGATTGTCTTGACCATGTCTACATGCCTAAATGCACTGAGTTGCCGCCATGTGATTGGCTGATTAGATACTGATTGGATACTATATGGGGTACTATTGGGGGGATTGGATACTATATGGGAAATTATTGGGGGATTGGATACTATATGGGGTACTATTGGGGGGATTGGATACTATATGGGAAATTATTGGGGGATTGGATACTATATGGGGTACTATTGGGGGGATTGGATACTATATGGGAAATTATTGGGGGATTGGATACTATATGGGGTACTATTGGGGGGATTGGATACTATATGGGAAATTATTGGGGGATTGGCTACAACGTAGGCCACTATTGGGGGGTTTGGCTACTATATGGGACACTATCGGGTGATTGGATATTATACGGGGCACTATGTGAGGGATTGGATACTAAACGGGGCACTATGTGAGGGATTGGATACTATACGGGGAACTATGGGGTATTAGATACTATATGAGACACTAGTGGGGGAATGGCTACTATGGGGGGCACTATTGGAGGGAAAAACTTGTATATGAGGCATTACTGGGAGGAGTTAGCTACTATATTGGGTGCTAAGGAGGGGATTAAAAATCTTTATGGTGCACCATTGGGGAGTTACTACTATTTTGGACACTTATAGGATTACCTACAGCATGGGGGAAATAATGGGGTAACTACTGTACGGGGGCATTATTGGATTACTACTGTGCAGGGGCACTATTATGGGGTAACTTCTGTATGGGGCAGTAATAAGGGCTACTGTTAAGGGAACTAATACTGCATGGGCTACCGAGGAGGGCATTATTAGCATTTGGGGCACTTCGGATGGGCAGCTTGTATAGAGGTGGGTAGGTGGTGTTATGAAAGTGCAGAGCCTAAAATGTGTGTCTGACAGATTCTGTGGAGATGAGCGGTGACCAGAAGACGTCATCATGATGTCCTGGTCCAAGTGGGGAAGACAACAAAAGAGGAAGACTCCAGTCAGAGAAGACGTCCCTTGTGCCTTGTGAGTCACTCAATGTACTGTAACAGTGCTGTACTGTGCTCACTGTATGGAGGTATAAATGGTCTACAGAAAGGGTTTTATACACAGTATGATGGTATTAGTCATTATGTGGTGGTGGTGAAGTGTGGTCATGGCATGGCAGCATTATTTGCTCCCTGTATAGTGTTATTGGTAATGTTACCTTTGGTTTTATTTAGTAAGACTATAATGGTAACATATTACTGTATGTGGTGGTAATATCTGGTAATGGTGTGGTGTTATCATTTATCCCTCATATACAGTTGGTCTGTGTGTACTGGATGTGGTCAGTATGATGGTACCATGTGTGGGATTATACTTGTTCATTGTATACTCCCCCCATCCTTTATGGTGCATCACCTTCTCAGTCCCTACAGTTTGGTGAGGAGGTGCACACTATAAATAATGGGAATAGGGTGTTGGTGCACTAGAAAGAATTGGGGTTCAGGGGTGTTAAGCCGTGTGGTTATTGTGTGGGGACAGGAAGTCCGGGATCTGAATTTCTTTTGGTGTTTGGGATATGTTAACATGGGTATGAATTTATTAAGGGGTCTGGGATATAAATTTATTCAGATGTCTGGGGTATGATTTTTTTTTAGGGTGCTTGAGTCATAGTTTAGAGATGGGATGAGAGAAGATGAAAGTCCCTGGCTGATGGAGTCCCTCTCCGTTCTCCTGACATCTCTTATAGGAAATATCTGTGCTGCCCATGAGTCCTGGAGCATCATAAGTTAGATTAATAATTAATAAAACATTGTTTTATCAAGTGGGTGAGTGCCGGGATATCTCTTCTAGTTGCTGCATCTTACACACAACTCTGTGTTGTGCTTTTCCTCTATAATTCCTCCCAGAAAGGTAAGATAACAGGCCTGGTCTATAATATATGACTACACACCATGTATGCCGGGCCTGAGTGACATCTGGGTGTTACTAATCCTCTGCTCACCAGGATGGGTCTCCATGTCTGATAATGTGAGTGGTGATAGGACGGGGTCAGTGTTTAGGAACGAGGGGAACAGGAACAACAAGTCAGAAATTTATACATAGATTTCCAGGAGGAATATCAGGGGAACAGCACAATACAGAGGCAGGAAGGAAAGATGCCCCGGAATTATTTCAGTACTATAACTTTCTTGAGGTGCTGTGTTTCTTGAAGAATGGGCTGAATAGTTTTCAGAGCAAAAATACCTTTACCTTTATTATTATGAATGACAACTGACAGGAGAGCGTACAGATCCTCAGTTATTGTTCTATATTCTGCATCTGATCGCTGCTGTACTCTCTATAGTCTGCTGGGTGATATTACTCTTCAGCACCTGCGTACACCTGGTATCTGAAAAATTTGGTGTAATGGGTGCGGGGAGATTTATATGTGGGCTGGTGGGGTTCGTGTGCCAGGGCTGCTTTTCAGTGCCAGTCCGGCCCTGAATAGTAATAATAATAATAGTAATAATAATGCTGCGTTTACACAGAACGATTATCGTGCGTGTAAACGCAGCCAACGATCAAGCGTCGAGCGAGAAAGCGTTCATTTTGATCTTTGAACATGTTCTCAAATTGTCGTTGGTCGTAAAAAATTCGCAGATCGTTCCGTGTAAACAGTCGTTCACCGATTTAACCTATGTGCGAGATAGGCTTAAGCGATCGCAAAACGATTTTTCCATACGATATATCGTTCCGTCTAACCGCTGATCGGTAATCGTAATCGTTAATCGTATGATCGGGCGAATTATCGCTTCGTGTAAACGCAGCATGAGGTGAAGTAATGTCGCATTTATGGACCTAATATTATTCCGTTTCTGTCAGTAATTTTACTGGCGTGCAACGCTCCCTGTCTACCAGCAGGCGGCGCGCAGCGCATGCTGAGTAAGAGAACCTGGTCTGTTGCGGAGCTGTCCAATCACCATGGACCAAATGGAAACCCTCGTCAGACCCCTCCCACTCCGTGACATCACGCAGGGTGCCCCGCCCCCGATTCTTTATTCCATAGATTTGCTCTATAGCCTTGGCAACCCCAGTGTACGCGGTGCGGAGCGAGAACATGCCCGGTGCCCGGCGGGGCTGCACACTGGGGGCTCTATCCGCCCGCACCCTGCACTGACCGGCACCTGCTCCTCCGCCAGCCCGGCCCTCCCGGCTGCCCCTCCGCAGTGATGGGTTGCTTCTGCGCGGTCCCGGAGGAATTTTATTGTGAAGTTTTGTTACTGGATGAATCTAAGTTGTCACTGACCACCCAGCAGCAAGGGGTTAAGGTAAGCGCGCCCCCTGGTGGCGGGGAGCAGCACACAGGTGGCAGAGCTGTCATGTGCGCCCACAGCCCGCTGCCCTCCTCCTCCTCCCAGCTGACAGACAATGGCAGAGCACGCCCACGACCGGGCAAAAAGTTACTGGCGGGCATGGTGGCCGCCTGTCCCGGCTGCCTTGTCTATGTGGGTGTGCGGCTCGTCATTGTCACTGGAGTCCTAGGATAACAGGGGCAGATCCGGGCGTGGGGTGGCGCAGCTGTGGGACATTTATTGTGTGAGGGGAAGGCGCAGCAGTGACAGCCTAGGACTTGCTGTCAGTCATGGGCTCTCTGTCATAGACTGCACCAAACCTGACATTTCCAAGAGATGCTTAACCCCTTCCTGACTTCTATTCTTCCCCCATCACCTTCTATGACCCGGACTGGTTTATGTTGTTTTTTTTTAAGTTGTGCGCCTCTATTTTACCATATGATGTATAGCGCGCAGGAGGGGTAGGGAACCTTGGCTAAAGCTTTGGCTGTCCAGGCATGATGGGAGTTGTAGTTTTGCAACAGCTGGAGAGCCGAGGTTCCCTATGCCTGGTATAAGAGACAAAAAGTAACATGGTATCTGCCCGCTACAGGTCAGCACCATTACTATCATACCACATTAAGGCTGAGTTCACACGGAGTTAAACTGGCGGAATCCTTCCATCCTCCGCGTCATACTGGCTGTCTATGGGAGGCTTGCGCACCTCCTCTCTGCTCGGAAGAATTGACATGTCCATTTTAATGCGCGGAGAGAGGAGGCACACAAGCCCTCCCATAGACAGCCTGTATGACGCGGAGGCTGTCATACTCCAGGTGAACTGGACATGTCTCCGCTGCGGAATTGCGCCATACTTTCTCAGTGTAAACTGGCCCTTATAGTGTTTAGGTGAAAAAAATAATAATCTATGCTTCTCCATGTTCCTACTATCAATCATCCTCCCCTATCTACTGGGCTATGTGAGGAACAGGGAAGGGGTTAGAGGGGTTTTCCTACAAACATAATTTTCCCCCTGTATATCCTTTCTTATATGAGAATTCTGTATTAGACTCGGGTAGTGTTCCCCAACCTGTTGCTGTCCAGCAATAACTCCCATCAAGCCCAGATATCTGAAGCCTATGTGGGCATGATGGGAGTTGTTGTTTTGCAACAGGTTGGGGAATATTGAGCTATGGCAGTGGTGGGGAGGCTTTGGCTGTCCAGGCATGATGGGAGTTGTAGTTTTGCAGCAGCTGGAGGACTGAGGGTTCCCATCCCTGGGCTAGTGCTACACAAAGACCTGGATTGTGCAATTTAAAGATGCTAATCCCCCATCGCATCATATGATTGTTAATGTGGTTGCAGTGTGCCGTGTGACACGACAGCTGTACAGAATCCACCTTTAAAGGGGTAGTTCACAAAAAAAAAATTCTTTCAAATCAAGTGGTAACAGAAAGAACCAAAGATTGGCAGAACAGGTTTTCCAGTACTGATCAGCCGCTGTATGTCCTGTAGGAAGTTTCCAATCTGGACAGCAGGAGAGATTTTCTATTGGGATCTGCTCCTGCTCTGGACAGTTCCTGTCACAGACAGAGGTGCAAAACAAGAGTCCGTGGAGCCTCAGTTACGAGTCTCAAAACACGGGATAGCCAGATATCTCTAGCCTGTTGCCAACGGGGTGCCTCCATGATGGGGAGAGCACCACACCACCCTGAAAAATAACCCCTTAAGTCCCACTCGGTTGCGAGTATTGGAACATTGACAGGGAAACAACAGGGTGGCCCCTTTTGTCAATGTCTAACTCAAGGTGCAAGTATTGCGATCATGACAAGGGCTTGCAAAGGCAGGCTTCCACCCACAGACAGCTGTTTCGGGGTTTTTGCCCCACAGACAGAGGTGGCAGTAGAGAGCAGTCAGACTTGAAGAATACATCACTTCCTGCAGGACATACAGCAGCTGAGAAGTACTGGAAGATTTTTTTAATAGACGTAAATTACATATCTCTGGCACCTTCTGACAAATGTTGATTTGAAAGAAAGAATTTTTTTGTGAACAACCTCTTTAATGCATTTTAATGCAACTTTGCCAGTATTGACCCCAAGGTTGTGACATGCTGGCGACTCCTGAGCCATTTGGCCATTCGCTTTATACACAGAATTGTAATGAATTTGATCGACAACAAATAGCAGAAAGTATGCCGATAACCACGCCGGATTAGGACCACAGTTGGTTGGGGCGTAGAGAGCGACTTCTCCCGGTAATATCAAGAGATCAGTCGCCGTCTGAAAACTGATTGAAACTTTTGACATGTTTGCCTGACATGTTAAAATTTTTGAGAAATGACATGGACATCTTTAAAAGTGTGGCTGTGTAATATAAAATATGTCCCAGCTGCCAGTCCCCTGTGCCGCCCCCTCCTCTTCTCCGCCCTGGAGCATAAAGAATCGCCCGTTCACCCAATGTAAGGACGGAGATGGCAGCAGGGACAGGCTGGACTACAATGGCTGTGATGAACGTGGCATGGAGAGATTGGGTGGTGTGGAGGACTCGTCACCTGTTCTGGGACTAGATAATATAGGACCGTGGTGGTAAACCCCTTTAATCCCAGGGACTGAATAGGTGATACAGAAGGTTCACTTGTCGCACTCGATTTTTAAGGGGTTGTCTAGCGAAAATCTTTTTTTTTTTAAATCAACTGATATCAGAAAGTTATATAGAATTGTAATTTACTTCTATTAAAAATTTCAAGTCCTCCTATACTTATCAGCTGCTGTATGTCCTGCAGGAAATGTTGTTTTATTTTCAGTCTAGCACAGTGCTCTCTGCTGACATCTCTGGCCGAGACAGGAACTGTCCAGAGCAGGAGAGGTTTTCTATGGAGATTCATAAAAAAAAAACAAGACAGAGAATCGGCCAGAGGTGGCAGCAGAGAGCACTGTGTCAGACTGAAAATAAAACATCTCCTGCAAGACATACAGCAGCTAATAAGTATGGGAAGACTTGTGATTTTTTAATAGAGGTAAATTAAAAATCTATATAACTTTTTGATATCAGTTGATTTGAAAGAAAAAGATTTTCGCTGGACAACCCCTTTAATGGTTATTTGCTTTGCACATTGTGTTTGATTTCTAGTAACAGAAATCTCTGAGTCGTGTCAGAGAGTAAAGGGGTACTCCGGCGAAAATCTCTTTCTTTCAAATCAACTGGTTTCAGAAAGTTTTATAGATTTGTAGTTGATAACAAATATCAAGTCTTCCAGTACTTATCATCTGCTGTATGAAGTGCTAGATTCTTTCCAGTGTGATACAGTGCTCTCTGCTGCCACCTCTGTCCATGTCAGGAACTGTCCAGAGCAGTAGAAAATCCCTATAGAAAAACCTCCCCTTTTTTGGATAGTTTCTGTCTCGGCCAGAGATGTCAGCAGAGAGCCCTGTGTCAGACTGGAAAAAAAAAACAACATTTCCTGCAGGACATACAGCAGCTGATAAGTACTGGAAGACTGGAATTTTTTTTAAAAAAGAAGTAAATTACAGATTTTTATGATCCCACTTGCTGATACCAGTTGATATGAAACTAAGATTTTCGCCGGAGTACTCCTTTAACGCCTGTTTGCCATTGTTCAGAGATTTCTATTACTGGAATATAGCGCTGTCTTACATCAGGGGCATTAAACTCAGGCTCTCCAGCTGTTGCAAAACTACAACTCCCATCATGCCTGGACAGTCTATGACACAATGATCTATCTATGACATAACATGTATCTATGACACAATGATCTATCTATCTATGACACAATGATCTGTCTATGACATAACATGTATCTATGACACAATGATCTATCTATCTATGACACAATGATCTGTCTATGACATAACATGTATCTATGACACAATGATGAGATAATCATTTCGTTCACTCATCCCCTTTATTACCGGTCCTCTCGGCCCATTATAAGTCACTAGCACAGCGGCTGGTGATAGCCATCATACAGACCACCACCATCGAGACCAATGGGGCAGATTTACCAATAAGTTCTAATACATTGCATGAAATTAGAGGAGAGGCATGCAATTCCTGGTTTGGTGTATGTTAGATGCTTTTCTATCTATAGGTGCTTCCAGGTGATCGGCTCCATCCCTCAGGATTATTATACAATGGGGGAGATTTATCAAGCATGGTGTAAAGTGAAACTGGCTCAGTTGCCCCTAGCAACCAATCAGATTCCACCTTTCATTTTCCAAAGAGTGTGAGGAATGAAAGGTGGAATCTGATTGGTTGCTAGGGGACACTAAGCCAGTCTCACTTTACACCATGTTTGATAAATCTCCCCCAATATTTTTTAAACTTTAAGGAGGAATAGCAGCGTTGTAAGAAAATATTTATTTAACGGGAATATTGGTATTCACTTAACCAGTAAGGTCAGGTGGGGTGACCGGTTCTCCTTATGTGCAGCCCTTAATCATGTAATAGTATATGACCTAAAACCACGTCTTGGTGCTCCATGCTGCTCAGTCTTACGTATATGTTGCATGGCTTGTAACACATCAGGTTGCAGTGTAATACTTAGAGGGACTGTCTTGATCTTTCCCAGCAGGTGACACTGTTGTTGGCACTGGCAGTACTTGTTAGAAGTTGGGAAACATTGCTCCTGACAAATGCCTTACCCTTCTGTGGCCTTTGGCACGGTGATGGTGTGAGATTTAATTTCCACGAGTCCCAGACAATAGAACCCGCCTTCCCGCTCTTTGTATTATAATATACTTGGGAGTTGTTTGACAGGTATGTGTCAGAGAGTGGAAATCACCCCGAGGGCAGGCAGGACATCGCTGGGTATGCGTGGGGGGATTTACAGCTGTTAATCTAGTATGTCATGTGCATAGGATGGCTTCAAGTGTTTATAGGTGAGCTGTGCAGAATAAGTATGCAGGAGGGCAGGAGAACAGGGGAGGGAGGTGTATGTTATTTTTTTCATCCTCCCCCTCCCCATCACTTTTGAAAAAAATCTCCCTGCCCAGCCTTCTCCTTTTAGGAGTCCTATGTGAGCTCATATATACACACAGCGAGAGACTATATATATATATATACATACATACATAAGTGACCTCACAATTAGCAATATCGCCTCTCTTTTGCAGCGCCTTAAGAAAGCATGATCAGTCAGGCCACACGATCACGATCAGCCAGGCCACACGAACGATACAGGTATCACTTGTGTGGCCCGGCAGCTTGATTGATCAGGCATTTAAATGTACTACTGTTGGCCGCACATCCTCTGCTTACAAAGGGAGATGTGCAGCCGATATCAATATATTTTAGTTCGACACAAAAGGTACGAACATCCGAGGATCTGGCGTTTTTTCCGCTCCTTGGCTGATTGCTGACACTTAAAAAATGTGGTGAAGGAGCTGTTCCTTGCCGAAATTCGTCCAATGTAAAAGACATGTTAGATATTTTTCTAAACACAGAGCCCAGGGGTGGTAGACAGAGATGAGGGAGTAGATACATTGAGCTGCAGCAATGGGGAGAGCTTTGTGGGTGAGAGTCAGTTCAATAGGGCGGCAACTGGTACTGGGGGGAGGCATCATTGTAACAGTGTGATCAATTGCTGCATTCAGGATGGATTGCAGAAAATGAGACATAGGGCCTTAGGGCTCTATTTTACAGGCCAATGCACTCTGGAGTGCAGATTTTGAGGGAAGGTCACATGAACGATCACTGGATCATTAGTGTGGCCTTCACTGACCGCATATTCCCTGTTACATGGGGAGATGTGTACCCAACGAATGATGGGCAAAATAAAGCATTTACTCCTTCATCATCTTATCACTGGACCTTGCAACCATGCATTTAGACCCACACATAGATATGTGGCTTCAGTTCTTCTCCTTATTAAATTGGTTCAATTTGCATCTCTTAAAGTGAATCAGTCACCCCCTGACTGCCTACAGAGCTGGTGGCACTACTGGATAGACATCAGTACAAGCATTCAGAGCATTCAGAACAAGGGTGTGTTTTTATTTTCTTTAAAAAAAAGAAGCCATTATTCAGGCCCTTAAAGGGGTATTCCCCCCAAAAGCAAAAAAAATGTAATGCCCCCAAACCTAGCTATTCTTACTCACCAAGTCTCCCCGAGTATTTTGAGCCATCTCCCATCTTTCTAGCTGTTGCCGTTCCTGAGTTACAAGTTTTTCTAAAACATGGTCTATATCCAAGATAGGAAACTACATTTCCCATCATGCAATGCTTATGTCTGATGATGAAGTAGCAGAGCTGAGATGATGATGGCGTAGCAGAACTGAGATGATGATGGCGGCATAGCAAAGCTGAGATGATGATGGCGTAGCAGAACTGAGATGATGATGGCAGCATAGCAAAGCTGAGATGGTAAAATGGTGCAGCAGAGCTGAGATGGTGATGGCATAGCAGAGATGAGATGGTGAGATGGTGCAGCAGAGCTGCAGAGCTGAGATGGTGTAGCAGAGCTGAGATGGTGATAGCATAGCAGAGCTCAGATGGTGATGGCATAGCAGAGCTCAGATGGTGATGGCATAGCAGAGCTCAGATGGTGATGGCATAGCAGAGCTGAGATGGTGATGGCAGAGCTGAGATGGTGATGGCATAGCAGAGCTGAGATGGTGATGGCATAGCAGAGCTGAGATGGTGATGGCATAGCAGAGCTGAGATGGTGAGGGCATAGCTGAGATGGTGAGGGCATAGAAGAGCTGAGATGGTGAGGGCATAGCAGAGCTGAGATGGTGAGGGCATAGCAGAGCTGAGATAGTGAGGGCATAGCAGAGCTGAGATGGTGAGGGCAGAGCTGAGATGGTGAGGGCATAGCAGAGCTGAGATGGTGAGGGCATAGCAGAGCTGAGATGGTGAGGGCATAGCAGAGCTGAGATGGTGAGGGCATAGCAGAGCTGAGATGGTGAGGGCATAGCAGAGCTGAGATGGTGAGGGCATAGCAGAGCTGAGATGGTGAGGGCATAGCAGAGCTGAGATGGTGATGGCATAGCAGAGCTGAGATGGTGATGGCAGGGCTGAGACGAGCCGCGGCGCCGCGGGCGGACGCTAGTGGGCCGCGGCTGACAGTAAGAGACGGGTGGGGGGGCTGACGGGGGTTGCGCAGGGTGCTGCGGGCGACAAGGGTGACAGGGTGCCGCCAGCGAGGGGTCACAGTCAGGGGGTGAGCTCTGGGGCTGGGGGCACATACGGTACCGGTGACTGGGGTGGCTGCTGTTAGAGAAGAAGACAGTGACAGCTTCACTGATCACTGTCTCCCTCTCTAACAGCAGCCACCGCCGTCCTGCTTCACTTCAGATTGGCTGGGTTAGAAGCGCTAACCCGGCCCATTGAAGAGAAGGAGGACACGTGATGCCGTCTTGGAGGGTGCGGGCCAGGAGCAGGGAGCTTGTCGGGTTGGACTGAGGTCTGATGGGTCTATGCAATCCGTGGGGGTGAATGCAGCTGGATAACAGCAAATCTGTGCAGAATCCATACTAACTTTATATTGGAAAGATGGAAAGCTACGGGTGGGCAGCGTATTAATGCAAAAATAATTTTGGGGGGAATACCCCTTTAATAGTGTCAAGAAGGTGGGGCTTATTGTTCCCTGGGCCCTAGCACCGCCACGCTTCACTGTGCTGTATGTGTAGCCGTGCTAAGGCCCAAGAAACGATAGGCTCCATCTCCTTGACACTATTCACAACCGGAATATATTTTATTCTAAAAATAAAAAAAACAGACACAAACAACAAAGGTATGTTCTATTTATGTGCCTTTATTGCTTTCTATCCAGCCCTTCATCGCCAACTTGGTAGGTGGTCAGGGGTGACAGATTCACTTTAAGTTTCATGCTTTAAATTCCCAGTGAAAATCGGACTATTTCCTGGTAGATGGATCCTTGTGCAGTGTAGCGTATTGCCTGTGAGCACATAAGCTTCCAGATCTGCCCTTCGCTTGCAGCTAGAGCTAGGCAGCAATGTTCTCGCTGACCCTCTGTCCCTTTGGGGCGACCTCCTTCTAATATGGGTTTTAAGTTTCTATTGGAGCCAAAAACCAAGGTGTGTTTTGGAATCTGACAACACGTTGCAGCTACGGCCACGTCCGTCACCAATGTCTCCGAGCTAGAAAGGTGGTTTGTTTTCCATGGAAAAGTTGTTTGTAAAATGTTGTTGTTCGGTATAAATAGAATTAATCTGTTAAGCTGCACATAAATGTTTATTTGTATGTAAATGTAGTTGCGGGCGATGAGCTTCCACAGTAATATATTCTGATTCTGCCGTATTCTAAAGCAGCCACTGACTTGCATCTTGCCAGGAACAAAGGCCTCCACAAATCCGGCCATAAATTAACTAGTCTTAGGAATTACCTTCACATCGCTAAACTAGATTAGTAATTTCTCCGGGGTTTTTACAGATGAGACCAGCATTGTCTGTCCCACCTGGGACTTTCCATCAACAGAAACTGGGATCCTTCTTTTTTCTGTCCCTCCACCCACTCTTATCAGAATGTAATTAAATCCATAATGCAATGTGACAAAGAGACGCAAAGCTCTTACCTTTGTTATGTCTGTGTGATAAGCTTCACAAAAAAAAAAAAAAAAAAAAAAAAAATATATATATATATATATATATATATTTATTTTTTAATTTTATTTTTCCTTCAGCGTTAGGCTTATTTACCCTATTGCTGTGTAACAATACCTCAACACATCTACAGGGTCAAAGCAAAACTTCCTTTAAAACCATTATTAATCACAGAATAATAACATTCTTAACAGTTTAATTGAAATCCTTAAAGGAGAAGTCCAGAGGTGGGGGTGTAAAAATCATTACAGACAGTGGGTAGGGAATAAAAACCACTAAAGGCCCTATTACACAAAGCGATAATCGTCCCTATTGGGCCGATATTTGCTGCATTTAGCCAATAATCGTCTTGTGTATTAGAAGACACTGATCAGCCGACTGCACGTTGTCGAACATGTTGAAAAATCAATTATATAGGATAGCAGCGATATGCTGCCATTGCTTCATGTAACAGGAGCGGCGGCGGCAGACCGCCGCTATCTTCCATGATCTGCCTGGACGATCTAGCGATGACCCGGGCAGCCCCCTCCCCCCCCCACTGACAGCGAATGGGGAATGAAGACCAAGCGAGCGCTGACCTGACAGAACGGCACTTGCTTGCTCCTCTGAATTAAGCTTACCTGTCCCCATGCCTGCGCTATGCCACATGACCAGGCTGGGGTCCAGGAGCGGGATGCAATGCTGTGTGGGTGCTGGGACAGGTGCATATAACCTCTTTTTTATGATCCCCTCAACCCCCAGCCAAAATCCAATCCGAATCCGATTCAGTTTTTACAAGCAATTTGAGTAATTTGTGTTCACACATAGAGGTTCATTAGTGTTAATCAGTGCTATTTTACCGCAATAACGCTATTCGCCAATTAAACCCTATGAGTGAACTTAACCTCAAGGACTCTTTACACAGGCCGATTAATGGCTGCCAGGAACGATCATTGCCAATAATCGACTCACGTAACGGGGCCAGCGGTCAGCTGAGCCAACAGATGAGAGACTTTTGTGCAAGGGGATTATTAGCACAACCAGATAGTTATTGCCCTGTGTAAAAGAACTGGAGATTCGCTGACAGACATGTAAACACTTGATGGTCAGCTGATTGCTGGGATGGAGCGATCCTTCTACTGGATTGCTACTTGTATTGGGCGTCCTTTAACAGAGGACAGCAGGACTGTGACAGAGGAGGCACGTTGACGTTATACATTGTATAACATAATATATTAGGAAGTAAGTTTAATACTTATATAGGCAGATTTTCATCTTAACTCCTGTGTTCATTGGAAGATTTTTATATGTGCAGTTAGGATTTTACTTTACTTGTTTTCTGACACAGTGCTCTCTGCTGCCACCTCTGTCCATGACAGGAACTGTTCAGAGCAGGAGAGGTTTTCCATGGGGATTTGCTGCTTCTCTGGACAGTTCCTGTCTGGGACAGAAGTGAAAGCAGAGAGCACTGTGTCAGACTGAAAAGAAAACAACCTGCAGGACATACAGCAGCTGATAAGTATGGGAAGACTTGAGATATTTAAATAGAAGTGAATTACAAATATGCATAATTTCCTGGAACCTGTTGATCTGAAAGAAAATCATAATCATTTTAAGGCCACTTTTGACATTGTAACCAACTGCACCCTTCCTTACAGTGAAGTTTATATTGTTTTTACCACCTGATCTGCATCCATAGTGGTATAGATCATGCGGTGTGGATTGACATATAATTTTGGGTCGAGCGCTTACCTCACCAGGGCCAATACAAGATTCTCATAGGTGTAAGAGATACGAGTCCCTTTGTGCCTTGCCGTCTGGCAGTAGCTAGGTTAAACAGAGTTTGATGGGTATAGACAGGAGGCAGTGTGAAGTGTAGATGAACTGTGGAGTGTTTCTTTTATCCCTGCTATGTTGTGTACAGCTGAGTGTTATTGACATTCTGCGCCCACTATACGTCTATTGAGTCTGGTTTGTTGGCTGATAAATCCATTAGCCGTGATGGAGAGTTGCGGAGTAAATACTGTTGTCCTAATTTCTTCTGACATTTACTTCCCATCTGACTCATACAACCTGATGTACAACAACCTGACTTCAAAGGTGAGGTTTTCAGCTGGATGCAGCGAATCATACGTCAACCAAGACTACTTCTCTCTTGGAAGAAAGCAGGAAGGCATCAATTTCAACTGTAAGACATTGCGTTTTCACTGGGGACGGGCTCAGTAAAGCTTGAAAGATCGACATTTGCAAATAAAAGCTTCGGCACAACGTAATCTGCCTTTAACTAAATTGTTGCAGACTTTGATATTTTAATAATTCCAAATACTTAACATATCAATGGGGGGAAAAGTTTGGGGAGAAACTTCTGAAACTTCTGCAGTATTTATAGCTTTGGATGCCTAAAATGCAACCGTCACGCAGCTATTGGCAGAACGTCTACACGTGCAACGTCGGAATATGTGACATGGATATCAATGTCAGCAATGAAACAATGCTTTCTGTTTCCTTTGTGTTGCTAATGTCATTACCACAATTGTGTCGTAATCAATGAAACTGCAATTCTAAGTGTCTACATTTACACATTGATGCAAGCAGAATCCATGGGGGGGGGGGGGGGGAGGCAAAAGAAAACCATCAATATAAGCGTCTTGGAAGCTAAAAACTGGTACATGCCAACCCCCTTATTGTTCTGTTTGGCTAAACTTCTGTTTGTGCTATTTTTTATGGTTGCTTGATGCTCCTTTTGTAAGTAGACAAACAAGCTTATAAAATTAAACACTTATTATGCCACTTACCCATCCCCGCCACGCCATTCTAACCCTCACTGGATTGGCACAGAGTTTCACTTTCTTACCCCATCCTGACATATGGGAAATGCCTGCTGAGCTCATCATTGGAGATTTTATGATTTTTAAGCCCCTGCAGGGAACTATTATAGGCAATCATTCTATTGCATATAACATATTTGCATTTGCATTACACTGATCTCTTAGATCGGTGCTCTACAGGGAGACTTTACCAGCAGATCAGGCATGGCAGGCTCAGAGGCATAGAAGAGTCCTTGACCTGCTGTGACAACCAGTTGGCACACCGCGATGTACTTACACTTGCACAGGTATATATATTTTTTTGCAGCATTCATCAAGCCGTTTGCACTATTTTTGAGCAGTTTACACCAGTTGCACATTTTTTGCAAATTTCTCGCTCAGTTGGGGCATGGTTTATGTTAGCTACCTTTTTTTAAGCCAGATTTATCATGCGTGAATTTTGAGTTCTTGTGCAGCAGTACTCCAGTCAGACTCTGCCGTAGATTATAAATTAAGCTGTGTTATGGTGCGTTTACACAGACAGATTTATCTGACAGATCTTTGAAGCCAAAACCAGGAGCAGACTATAAACAGGGATCAGGTCATAAAGGAAAGACTGGGATCTATCCTCTTTTAAATCCATTCCTGGCTTTGGCTTTCAAAATCTGTCAGATAAATCCTTCTGTGTAAACGCACCCTTAGCCAAAAAGCCTGCAAACATTGCGCAAGATTTCTCTACCGTAGGCCCTGCACCTAATGATAAACTTTGTGTATGGATTGGAGTTTTTTTGCACAGCACGGAAAAGGGGCGCAAGTGCAAAGAAATTACACTGATGGTACATACCCCTTTAGTGTTATAATTGAAGATATAAGGATCAGTTTTAAAAAATATATATATTTTGAAGCACACAAAAATGTAGTTAAACATGTTTTTTTTCCTTTATGTTAAAATTAATTGTACGCAAATGAATACAATGAAACAAGTATATAATGGCTGTGTGATACCAGCCTTAGTCCTTAATGTGCCAGCTAGGATATAATATTCTACAGCTATGGGCTCAATAAGCGTGTTCTGCTTTGCTTATTATGCCTATTCTTACCTCTCACTTCTGGGACTGTGAGGAAAGCGGCCCGGTCAGCCTGTCAGGGATGCCGCAGTAGTCCATCTCACTAATTCAGTGTTGCCAAACTTCTTTTATTTGTTCCAGAATAATGAATGGATTTCACAAGGCGGCAATTGTCAGAGGAAGCTGTCTGAAATAATATTAGATTTAAATATTTCATCTTGTGTGCCGGTCGCTGGCTGAGAAACGTGTTTTCGAGACTCACATTTTTCTCACATTTTCCGATTCTGTATGGATGCTGTGACCTACCACCCTTGAACCCCACCATGTACATTTATTTTATTCGCCTTACATGAAAATCCTTGGGCTTAGGATACAGGTATTTTGGCCTGTCTTTTCTAGCTAACAAGGAAAATAACATTTCACAAGTTTTAGGTTTGGATCTGCTTTGTAGGATCCCCAGAAAAAAGCCCTGGGGAAGCCCTGATGATGTCACTGTCCATATATATAGATGATTACAATATATGGATAGGCTTTATATGGTCACTGTAATTATTTCAACATTTACAATTTCGAGGCCTTTGCAGGGAAGCCAGTCGGCGTTCCTCTCCTACCGTGCCGATTCAGGGCAGTAGTACTAATAGGTAAAAAGGCGAACTGCGGATAACTTAGGAGCAGAAAAAGAAGAAGGACCCTACCATTCTGCCTCCAGTCCAGTGACCATAACTAAAAAGTAATGTCACTGGAGCCCCCAGAGGTAGCCATGAAACAGATAACTGTAATGGATGCCATATTTTACCACCTGCGAATATGGTATCCATCTAATACACGGGAGTCAAACTGGGGCCCTCCAGCTGTTGCAGATTTACTACTCCCATCGTGTCTGGACAGACGAGGCTTTGGCTGTTCAGGCTTGATGGAAATTGTAGCTAGAGGGTTGTGAGTTTGATGCCCCTAGCCTAATCAATACAAAGTTTTAAAGCATTCCAAGGTATGGAGTAGCACAGTCTAGTGTACTGTTCCACACTAGTTGTGGCATATTTATGTTTTCCAGCCAAACAGAGGCATTCTTTTAGACTGTGGATGTGTAGACATGTTTAGCATGTATGTGAACGTTCATGATACCATGATAAATGTAGGGGCAAAATGTGGTGTGATCAGGGTCTTAAGGATGATATATCACCTGGAATACCTTAAAGGAGTACTCTGGCCAAACATAAAATAATGATAATGCTTTTAGATCATTTGCGTCAGAAAGTTATATAGATTTGTTATTTACTTCTATTAAAAAATCTCAAGTCTTCCAGTACTTATCACCTGCTTTATGTCCTGCAGGAAGTGGTGTATTCTTTCCAGACTGGCACAGTATCCTCTGCTGCCACCTCTGTCCATGACAGGAATTGTCCAGAGCAGGAGAGGGGTTCGATGGTGATTTGCTACTGCTTTGGACAGTTCTTGTCATGGACAGAGGTGGCACTGTGTCAAGAGAAAGAAAACACCACTTCCTTCAGGACATACAGTTGCTGATAAGTACTGAATTTAAAGAAGTAAGTTACAAACCTATATAACTTTCTGAAACCAGTCGAAAGTACCCTTTCAAAAATCTGATAGGCTGATAGGTGAAGGTTCTACCTTTTGTAATCCACGCGTTTCTGGAGAACAAAGATCCCCCTGAACCCCCATTTTGTCACATGTGGTGGCCACAGACTGAATGGAGAGAAACATGTGTGCATGCCTATGCAGTTGTGGGGCCCTTGCACACTACGGAAATTGAGCGGATAAGCTTCGGCAGATTCCATGCGCTCGCCCCCCCCCTGCGCTCCTACGTTAAGATCCTCCCATTCCATAGGCTCCATTCTATTCAGAATGTCAATTCTTTGGACGGACGATGGAATCCGCCGGACCATAGAATGGAGTCTATGGGACAGGCAGATGTTCAAGCGGGAGCGTGCACGGAATCCTCTGAAGCTAATTTGCGCGAATTACGTAGTGTGCAAGGGCCCGAATAGAGAGGTAGCTTGGCTCGGCCACCTTCTGAAAGGTACATCTCGCAGAGGTGGGTCTTACATATCAGATATTGGTAATGTATCTTAAATAAAAAATAATAATACCATAAAATACCTATCGTGCATTCTGTGTAAAGATTTCTATAGTTTGCACCATGAACCCGGGCAGAACTATACGAGACCTCTGTGAGAAGGATCAGCTCTGCCTGCATTTTCTATATAGGCGGGAGGTGCGCTTTACACTGTCACCTCTGCTGTCATTGCGGGCTGGCGTATATTAGGTCATAGGCTTGTAATATCACTGGCACATTATTAATCGGAAGACATGTGGAGACATTATATCCGAAAATGCTGGTTGCTAGGCAACAGCACAAAAGTCCGTAACATATAAATAATAAATCAATTCTAAAAGTCTCACCATCTCGTGAATGACAGCTTTTAATAAGAGAAAGTAGGGGGATATTTATAGAAGCAACAGATGGGCTTAAGTTTAGTTACTTTTAAGTTGCTGTTGTGTATTTTTTATTATTATTTTTTTTTTATCCTCTCATGAAAAAAAATTCTGATCATTTCTACGCTTCATATTAAAGCTTCAGAGAAATCCTATTCATTGTCAGGATGTTTTTGATATACAAATCATTGAACTATTCCCGGAGAGCCTTCTTTTCACAAATCACTTCAATTATCAGAATTACATGATTTCCATAGACTCTTCTTAGCTGAGAGGTACAGATACTGGAACGGCAGGGATGTGACTGGCAGATTCCAGCCTCCTACATGAAAGTGCATGGCGCTGTATGGCACTCGAAGTATTGTATCTCTGTATACCTCTGATTCTTCTGTCTAATAATATTTGAACCCAGCATAACATATGTTTCATGTTCTGTACGACACCATATTATAGTTATTGGGGGAGATTTATCAAATATGGTGTAAAGTGAAACTGGCTCAGTTGCCCCTAGCAACCAATCAGATTCCACCTTTCATTTTCCAAAGAGTCTGTAAAAATTAAAGGTGGAATCTGATTGGTTGCTAGGGGCAACTGAGCCAGTTTCACTTTACACCATGTTTGATAAATCTCCCCCTTGGCTTCTAAAGGAAGAGAAACTCTGTGTTACTACCCTAAATAATGGTATCAAATGGCAGCAGAGCTTTGCAGAGACTACAGGAACTCTGTGCATATAGCTCTGGCTAGAATTCCAAAAATCTTCTGACATGGTGCAGGTGGGGTACTGAGACCCCATGATCCCTGGAATGAACAGGTAGCATCGATCAGTATTGTGCCTGTTCATTTCTGATCATTACTAGTTAGCTCTTCTCCGTGAGCAGCACAAGTGGTGTACAGATTGAGAGAAAGCCTATAGAAATTTAGGTCATAGGAATGACCTGCCTCAGCTAGTGACTGGCAGGCGTTTTCTATGAGTCAGCAGGAAAACAGGGAGCTCTTGGCAGTAGAGAATGGTGCTGACAGGGGATCAGTGGCAGATGAGTTCATGTAACAGTTATTGCAAATGGTCCTTTTTTCATAACACCACCAGGTTCCCGCTTGGCGCTGTTTTCACTGCCCGGCTCTATGCACTGGAGGTGGGCCCGGTGCCCCCCAGTGTGACAGTATCACCTCCCCTCTATGACGCACCTCCATTAGTCACATAGGGAAGGAGATATCGTCACACTGGGGGGCGCCTACCAGTGCATAGAGACGGGCCGATACACAAAAAAGACACAGCGCAGGAAACCGGGCAGCACTTTTAAAAAACTGCAGCCGCACCAACCAGGTTAGGCTTGGTTCACACTTTGTTTTTGCAATCCGTTTTTTTCATCCATTTTTTGCAAGAACGGATAGAAAAAAAACGGATGCATGTGTGTGCATCCCTTTTTTTTTATCCGTTTTTCGCCAAAAAAACTGATTCTAAAAACGTAGTGTGCCTTACTTTCAATGGGATCCCAGCCGGAGCATATACACATCGTATGCGCTCCGGCCGGGATCCCATACGGGGCCGGTCTCATACGACGTGTGAACATAGCCTAAATAGAGGACTTTATCCCATGTCCATGGATAAGTGAGCAGGATGTAAGTGAATGTTAGAGAAAATAATACCCTAAATACCATATGGTCAAACTTTTTGTAACTTTTTAGCTTTATTCATCTAGATCACAGGTTTCAAACTCACATCCCTTCAGCTGTTGTAAAACTACAACTCCCATCATGCCTGGACAGCCAAAGCTTTAGCTAGCTTTGGCTGCCCGGGCATGATGGGAATTGTAGTTTTGCAATAGCTGGAGGGATGCAAGTTTGAGACCTGTGATCTAGACATACTGCAAGTCATGTCATAAAAGGCCCCGCAAAAAAAGTAGCCGTTCCTGCCCCACCACATTTTTCATTGATTTCTATAGACTTTGAATATTGCTGTGACCAGTGAATAGCAACAAAGGTTGCAACCTGACACAGACCTCCACAGCTGCTGCGCCTATGGCACCTATCAATTATGCATGGCCCCCGTAACCATTTCTTCCTGCTTTAGACCTCCTTACACCCCTTAGGACGACCTCCGATGGCCGTCAGCAAACAGATTATAGGCTAGTTTCATCATTTGCTTAGCAGCATAATGTTTTCTTGTAGCTGGTGGTTATTATTTCTAATTCTTGAAGTATTTTGGCTTAATATTGTTCAGGAAGCTTTTTTTTTTTTTGAGTAATATTTTAATCCAGTGCATTTAGGTTTTGAAGCTAATTTATCGCTTCACCTCCTTCAGAAGATTCAAAGAAAGGTTTAAAGGAAGAAAAAAATCTATTAAAACTTTCAATGAAATATTTTAGTGTTCAGTTCATTAGAAGTAGGTGCCATCATCCATACACTTACCGTAATTACTGCATTAGAGAATAGTGGGAAACTGGAAGACAATATGCGAGTTCTGGATCCAAGTCTTTGCTGCTATTACCCCACAAATATCGTAATGTATCGCAGTGTGAAGCTCGCTTGTGGAGGCATAAAATATATGGCTGGTACCTTCTTAAAGCAGCAGTCATCCAGTCAGATGTAATTTCTATGGACAAATGGTATGCTAGACTAAAGGCCATATTAGGGTATGTTCACATCTCGTTTTTCTCCACACGTCTGGCTTCACGTCCGGAATCAGTGAAAAAAGGATGCGGACGTGCAGCCCGACGTGCGGCCGACGGCCACATGACGGCCACATTGACTTTAATGAGCAGGACAGAGTCATTATGTGACTGTGTTCTGCTCATTTGCGGGACGTACACTGCTTTTGTGCAGGACTCAAAAGCGTGGTCGACTACGTTTTTGAGTCCTGCACAAAAGCAGTGTACGTCCCGCAAATGAGCAGAACACAGTCACATAATGACTCCGTCCTGTTCATTAAAGTCAATGTGGCCGTCGGCCGCACGTTGGGCTGCACGTCTGCATCCTTTTTTCACTGATTCCGGACGTGTAGCCAGACGTGTGGAGAAAAACGAGATGTGAACATACCCTAACACGTAGCGATTATCGTTCAAAGATTTGCCATAACGATTGATCACTAGCGTTCTTGTAGCGGAAGATTCTGAGGTTATTACCTTCACAGATTACTGTTATGAATGAATGTTTTTACGTCGTTATATGGTCACTAATCATTCTTCAGGACAACCCACACAACATGTTTTATCAGAGAACGACTTATTACAGGAACAAATATGCGAACGATCAGCGAACTACCAACGTCTCGTGTCCCAAAGCCTGTCTATGGGAGAGCGCGCGCTCCTCAGCTGCCGCGGCTCTCCGCTCAGGGAAGTGGTGTATCACTTCTTTAAGCATAGAGTGGCGGCAGCGGAGGAGCGCGCGCTCTCCCATAGAGAAGCACTGTCACATTGAGGTAGACTGGATTCTGAGGCAGAGAGTTCCGTGCATTGCCTCTCAGGACACATGTTATTAAGCGCTGTGTGAACTGTATTTGGTCATGTATCTGCTTGTATTCCTACTGATGGGCCGGTATCAGTTCTGTCCTATTTCAGCTTAATTTTAATGTCATGTCTGTATGGTATATTATAACTGTGCAGTGCAGAAGAGAATCCAATAACAGGGGTCATCTTCTGCATACCCCTGCCAATAGGTTATTTACTGAGAAATAGGTTAGGATTCCTGGACTTCCAGGCGTCTCATTAGACTTCATTAGCCTGAGGGCTTATTCACACTTCTGTCTTTTGGATCTACATTACTTCTGGTTTACTTCACATTGCGGTTTTTATATTTGCATTTTGTTCCCAATTTACATGATGCTCTGGTCGATCTGTATCTGATAAAAAAAATATGTAGATTCCGCATCCATTCCGGATACTATAATAACCATTAGGTAAAAAAAAAATCCAGCTTTAGCAGCATGTGCGATAGCTGTAAAACATTCTTTGTCTCGTCTATAGAATAGACAGAAAGCTGCGTCTTTTGTTGTATTGATATAGTAGCAGTCGGTCCCTGCTGGCTCATTTCTACGTATTGATTAACCATTAAGTGCTCTCGCGTTATCTAATTTAAAGGAAAATGTCAAAAAAACCATCTTTTTATTTATCTTGGTCATTTTAATTGCCAGACTTTACTACCTAGGGAGAAATGATGGATGGGCCGTATGGGACGTCAGCCTTATGCTAGTGGGGGTATCCCCATGGTTAAGGATGTATGAGCTTAGACTGGCCTGTGTTTGCATTTCCAGACCGTGTCCATACACAGTCCATAAACAGGTCACACTAGGCCATTCCTGTGTGACGAATACTAATTGTCTAGAATTGGTGTTATAGTCACCCAACACTCTTCTTCATCTGAAATGTTATGCTTTGTGTTTTCATAGTAACATAAAAACCTGTTTGTGTACTTTGGTTAAAGTGGTTGTCTGGCCACTTATTCTTTTTTATATATATCTACTAGAGAATGTTGTAAAATTATAATAAAAAAAAAGAGTAGTCACCTTACCTTACCATCCCACCACCGCTACCACTTGTTTTATTATGCTTCCCAAGTCCTCCTCTGGTCTCTACTTCCTGATTTCTCTCATCAGGAGGATTGATGGGGATCTGTAAGGTAAGTACTGCTTACTATAACATTATTTATATTATGGGCTGTTGTTAAAAAGTTTCAAGTAGTGAGATGATCCCCTTTAAAGGGGTTGTCCATCAAAAAAACTTTTTCTTTCAAATCAACTGGTATCAGAAAGATATATAGATTTGTAACTTACTACTATTAAAAAAGTCTTCCCATACTTATCAGCTACTATATGTCATGCAGGAAAATTTTTATTGTCAGTCTGACACAGTGCTCCCTGCTGACATCTCTGCCCGAGGCCAAGTTTTTCGCTTGATAACCCCTTTAAGTGTTGTCACAAAGTTCGTCATATTTATTTGATTTGTCTGCATCCACCTACTTTTTTATTAAGACCCACCAGCTATCTTATTTGTTTGGGGGCGGACCAGGTCTTTATTGTGGCTTGGATTTTAACCCTTCTGATCTTTTGTGTTCTGGAAGATCAGCAGTACCAAAGATCCCTAGCATTTGCTTATTGCACACACTGTTTAAAGAACATACTGTATCTGTTTGGCGGAGATGAATGAGTAAGTTAATAGTGGAGTCAAAGGTGGACCAAGGTGTGTATGGCCTGCCTATAAGGTTTCCATAGACATAAGAGACAGTTTTGCAGATCAAGAGGGCTACTAAGCTTTTTTGTAAATAAAAGGCAACAAAAAATCCTAGGTATTTGTTATTCTCTGGCGTTTTATCCTTGCGTTTGTGATTCTTTATCATACGATTTCAAGTTCTCTAGTGAAGAATTACGGAAAGGAACGCCAATATGCAGTTAAACCCCGTAGAAGTCTGAGTCTAACCTCAAGTGGGTATACAGAATTAGAAAAACACAGCTACTTTCTTGCAAAAACAGCACCACCCTGGTCCCCAGGTTGTGTGCAGTATTACAAATCATCTCCATTCACTTTAATGATACTGAGAATCGATACCACATCCAAACTGAGGACTAGAGGGTTGCTGCTTCTGAAAGAAAGTGGCCATCTAGAATTTAACCCAAGTAAAATGCACACTTGTTCTATGAGATATTATTTCAAATCAAGTTTCTTTCATGTTGACATCATGGAAGCTAATTCAGATGACAGTGTTATATAAGTCTGGTAATTGCATATGTTGTTACTGTGTCACAGGAGAGTGATGGCGAGCCCAGGCAAGTTAACACCTTCCTGAATTACAGCTTAATTCAATCCTTCCATTATAGCCTTACTAACGCTGTGAGCAGTCCATATGCTGGCTGTTTTATTGATCATTTATAGCATTATCCTATTATTTTCCTAATGTCGGCTTTATGTATTCTAAATGGGATCAGACAGAAGGCATATTGTATCTTTCTTCTAGATGTTTTCATTCTCTTTTTAACTTACCCTGAATGGTCAAAATACTAATAATGTAGCATTGTATTTATTTCTACATAAAAGCAAAATAAAATACTACATGCGCTCCACATACATGTTATAGTTTAAAGCAAAACAGACAGCCAAAGATGTGCCAAATATAAGAAGTATGTGATGAGGACCTTCAATGTAAAGTCAGTGTATGAAGCACTGGACTGAAAGGGGAACTCTGGATAAGAAAAACTTGTTTTCTATTAAAAGTACATTAAAAGTTATATAGATGTGTGTATACAATGTATTACTGTACCTGTACCCACACTGGTAGCTGATAGAAATCCAGGAAGTGAAAAAAATGGCCTCTGTGCCAATTCACATTGTCTCCTGCTCCCTCTGCTCTCCCCCCCCTAGGAGACAAATCTTACATACCTCTGTCTCACATTGTGTGTTTGCTGATGATGCAGACAGGGGGCAGGGCGTGATGTCACAGGAGGCTTGGCTGGATAACCCAATCCCCTGACTGATTCACCATCTCTGACCGAACAGAAGCAGCTGCTGCACTAATTTTACTGATTGTAATGGGTGGGGGCTGTGATAATCACATGAGGGAAAGCATTGCATTCTGAGAAATGTCAAACCAGGAAGAACAGAAACACAAAACAGAGCAACCCCCCCCCCACTTCCTCCAAACAAATGGATTTTTGGTAGTTTCAAAACTGGGATCGAAAGGTAAGTAATGCGTTATGCTTCTGCAGAAGTTTCATTTTTTTTCAACCTCTACCTGGAGTTCCCCTTTAATACATCTGCACATATGAGGGCATTTATCAAGACTGGCGTACTGGTGCATCAGTTGTAGATAAAGCCCTGCCCCCCCTTTACCCTGGCCGAATACACTAAGAGGCGCACACCTGTGAGGTAAAGGCCCTATTACACAAAATGATTATCGGCCATATACGGCCGATAATTCACTTGTGTAATAGAAGGCAATGATCAGCTGACATAAATGATATCGCTGATCGTTGCAGTCGTTTGTCTTTCAACATTTTGAAAGGCAAACGACTAATATAGCAACGATCTGCTGCCATCGCCCTGTGGAATAGGAGTGGTGGCAGCAGACCGCTGATATCTGCTATGGGCTGCCCAGACAATCTGGCGTTCACCTGGGCAGCCCCCCCGCAGCTTCCAGTGGCCCCCCTGTACACACCCGCTCACTGCTGACGCGTGCAATAGCGGCGGCAGCGAGCGGGGATCGAGGAGCAAGCAATCGCTGACAGTGCTTGTTTGCTCCTCACCGCGTGGAATAGGGGCTAAAATCAGAAGGAACCTGCTCCTGCCTGAGCAGGTGTAGATTTCTGCCTACTAACGGGCATATATCTTAGTAAATTAGGCATGGCCTCCTCCCCACCTTGCCGTGGCCCCTGCCCATCAGGCGAGCAGAGGTTACGGCTGGATTATGACGGTAGGAATCTGCAACTCCCTCATGGCATACACCACAAGTCCCTTAGTGTTTTTTCACCCCAGCATCAGATTCTTGATAACTAGTCTTGCAGCTGTTATGTCAAATATTATGTGTGTAAATTAAAAGAAAATAGGCCATAGCTGAATAGGAGATCTAAGCCAGTCATGGGATAGGCAACTTATTCCAACAGCGTATTTAGCACTAGCATTGCAAATAATATACAACTAGATTGCAGTAAACCAAAGGTCTAAAAATCCAAAATGGTTGATGTTTTTGGTTAGTTTTTCAGCTGTGGGCATTGAAAGTAATCTTTATCACTGATAACAATAAAGAAGCCTTGATGTCTTGGGGGTCCAGAATTTGTGTGAATTTGGCAGGTTAAGCCGACACGTCTAGTGTATATGACTAGCTTTACAATGAATCAGTCAGCTGTAAGGATATGTTCAGACTACAGAACATACGCAAAAATTTCAAGCAGAGGCCGCAGGGTGATATTCTCAAGCTCAATCCGCCATCCAAGCCATGACAATCCCTGTACAGCATACAGTATATAAGTTCAAGGAAGTACCTCCCTAGCTTAGGCTATGTTCACACTACGTAAAAGTACGGCCGTTGTTGCCATTGGACATAGCCTTATCTTCTGTGGGATCCTGGCCGAAACGTATACACATCGTTTATGCTCCGGCGGGATCTCGTACGGCTACGCAAATAACTGACATGTCAGTTTTCTGCGGCCACAATTCATTGAATTGCGTCCGAAGAAAGACCTGTCAGTTCACACAATGAAGCGAGCAGCTCCGGATGCTTGCCTCGTTGTGTTCTGTGGGAGGTTCTGATGTGGGCGCGCTGATGCGCCCGCATCAGAGCTCTGCAGCCAGAAAGATCATCCAGCCGGTACTTAAGTACCGGTAGGGATGATCCGGGCAGAGACCGGCCATTCCGTGACGGCCGGTCTCTTACGTTGTGTGAACATAGCTTCAAGATGCATGCATAAAGGTATTCATTATTCCTATGTTCTCCTGTACAGTGTATGGAATAGAGACACTGAAAAAAAAATCCTAGCATTAACATTATTCTTTATCATTTCAGCAAAATAACCCTTATTTTTAAGCCATATTAAATAGACACTTTCATTTCAGCAAACTATGCATACATCAATAGTACAAGCAAATATATATTACAAAAATATTTTTATCTTATCGGACAATAAAGCTTCTTCCCCTGTAATCAGACATATTCCCATCTCCCTCCTTCTTGCTAAACTCTAAAAATCAGCAGAGGAAGTGAACGCCGACCTGTGAGATCAGCGCTTGCTTTCCCCTTGTTCCACTGAGGGGCCACTGAAAGCAGCAGGGGGCTCCCCGGACGATCCTTAGGGCGCTATTACACTAAGCGATTTTTCGATGATTGATGATAAACAATCTCAAACGACCGCTATGGCGAACGACCTGAAATTGTTCACCCAATAACACAGAACGATGATCGTTACTTATGATCGTTCTTGCAGTCGTCCTGTTGTTGCTATTGTGTTTGTCGCTACTGCGCACGACTGAAAGACGTCTTATTCCATGCGAACGATTTGCGAACAGTCGATGATAAAAATAGGTCCAAATTCAAACGACTAACAATTACTCATTGGTTGCTTAATCGTTTTCTGCTATTACACTAAACGATTATCGTTCAAATCCGAACGATCTAACGATTTTTCGAACAATAATCTTCCTTTATAATAAGGCCCTTAGATCGGCCGGGTGCCCCATTGAGGTCAGCAGCAGATCAATGCACTGTGGACCATCGCTGTCGTTAACATGATTTTTCAACCCATTGAACGACAATGATCAGCCAACATCGTGCATGATTGTGGTCTTTTAACAGGCCCTATTATGCCAGATGATTTTTGGCCAAAATGGCAGGTAATTGGCCGGATTTGGCTGATAATTGTTTTGTGTAATAGGGCCCTTAGACGTTTTGTTTACTGGATATAAGGGAACAGTACAGAGAGATATAGAGAAATAGCTAAAAGACAACTTTCAGAGCAGAAATCTGCCATCACAAAATAAAGAATGTCCGGGTATAGTGCTGCTCCTCATGTACACACACAGGGCGGCTCATCCTGCAATGACAGGTACGCTTTCATTTTGGACCTTGTGATATAGTTATACTGGGATCTTTTTTATATTTAGTCATTTTTGGTCTCGGGACATTAAGTAATGTGAATTACGTGCTCGCACTCTGGGCCCGCTGGAAAATAACATGAATAAGCGTTTTAACAATCGCCATTATTCCGAATGAAGAAAGAGATTGTATAGTGCTGAAGGGATTTCACTTTTGAATTAGATATTTCCTTAATTGGGGCATTTGTTCAGACCTTATAAAATCAGCTTTTTACGTTTAACTCCTCAGCCATGCATGAAATCGCTGGGTGACATGTCTACCTACTTTTAATTGCTCTCTTTGAAGTGAAAGTTTTAATAGCTTTAGTGGAAGAATGGCAAAGAAGAGAAGACTGGAGATAAAAATACAGTAACTAATTATATTTAGTCTAAGTTTTATTGTGCGGCACTTGAAGGCTTTACGTTCACTGGCAGAGCTGTCATTTGTAGAACCCGGGCATGATTCAAGGGTTCTGTCTCAGGAAAGCAATATGAATGTATCCTTCAAGTGTGGGAAGCTGAGAGGGAGGCCTCAAGTACACAGACCGTGTTATCTGAGCTCTGTCTATCCTGTCTGCTTTTTTTCATACCCAAGAGCAGGGAATATATGTGAAATTTTATAGAAGGGAATGTGGACCTGAGCAGATCCCCTCTGGGATTCATACACAGAACTGAGATTCACTGTTTGGGATTTTTAAAGGGGAACTAAAAGCACTTTAGACGAATCTAACCTGCTGATAGTCCCCTATTGTGCAAGAGGTGTCCAAAGAGGAAGGCATGTCTCTTACCTTCATTCATTACTCCTCGGTTGGGTAAGACTGTTAAGAACACTGCCCCGCCTCCATTGTGCCGATTCGTCCTGCAACAGCAAGCCTGCTTTGTTAAAGGAGAAGTCCAACCAAAATTTTATTAAAGTATTGTATTGCCCTCAAACGTTATACAAATCACCAATATACACTTATTACAGGAAATGCACATAAAGTGCTTTTTTCCCTGCACTTACTACTGTATCAAGGCTTCACTTTCTGGATAAAATGGTGACGTCATGTCACGACCCGCTGGAACTCCCAGAGCTGTGCGGTGGCTGCTGGAGAGGATTGTGGCAGGACTGGGCACTGGACCCTAGGGTGTGTGACCAGGGCTACTGTGTGCCCAGCAGCTGCTGATGCCCCTGGCACAGTTGTGTACTATTGCCCGTCTCACAGCGGGGCAGTGTTCCCCTCTGCCCGGGGGATGCTCAGTGTCCCGCCTCTATCTCCACGATGCAGGGGGCTCTGCCGCCACTCTGGGACACTGAGCATCCCCAGTGTTAACCTCTACTCTGCCGTGAGACGGGCAATAGTATTATCCCTGGGACAGGGTTACCGACACCACAACTGTTCCAGGGGCAGCAGCAGCTTCTGGGCACATACTCTAGGGTCCAGTGCCCAGTCCTAACATCCTCCTCTCCAGCAGCCACCACACAGGTCTGAGAGTTCCAGCGGGTCCTTACGTCACCTTTTTATTAAGGTAATGAAGACTTGATGCAGTAGTAATGTGCATTTCCCGTAATAAGTGTATATTGGTAATTTGTATAACTTTTGGGGGACCAATACAATACTTTAATAATAATTTTGGCCAGACTTCTCCTTTTATAATCATTAGAAGCTGCGGGCCGGATGGGGATCGGGTCAGTTCTCCTAAAGGTACCCCAGTGCTCCAGTGTGTCCTGATCATTTGCATTATCTGCCTTATCTGTCTTAAGGTGCGTTTACACGAAACGATAATTGGCCCGATTGTACGATTAACGATGTCGGTGTAACGATTTTTTTTCATAACGATCAGCGTTTAAACGGTACATTATATTGTACTGAAAATCGTTTTGCAATCGCTTAAGCCTATCTCACACATTGGTTAAATCGGCGAACGACTCTTTACACGGACGATCTGCAAATTTTTTGTGAACGACGAACGACGATTTGAGAACATGTTGAAAGATCAAAATTAACGATTTCTCGTTGTTTGATCGTTCGCTGCGGTTACACGTATGAATATCGTTTGAATTCGATAATTATCGTGCAAATTCGCACGATAATCGTTACGTGTAAACGCACCATAATACTTACCTCAGTGCAATCAGCTCGGCCATCTTCTCATACAGTCTGCCTCAGGCAATGGCATAGCATTGACCAGTGATAGCAATCTAATGACTGTGGTAATAGTCCCTTGGGGGGACTTAAAAAGTGTTAAAAAAAAAGTATATATATATATATATGTTTTTTAAATAGTCTACCTCATAAAAGTTTAAATCACCCCCTTTCCCAATTTAGGCCCCCTTCACACGTCCGGAAAAACCATCCGGATTTCCTATCAGGAAATCCGGACGGATTTCCGGACCCATAGACTTTAATTGGTCACGGATTTTTCCGGAAGGGTTTCCGTTCCGGAAAATATATCCGGAAAAAATAGGACATGTCCTATTTTTGTCCGGAATTCCGTCCCGGACGCCCCCATAGAAGGCTATGGGGGCGCCGGAATCACGGGCACTTTCCTGATGTACATCAGGAAAGTACCCGTGATTCCGGATGATTGAGAGCCCGCCGACACCCCCGCTGCCGGAACGCCGCGCCGCCACCACCCAAGGGATCCCTGCAAGCGGACATCAGCTGCCGCCGCCCGGTGACCCAGCAGCGCCGCATCGCATCACCCCGCGCCGCATCGCATCACCCCGCCGCCCGCTGACCCCGCATCGCATCACCCTGCCGATGACCCCGCCGCGCCGCATCGCATCACCCCGCCGCTGCCACCCGATGACCCCGCCGCCGCATCGCATCACCCCGCCGATGACCGCGCCGCATCACCCTGACACCACCCCGACCTCTGTTCCCCCCCCCCCCCCTCCTCGAGGCCGCAGCAGGTTGCACCCGCCCGACCGGGACTCCCACCAGCTGCCGCCGCTGTTCTTCCGCCGCCGACAGGTGAGATACACAGCCCTCTCCCCCCCAATACTAAAACTCCCACCATGTCCTGCTAACAGGCCATGATGGGAGTTGTACTTCTGCAGCCTGTGGCCATCCAGGTTGCAGGAGTACAACTCTCATCATGTCCCTGTTGACAGGTCATGATGGGAGTTGTACTTCTGCAGCCTGTGGCCATCTAGGTTGCAGAAGTACAACTCTCATCATGCCCCTGTTCGAAACACTTTTTTTTTTACTCATCAGGAAATCCTGAAGGTTTTTCCTGATGATTTCCTGATGGTAAAAACGGATTACTGTCAGGAAATCCTGATACTATCCTGATGACTTTTGAGGTCTCCTGATCAGGATTTCCTGACAGTAAAAACTGACACGGACGTGTGAATGGGGCCTTACAGATACATGTAAAAATAAATGAATAAATAAACATATTAGATATTTATAATATGTACAGTGTGTAATACATACGAGGAACAGTGTAAACAAAAAGAGGAAAGAAGCTTCAGGATTGCGGATTTTTTGTCAAATTATCTATCGAAAAAATTATAAAAAGAGACATAAATAAAAACACAAAGGAAAACACAAAAATGAAAAAATGTCCTTCTCCGTAACGCCACAATAGGCTGCAGAGGCATTAGCATTTTATAACTTCTTATCCTCCATTCATACGACATGGGATAGTAGTAGTAGTAGTAGCAGTAGCAGCAGCAGCAATAGAAATAAGTGTTTGGTTTCAGGCTCGAGTTCCTTGTATCCAAAGCCCTGCATACACCCTGTATCACTGTACTTATGTCAAAACTTGACAGCACAGGTAGAGTATTAGATAATATGAAGCTAATAGCATTTCCCTGAGGCTGTGCATGCTGTGTCGTAAGGGACAAGTCTGCAGGTATTTACAAATCCAGAACTCCAAAGACTAAGTTTCGGTATTCATGCCTGCCATTTCCACCCTGACTCTCTACAGTCATGTAAAGAGGAAGTAACATCAATATATAGATGTAGCAGTGCTGACATTTTGCCATTACCAGGTATTATATGCTTCATAGGAAAATCCGAATATTATGTTCTACAACAAATTTATACAAACATTTGTCCAGTTTATATAAATTGTTACATAGGAGTTAGGAGGTTTGGATTGATGTTATCCCTTAGCTCAGGGATAGGAAACCTTGGCTCTCCAGCTGTTGCAAAACAACAACTCCCATCAGGCATGATGGGAGCTGTAGTTTTGCAACAGCTGGAGAGCCAAGGTTCCCTACCCCTTTGGAATTGCAGTACTCAGTATGAGCTCCAAAAGTCTTCTTGTACCCCAGTAGAGGCGAGCCTTCATCTGGCTAATCAGATCACATATGCCAGTACGCCCAGTAATTGATTGTAGCATTTTCTGTACCCTTGGTAATAGTAAACAGAGGTCATCGCTGACGTTCAGCAAACACTGGCATTGAGAATGTTTTCTTTGTCAATTAAATGAGCTTTCCAGCAGGAGGAACAATAACTCACTGTGTATAGAGAGAACGCTTCCAGACCCAAGTTTGGTCTAAAAGATCAATAAATATCTGTACTTTAGTCTTTAAACTAGACAATTGTATAAATGAATGTGAAGTCATACAAATGATAATTCATCTGATAATAAAATCTAAATCTTCACTCTTCTGCCTGTAAGGTGTGTGTGTGTATGGTGTATGTGTGTGTATATATATATATATATATATATATATATATATATATATATTTACACGGCTGAATAACAATTATTGAGAGGGCAGCCGTCTTGGTAAATAGATGGCCGCTAATAATGATTATTATCAGTATTAGTGGCCGTTTATGTTACAAGGCCGCCGCCTTCTCTGATATTATTATGCAGCGGAAACGCAGCCTAACAGATGATTGGCTAATTGAAACTTGGGCAAGTTCAGGGAAATACCCTAAAATAAATATATATATATATATATTCATAGCTAAGCTGTAAACCAGTGCTTCTCAAACTGTGAGGCGGGCCTCACCAGTGAGGCGCCCACTAGTTGTTGGTGAGGCCCAGCTGATGAACCAGTATTCACAAAATTAACAATGATCTTTTGCTGTTTGCAAAAATCTTCACTTTAGCAACATTATTAATTTATTTTGTACTTGATTTATTAGTATTTAGTATGGGAAATGGGTGAATGGTAGCCCTAGCATTATTTTCAGCTTTTAAATGGACTTTCACCCCGGTAGTGAGGCCCAGGCACCCTCTTAGTCAGTCTCGTGAGGGCCAGGCATTGCTTTGGTCTGTTCGGTGAGGCTCCAATAGAAAAAGTTTGAGAAGCACTGCTGTAAACAACAGTTAAAGGGGTACTCTGGAGAAAAACACTTTTTGCTAATACAGTACATTGTTTTAAACCCTTAATGACGGCAGGCATGTACGCCCCTGCCGTCTGGGCCTTAATGCAGCAGGGTGTACATGTATGCCCTGCCGGGGCACCGCATGTGGAGCGAGCTCAGGAGCGGTGCTCGCTTCATAGAGGGTGAGGACTAACTGCTATGAGCAGCCGGGTCGTCACTGTCAATGACGGGCCACCGCCGCACCATTAACAGCTCAAATGCTGCAATTGTGCCGTGACCTTGCAGAAGCGTTTAAGTGTAAGGGCCCTATTCCACCGGACGATTATCGTTCGCATAATCGTCAACGATTAACGATCTCAAACGTCCGCTATTGCGAAAGACCTGAAAACGTTCACTTATTTCCATGGAACGATAATCGTTACTTATGATCGTATTTGCAATAGTTTTTTCTTCGCTATTGCGTTCGTATCTACTGCGAACGACCGAACGACGTCTTATTCAATGCAAACTATTTGCGAATGTTTTGCGAACGAGCAACGATAAAAATAGGTCCAGGTCTTATAAAGCGAGAAAACCTGAAATCGTATGATAAAGAATCACAAACGCAAGGATAAAACGCCAGAGAATAACAAATACCTAGGATTTTTTGTTGCCTTTTATTTACAAAAAAGCTTAGTAGCCCTCTTGATCTGCAAAACTGTCTCTTATGTCTATGGAAACCTTATAGGCAGGCCATACACACCATGGTCCACCTTTGACTCCACTATTAACTTAGGGCCCTATTCCACCGGACGATTATCATTTGCATAATCGTTTTAACAATCTCACACGACCGCTATTGCGAAAGACCTGAAAACGTTCACTCATTTCCATGGAACGATAATCGTTACTTATGATCGTAATTGCAATCGTTTTTTCTTTGCTATTTCTTCGCTATTGCGTTCGTATCTATTGCGAACGACCGAACGATGTCTTATTCAATGCGAACGTTTTGCGAACGAGCAACGATAAAAATAGGTCCAGGTCTAATAAAGCGATCAACGATTTCTCGTTCGGTTGTTAATCGTTAACTGCATTTCAACCAAATGATTATCGTTTAGATTCGAACAATTTAACGATAATCTGAACGATAATCGTCCGGTGGAATAGGGCCCTAAGTGGCAGGAGCAGCTACTGTCACTTACCGGTAAGGACCCCGCAGCGTGTCCCGATCGCATTGCCTGACTGCCAGAGACATACAGCTTACCTCTGTGTAGTCACATCTTCAGTCTTCTGATAGTCTGCCTCAGGCTATTCACTTCCTGGTATTTTACATAACATACAGTATGAGTATAGACCTAGGGGGAGATTTATCAAACATGGTGTAAAGTGAAACTGGCTCAGTTGCCCCTAGCAACCAATCAGATTCCACATTTCATTTTTCAAAGAGTCTGTGAGGAATGAAAGGTGGAATCTGATTGGTTGCTAGGGGCAACTGAGCCAGTTTCACTTTACACCATGTTTGATAAATCTCCCCCTGTATTTCTATATGTAGACCCTTAAAAATAAAATGTAGTAAGGGATCTGGAGCTTAGAACTGACACGATAAAGTATTAAGGCTGTTTACATGTCTAAATTATTATTATTACAATGTATGCGTTTCCCAATGATAACGGGTCAAAGTGAAAGCTCATGGTGCATTTACACAGGCAGATTTATCTGACAGATTTTTTAAGCCAAAGCCAGGAACAGACCATAAACAGGGAATGGGTCATAAAGGATAGACTGAGATTTCTGCTCTTTTCAAATCCATCCCTGACTTTGGCTTCCAAAATCTGTCAGATAAATCTGCCTGTGTAAACACACCATCAGAATGAAAAATTATAAAATTATCGGTTGAGATTGAGTGATTAAACATAAAAATCAGGTTGTACAATGTAAATGTTCTTGTCCGACTTTTCCTGTTGAAGTAGGCTGAAGCTTCGATCATACTTGCTTTCGAAAAATGTCAGCATATTCACCATGTTTGGATAGATGGAGACTTCCATCTGATGGCTGCTCTTTGGTCTTATTGACAATATGTGGGCCATGAATATTAAAGAGAATATGTCGCCTTATCTGACAAGCCTGTCTGAGTAAGTGATTGGTTGGATTTGCATAATATAGGGATTCTGGAGCATGGTTGTGAGATAGCTGTGTAATAATTATAAGTGTTAGTATAGGCTGTAACAAATGTATTCTCAAAGAAAGAAGGTTTCTATTCCAACACAGAAGTATTCTTTACTGTAACAGCGGTATGAACTCTGCCAGAGGTAGCTGTCATGGTGAACTCAATAAAAAGGCTTATAAGAACATAAATATACAAACAAAAAATAAAAACATAAACATATATAACATAAAATGTAAACTTATAAAACATATATAACATAAAATGTAAACATAAAATGTAAATATACCAACACAGAAATATTCTTTACTGTAAGAGTGGTATGAATTCTCTACCAGAGGAAGCTGTCATGGTGAACTCGATAAAAAAAACTTCCAAAAGGGCCTGGATGGGATTTTTTTTCATGTAAATTACAGTATATTACATGTTATAGTAATTACATTCTAATAAAGTGTTTTTGATACTGAGCCTTTTTTTAGGTTTGGTAGGAATTTTTTTTTTCTAAGGTGAGGAAATTTTGGTTATTTTTTTTTTTGTCCCTCTAAATCAGGCCTGCAATATAACTGGGTGTAACCATTCCATTGTCATACAGAGATTTTCCTACCTGCAGTGATATTGTTAGGCTGCATTCACGTGTTCCGTGAAGTTGTCAGATTTATAGCCGATTGCTTCGTATTGGGCTATTCACATGTTTAGTGTTTTCAATACATGTCACAACTTGGAACAGAAGCACGGCACGAATTCCCCATAGAAATCCATGAGATCCGTGTTTTTCACGGATGTGACATCCACGTTCATCCGTGAAAAATACGCATGTGATGTAGTCAGTGCAATTTAAAATGCTTTAAACAGTTCCGTGAAAAACACAGACAAGGATGCAAAATGGATGGTTTTACATGGATCACAGAGGTAGCCAGTGGACACTGAATGTGTGAATGCAGCCTTAGCCAGAAACACACCCCATTGACAAGGGAGTGGTAACACCCAGTTGTTAATTTCTTCATGCATTTCCAGGAATAACAACAGATGGGGGAAATAACAGAGAAGAGATGGGCCTTTTTAAGAATTTCATTTAAAGAATAGCTAATACCTAGTATTACATTATTATATGTTTTTATACATACAATTATACATCATTATTGATATTTTTGCCCAGTTGCTTCTCGCCCCCAGTGTGACGATATCCCCTACCTTCTGTGATGCCTGATTCCAAGGGGAAGGGCTATTGTCACACTGGGGGCGCCAGGCCCGCCTCTAGTGCATGGAGCCAGGCCGGTGCACAAGAAGAAAACTGCTGAGCGGGGGAACCAGGCGACGCTTTGAAAAAAGGGCTTTGACACCAGGATCTCTTCCTCCCAGGACACTGAGGAGGAAGGTATGTGTGTTGCCTTCCCCCTCGGTGCTGGTCCTGTGCTGTTAGTCAGGGTAAACTCCACTCTGGAGCACCTTTAGGGGCACTGCAACGTCATCCGTATGATGCGTCTGTGCTCCTTAATGGCGTTTACACTGACTTACAGCACTAGACCAGCACTGAGGAGGAAGGCTACACACATACCTTCCTCCTTAGTGTCCCGGGCGTTATAGAGGGCTATCAGCAGGTTAGATTCATCTAACCTGCTAATAGTTCCCCTTTAAAGCAACTTTGTACTCACAATCTGCCCCCCCAAACCGCTTGTACTGTCAGCTGCTTTTAATCCATGATCTGTCCTGGGGTCCGTTTGGCAGGTGATGCAGTTATTGTCATAAAAACAACTTTAAATTGTGCAGCTTTGTGTCAAATTGGTGTGGCCTAAAGTGTGTATCCACCCTAGGAATGCACCGCCTCTCCGTCCCTCCTCCCCTCCTCTTAATTAGGAATGCCCCCAGGCAGGATTTTTCCTATTCATCACTTGTGTGAACACTGCACAGGTGCCTTAACGATCCAACACCTGTGCAGTGTTCAGACAGGTGATGAATAGAAGAAATCCTTCTAGGGACATTCCTAATGATGGGGAGGAGGGACAGAGGGGTGTCGCAAGCCTAGGGCATGGGTATTCTAGGCCACGCCAATTTGACACAGGGCTGCAAGTTTAAAAGTTGCTTTTTAGGACAATAACTGCATTACCTGCCGAAAGGACCCCAGGGCAGACCTTGGATTAAAAGCAGCTATCTGACGGTACAAGTGGTTTGAGGGGGGGGGGGGGGGCAGATTGTGGGTACAGAGTCACTTTAAAAAATCAGTGATACTGAGAGTGAAAAAAATGTTTATCTTTGACTTAAAAAGAAAAAAAATTACCCAGACCATAAATTATATAAATGTATGAAAATGATGGGAATGGGCGTAACTTCTAGATTTTGGTTTGCTGATACTAGTCAGACTACTGCTGTCTGTAAGTGGGCTTACGTTGTATTACCGGGGGCTAATGGCGTTTTCCATATAATGGTGGTTTATTATGTAGTCATTAGCATGTTGGCATTTGCTAGGGGTAGATGACCCAAAGGTGTTCTATTATCGTGGACTTACCAAGGGGCACATCTGCAAAGGACAGCAGTCGTTTTCTCATTAACACCCGTCTATCAACAGCAAACTACATTACAGCTACAGCAGTGTTTTCCCAGTCGGTGAGATAACAAGAAATGCCACATCAATCCTTAATGTGTTCCTTCCTCGCAGATGTCCCGAGCATCTGGATAGCATTGAGATCCATATGATACAAGTAATGATAGCAACAAGCGTGATAGTGAGGCATGGCTGTGTAAATGAGACGTAAATTATAAATGTCATTTTAACTGTTTGTCTCTTGTTTTTTTTCTTTTGGCTTTATGTTTCTTCTGTATAAATTACATGCAGTATTGCCAATCTGATTTTTTTTTTCCCAGACAACTGATCTAAAAATTTCTATACAGCCTATATTTCTCACAGTAAGATTGGTATATCGAAATGAATCAGCATGTCTATTGCTCAGAAAAGTAATATTACTCCATAAGTAAACTATTTAATGATAAATCTGGTTACATGCTAAGTTCACTCCAAAAAATAGGAATTCATGTTAAAGAGGACCTGTCACCCCCGTGCCGGGGTGACAGGCTCCCGACCCCCCACTAAAGCACCTTATACGTACCTGATTGCGCCGGGTCCCGCTTCTTGAGACGGTCGGGTGACAGAGATTTCAGCGACCGAAGCCTGGCGCGCGCTCTCTTGAGATGAGTCCAACTCTCATAGAGAATGACTGGTGAGTCCGACGCTCCTTCATTCTCTATGAGCGTTGGACTCATCTCAGGAGCGCGCACGATCAGGTACGTATAAGGTGCTCTAGCGGGGGGTCGGGAGCCTGTCACCCCGGCAAGGGGGGTGACAGGTTCCCTCTAAGGCTGCTTTCAAGGCTCATATTGGTACCCTCCGTATCGGTACCTCCGTATCGGTCCCCAGATTCTGTGTTATAAATAGACCCATGGGTACTGCACGTGACCTGTGGCTCTATTCATTCCTATGCAGGTGCCAGAAGGATCCGGGTAAGCTGGAAGAGCGCACTACTTTGTTCTCTCCAGCACATCCATAGGAATGATGAGAGCCGTCAGAAAAGTGCTTTCTCTGCCCTCTCTGGCACCCCCATAGGAATAAATAGAGCCGTGGCTCTCTTCATAACACAGAAGCCAGGTGGCTGATACAGAGATCAACAGGGGGTTCGGTGGCCGGTCCCCCCCCCCCCCCCCCCCATGATCTCTCACTTGTCCGTTAGGGGACAAGGGGACAAGTTAATTTTTCTTGGACTAGCCGTTTGAATCAGCAGCTATTTTTACAATTTACTTCCAACAATAAGGCCATTTGGTATTTAGTAACAGCAAAATAAGAGACCTAATGGAGGAAGTGGTGTCAGTTGTCCCTCTGCTTTGTACAGATTGGCCTAGTAAAGATAATGCTCATTGACCATACACAGCCCTGTACGTGCCTCCTGTACACGTCTCCTGTACACGTCTCCTGTACACGCCCCATGTGCAAGCCCCCCTGTACACACCTCCTACATGCCCCCTTGTACACATTGGCACACACCAGCCAGGTGTGGATCCGGAGCACTGAAGAGTGCCAACAATCGGTGAGCTGATTATCTTTCTTTCACTTGTGTACACACCTCCTGTACATGCCCCCTGTACACACCCATGTACACGCCCCCTTTACACACCTCCTGTACACCCCCCCTGTACACACCCATGTACACGCCCCCTTTACACACCTCCTGTACACCCCCCCTGTACACCCCCATGTACACGCCCCCTTTACACACCTCCTGTACATGCCCCCTGTACCCGTCCCCTGTAAACTTACCGATCTAAGGGTCTGCCATCTCATAGTAAAATGCAGTGATGATTTCCATGCTAATATTTTCTGTTTAGTTTGGCTTATTTGGCTGTATACGAGCCTCGGTAGTGGTAGTTTTTGTTTCTGTTGTCTGAAAGCTGGCTTTATACAGTACATTTGGCTTCATTATACTAGCATTAAAGCATCATTTATGGGTTTGTGAAGCATCTTTGTTCTCATCTGAAAGCCTGGCTTTTAGTGCTTATTTGATCTCGGTTATTACAATCAAGTAACAACCTTTAGTTTTACTTAGTAATATAGTTGCTTTTATGAGGTAGCTGTCTACTGTATCACTGTACCATAGACTGTTTAAGTACCGAGATCGTTCCTTTCAATGTCAGGGCACAGCAGTGTGAAAATTAAATTAGCTCTCAATACAAAAACATTTACGCATACAATATTCCGTTATTAGGAGCTAAGTGTTACTGCAGGAGCGTTCAGGACCTGCACTGGTGATTTGTTCCTTGTGGGACTGACCAAACCTAATGAAACATGATGCATATTGTTAATAAAAAAAAAAAAAGAGCCCACAACGTTTTCCTTATTATTATTATTTTTTTTATAATAATTATTATTATTATTATTATTGATCTTTTCAATAATTGGTGGACTTTATAGCAGGCAGTGGCATGTATATTGGAGAGGGGGCCACATAGTAAAGACTGGTATGATGTAGAACAATTTTAACCAAAGGGCAATATGTATAATTCTGTGCGTTGTTCCGCCAGTCATTTTTTTTCTATGTAACTTTCACAAATTTCCTGCACTTATTATGCAATTGTTTGGGTTTTTCTTTTCTTGTTTTTTTTAATGTCCTGACTGTTTGTAGTTTCAAAAAAGAAAAAACTTTAATAAAAAACGATCTGATTTAAAAAAAAAGATTGGTATAAATGGTAATGTACTGCATACCAGTAATGTTGCAGTGCTCAGTTATGGGACTGAGAGATTGAAGTGGTGGATTGACGTGGTGGGATGTTCAGAGATTACACAATATTCAATTTAGCATCAAAATCAACTTGAGGCTATGTTGACACTACGGATGAGACCGGCCATTCCGTGACTCCGGCCGGGTCACGGAACGGCTGGTCTCAGCCCGGATCATCACGGCCGGTACTTAAGTACTGGCCGGATGATCTTTCCTCCGTGGAGCTCTGATGCGGGCGCATCAGCACGCGCCCGCATCAGAGCTTCCCATAGCCCACAGTGAAGCAAGCGGCCGGAGCTGCTCGCTTCACTGTGTGAACTTCCAGGTCCTTCTGCGGGCGGAATTCATTGAAACTACCCACAGCTCTATTCAAAACAAAGGAGGCGGGGGAGATTGCCCAGGGGTGGGTGGGGGTACAGAGGTTGGTCCCCCTGCGATCTCGTACTTGTCCCCTAAACAGTTTGTACCCTATGGGAGTGTAACTGCTGGTAATATCTTCAAATTTTTATAACATGCTATTATTTTCCCTTTAACATTAAAGGAGAAGTCCGGCAATTTAAAAAAATTGTCAGCTGGCAGAGGCAGGGGGGACATGACAAACAATCATTAGTTACCTCAACCCGTTCCCGCAAAGCACTTTGTCACAAGCCCCGAGACCCTTGCTGGAAGGTATTTACCACCGAGTTCTGTTGACGCCAGGACTCTGGGGAAAATGTCTGACCCAGCTGATAAATTGCCCAGTCAGCCAATCAATGACTGCAGCAGTGTCCCGCCCGATTCGCCGACTGGCTGAGCAGGCAGTCTATCAACGTCAGCTTTGAAGGAGATCCCGGAGCCCGGAGATCCCGGAGCCCAGAGTGGCAATGCAGCGCTGCAAAGGCACAGGGAGAGGCAGGTAATGATTTTGTATTATGTACCCCCCTGCCCCGTCATTTGAGGGTTTTTTTTTTTAAATTGATGGATTTCTCCTTTAATTATTGTCATGATATAAAATAAAAGCTTAGTGTAAAGCAACAAGGCAAAGCTGCAGGAAATATCCTTTAATCCACCAAGAACTTTATATGTTTCTTAATTTAAACAGAACCTAATCTTCATACATTATTACTGAGGAAATCTCCCTTCCTGTAGAACAGGTGTTGTTCTGCATATCCCATGACTGCTTATACTTCACTGACAACTGTTCTTATTCCATGTGTCCTCACAACTATTTAACACACACACTTGTAAATGTTTTACAGGCGGGTATCAGAATTATAAAGGACTTAAAGGGGTTGTGTCACAAAGAGAACTAGGTCTATAGTGATGCATTATGTTGAATGAAACATACTTTAAATGTACAAGCATTTCTTAAAATGTATTGTTTATGATATATAGAGTCACTAATCCCCCTGTGTGCTGCTTTGTTTGATAACCTGTTGCCCTTGGTTAAGGCCCACCAGGCTTCCACTATATTGAGTCACTCATGCTCAGTTTAAAGGGGGTTATCCAGCGCTACAAAAACATGACCACCTGGGACAACACCACTCGTTTCCAGTTCAGGAGTGGTTTGCAATTAAGCTCCATTCACTTAAATGGAATTGAGTTACAAAATCCCACCCAAACTGGACACGAGTGGTGCTGTCTCTGGAAGAAGGTGAAAAAAAAGTAGAGCCCGTGGAGCCTCATTTAAGAGTCTCGAAACACAGCACTAGCTAGATATCCCTCCGGGAAGGGCCCAGTCAAGGTGTGGCTCCTGTACGGAGACCACCACAACCACCATATTAAGTGGCCCTATAAGTCAATGTAATGACAAGGGAAAAACCAAGACCAGATATCCATCCACACACAGCTGTTTCAGGGTGTTGCCCCTCATCAGTGTGGAGCAGGATTTTGGCTAGGTGGGAGCAATGCCTAGTAGAGCCATAAGAGAAACAGATCACTGATCCCAGTGAGACCAGCCAAACGATAACACTGCCGGCTGCTAGTGAAAGCGCTCAATGCAGTGAAATCCTAGGAGTTTTGCCCCCTGGTAAACATGAATATGCAAAAGAAGAGCCTGTGGAGCCTTATTAAAGAGTCTCGAAACACAGCACTAGCCAGATATACCTCCGGGAAGGACTTAGCCAAGGGGTGGCTCCTGTAGGGAAACCACCAAAACCACCATATTGAGTGGCCCTATAAGTCAATGTAATGACAAGGGGAAAACCAAGGCCAGATATTCATCCACAGACAGCTGTTTTGGGGTGTTGCCCCTCATCAGTGTGGAGTAGGATTCTGGCTAGGTGGGAGCAATGCCTAGTAGAGCCATAAGAAAAAAAGATTGTTGATCTCACGGAGACCAGTCAAACGATAACATTGCCGGCTGCTAGTGAAAGCGCTCAATGCAGCGAAATCCTAGGTTAGGACAAAGAAATCCATTAGTGGAGAAGAAGGTAACCGACCAGTATAGTTGCAAAAAAGTGCCGTATTTTTTTGCTGCTGCAGTGATTTCCTATGGACGTTGGAGTTATCTCTTCTTATTTATTGAGCGCGGAGACTGTTCTCCACAGCAGGAGCGGGTAAGTATCGCGGTCCCTATTGGGGGGGTCGGATGGGCTCTGCCCCGGGTGCTGGGGTGGCAGGTTCCCTTTAATGAAAAAAAAAAAAAAACATTTTGCCTAGCATGCATGCTTGGCTGGGCTGTATATAATTTTTTTTTAAGCATTGAAGAAAAATTTTGGAAATATAGAACTATATAACTATGGGTATTTACATGTGTTTGTTCAAATCATCTACTATTCTTTCAGTAAAATAAATGTTATTTAACTGAAGGAATAGTAGATCCTTGGAACAAACGTTAAGCAGATGTGGTTGGTAAATCTACAGTAACTGAATTTACACATGCCAAAAAAAAACATATCTATACTATGATAAACTACTAGGGGAAATTATATTTTATGTTTCTATGAGAATTACCTCCTAGCATTCCAATGGATGCAGTGCATGTCAGAAATCAAAGAAATCCCCAGCATATGCTTGAACTATGGGGATTTTTTAGCATGCCCTTACATCTGCAAAGATTGTTTCCCTTCATTTTTACAATGTTTGTATAGGGTTATATATAACCTCATTTACCTGCCTTGTAATTACCTGCATATTTGTGGTACAGAATTCTCATAGAAGCACACCATACACTATGTGTGAACATGACCTAAGAATTCAGCATAATCAGTCAATGTATGGAACTCATAGATGTTGTTTGTTCATTGCTAACAGTTGTGGTTGGATGTAACAATGAGATCTCTTAAGAGTGACATGTTTCGGGGGAGACACTGTGAATATGTGGATAAATTAGTGACAAAATGTGGAACTTCAGCGAACGAATGTGGAATTACAGTGAACGATTAACGATCATTTTAGGTTCAGATCAAAGATCAACGACATACGAACGATTTTTCAATCGTTGCCAGCAATTACACAGAACGATTACCGTTTAAATTCGAACGATATAACGATTTTTCGCACTATAATCGTATCGTATAATAGGGCCCTTAGAGTAAGATGTTGAGTGGATACATCTGGGATTATTACATGCCCTCATACTTTCGGCATTGTCTTCCCATTATACAGGTGGGATCCAGTTTACCTTGGAGCGCTGCTTGTCATTGAATATCGGGTTTAGCAGATGAAGGGTTAATTACTGACCAGAAGGAAATCTTCCCTTTCTACAGTTTGCAATCTTCACAAACTACATTTCTTATCGGAGAACATTATGTGGTGTAACCTGCCCTTTTAAGATAATGCTTTCTTTCCTATATACGAGCATTGGCAAAGAGGGTTTTTGTTACTTTTGTCTATTTTGCAGAAAGCAGACTTAATACATTTCATTTTATAATACTAATATTCCAAACAGTATTTATGGGTCTGTGAAGCAGCCTTTGTTCTCTGCTGAAAGCCTGGCTGATAGGTATCTAGGATAAATGCATTCTGCTATAAAGTTTCATAGTACTTGAAGCCTGGAATCGTCAAGTACATGCTGATTATATATTACCCATACATGTGCACTTCAAGAGCTTCGTACTCTAAATGCCAGCTATTGCACAAAAGAATAATATGCCCTTCCAGACAAATATACTGGGGAAGTACAAAGTTAAATGGATTTGTATGTCATCTTTGGAAAACTTTTTAGGCTTTGCTCAATATAACTTTAATTTTAAAAAAGGAATCCTTTTATTCTTTAATGTTTTGCTCTAATTTCTTGGTTGTCAGTGTTTTCATCCATTTCAGCACTAGAGATGAGCGAACCAGCCGAGGTTCGGCTTCTGATTCCCGCTGTCTGCCTGCTCTGTGGAGATGTTGGATACAACTATGAGGACCGCCTGGAAAACTGGGATACAACCATAGCCATAGGCTGTATCCCAGTTTTCTAGGCGGTCCCCAGGCTGTATACACCCTTTCCACAGAGCAGGCAGACAGCGGGAATCAGAAGTCGATAGTTCAGGTTCATACGAACCCGAACTTCGGCTGGTTCGCTCATCCCTATTCAGCAGCACCCTTACTTGGTCTGCCTATCCATAAATTCCTCTAGCAACCAGATCATCTGGCCAAATATAGGAAGTGTTAGGAACAGTTATAATACCGGTTGTGAGCGGAGCTCCAAGTCATTGGGGCAATCTCCAGGAGCTCCATACCAGGCGGTGTTATAACTATGATTCCTCTTAAAGAAAATTTGTCACTAGATTTATGCTGCCTTAAATGAGGACAGCAAAAACTAGTGACAGAAATGCTGAACAGATCAGTGTATTACTTGTGTAATTCTGTTCAGCCTTTCTCCTAATATGCAGGAGAATAGGATTCTCGACACACCCTTCACCCCGCCCTCCAGCCGCTGATTGACAGCTGACTGCCTGTACACAGCATGGATAGATACTGCGAATCAGCAGCTGGTGGGGTTTTTTCTTGTCTGTTTTTTTTTCTTCTCATGAACATTTAAGACTACTGAGCTCATGCATATAATGGAGAGGACTACTTATTGTCCATGTTATTCAGGAGGATATCTCTGGATCAGCTGCACAGAACAATGTGAGTGATACATCATTCTGTTCAGCTTCCCTGTCACTAGTTAATGCTACCCTGAGATAGGGCAACTTAAGCCTACTGAGAGAGTCTCTCTAAATACTGCAGTGTGAATCATGTATCATTGTACAAAAGGAATCGGTCACTGTTTTATATTGTATCGCCATATTGTAATTATTATAACGTTTACATCTTCTCTCTCTTTTCAAAGCTGTGTGAGGGTTAGTTTTTTATTTCTAGCTGTTTTTATTGGTATAATTTTGGGGTAGATATGACTTTTTTTTTATCACACTTTTACCTTTTTAGTTGGGGGGGGGGTGTTAAAAGCAGCAATTTGGCAAAGCAGCTTTCGGGTATACTGGGGTTGAAGGGATGGGATCGGAAATATCTTGGATCACAGCTGCTGTCAACAGGTTTTAGCTCCTTAGCTCTTGAGCCGACTCCATACTAAGTCCCTACATCATACGGTAATATTATGTTAAAAAAGGAGGGTAAAAGAAGACAAAGCTTTGAAATTTATGATAAAAGTAAATATAAAAGTAAACACACTTGTTGGCACTGTTTACCAGGCGGGGGTTTCTACTAATGCAAGAAAAAGTCATCTCTATTAGAGAACACAGGTTCTAATTCCTCCCTGATCCCTTTCATTTCTGTCTGACATAGGGTAAGGAGTGGGGCTAAGCCGAGGAGGGGGCTTTTGCTACCACTTTTTCAGATTTTTTTTTTAATTAATTCAAAAATAAGAACAAAAGAGAAGTATATTAAAGAAGGGATTGGTAATTCTTTTCTCTATATATGATCTACATTGTTTCTTTCAAAGAAAGATTGTCAAAAGCATTATGACTTAGCACAAGAATATTAAGAGACTATCGGGGAAGAGAGAAGAATAGTCTTATATTTCTTCTCTCTTTGCCCAGTAATGCCTTCTGTACCACACAAGGGCTCAGCTGAGACGCTCCTTTTATAGCAGGGCAATTATTGATCTACACTGAATTAGCGGTAGACACATTCATCATTCAGTCGTGTATTGACAGTATAGATTAGAGAAAATCTGTCGCTTACAAATAAGTGAGACTTGCGTTTAGGCTAATTTCCTCCTAAGAGAGTCAAAGTATATTAGAGAGAGGAAGAGTATATTAGAGACATAATAATTTTCACAACAGTTTAAAGTGTGTGCCAAATGTATACGCTATCAACGGTGTAAGGGTCCTATTACACGGAGGGATTTCTAACGATTAACGACTAACGATAAATGATCGCAAACGAGATTGTCGTTATCCTGAAATCGTTCACCATGTTACAATTTTTACTATGATCGTTATTGCGATCGTTACTATGATCATTTATTCCATCTGATCCCAACAAAACAATGGTCAATGTGCAGTTACACTGAACGATTACTGAACAAATGCTGAACTTGAGCGAACGGATGTGGAATTACAGCGAACGATTAGCGAACGATTAACAATAATTTTAGGTTCAGATCTAAATCAACGATCAACGACATACACACAATTTTTTGATCGTTGCCTTCAATTACACAGAATGATTATCATTTAAATTCAAATGGTTTAACGATTTTTTGCACAATAATTGTCCCGTGTAATAGGACTCTAAGATTGCAGGGGGTCTGACCGCTGGGCACTCCCTACTATCTCCAGAATGGGCCCTGACTCCTTTGTTTTAAATTGAGTAGGAACACGTGCCGCCGCTCCTTTTTAATTTCTAGGGAATTGTCAGTACTTCATTGCTGCCCCCATGACCTCACACTTATCCCTTATACTATAAAGGGAATCTACTGTAAATCCATATTTTTTTTTAAAGAATATTGTGAATTAAACTTAATTTTTCTCTATCTATAGAATGGGTTGCCCAAGTGTAAGATCACAGGGGGTCCGAATGCCGCAACCCCGGCTGTAGCAAAAATCTGACAGGCAGCAGGGGCGATCTTACTTCTCCCTGTGCCCACGGTGCGGCACATGACCAGATCAGGAACCCTTACCGAAAGGCAATTTTCTCTAGGTTGTGATGATGTCATGACTGGGAGGAAATGCCCGTGCCAGCTGATGGATTGTACGCTCAGCCAATGAGTGACTGCAGTGGTGTCCCCTTCCAGTCACTGGCTGAGCAGGCAGTCCATCAACTGGGTCGTGATGTCAGCTCTGCACGATATCCCGGGGTGAGTTGGGATATTTTATGTCCCCCCCCCCCCCCTGCCCCTGCTGTTTGAAAAATGTTTTTCTTGTGTCCGGACTTCTCCTGTACAGGTTAGAAGGGTCAGTCAAGTCAATGGCTGACTCTTTTATTCTCCTAGTAAATAATAGATGTCCACTGACCTCTAATTTCAGTCTTACGGTGGTCATACATCTTCCATAGTTGTCTGCAAACAGCTGTCTCTCCTGATCTCCCCATAAACGTTCAGCTCAGCCAAATGCTCCTTTGTTCTCAGTAGATAGAGGAGGGGTAAGCTGCTGCCAGACAGCTCTGGTGGTGGCTTTCTCTCTGAGAATAAAAAGGTCTGGCAGTTGAGGTCCTTATAGACAGTTGGACAGTCATCGCAAAGTTGCTGATTTATCTGACTTTCGAATGAAGTGTATGGGGACTAAATAGATTACATATGATGCTAATAAATAAAATAATAATAATAATAATAATAAAAATCTAAAGTTATGTTCACACACAGCATATGTTCTGCTCTTCCATGCATTTGAATGAGTATGAGTCCAGCATGCATGAACTTCTGTATGACCATGAGTATGCACGTTTTCTAGCAAAACATGGGTGTTCTCAAGAAGATAAAACACATAGCTGCTTTTTTGTGCTTTTTTGCTGAATCACTGTCACACCTGTCAGTGAGTTGTGTCTGGAATTGCAGCTTCGTACCATTTAAGTCATTGGGCCCTGTTTATGAACAGTGCGTCAATTTTTATGCTGTTGTTTGTGTCTGTTTTTTTTTTTTTGCAACAAATTCATTAGTGTGGGGCATACCCAATGTGCATCTGGAATGTTTTTATGGGATAAAACTAAAAGCTGACCATCCCACCACACTAGAAGGGGTTGGTTTTTAGAATAGTAAACCTGTAAAAAAAAATGATATTTTGCTTAGTAAATTTGTCGGTTGTGGCAGAAGGACTGACCCATGACACACCTACGGCACACCCACTTGGCAGGTTTTTGGACAAAAATGACGAGTTTTGTGGACAAATTGTGTTGCATGCCTTAAGTAAATGCGTTGGTCCATTAAAAGTGGACAGAAAATGGACAAAACCTGACAATTTGCTGCCGGGAACACCTTAGTAAATCAACCCCAATGTGCCTGATCTGCAGTACCACATATAACCTGTGGGCAGGTGTGGAGCTGTTGATGACAAATCAGCCATGTTGATTTTTTTTTTAGGGATGGTCCGAACCTGCCGAGGTTTGGGTTCGTACGAACCTGAACTCTCGGCAATGATGCCCGCTTCTTCCACCTCCGTGGAGAGGGTGGATACAGCCGGAGGACCACCTGGAAAACTGGGATACAGCCTATGGCTATGGCTGTATCCCAGTTTTCCAGGCGGTCCTCTGGCTGTATCCACCCGCTGCACGGAGCGGGCAGACAGCCGGAATCATTGCCGAGAGTTCAGGTTCGGACCATCCCTAATTTTTATATTCTGGACAACCCTTTTAAGATCATGACATTTTTTCCCAGTCCAAATTTTTTAATCCTTTCACACTTTGACCCTATATAAACCAGTAATAGAATATGCGCAGGCAAAGTCGTGTTTGGTTGTATAAAAGCAGAGAAGACAGAAAAGTTAGTTGCAGTGAAATTCTAAATGTTTGCATAGTGTTTATTCTTGGTGGAATACTAAGTGGTGTGCGATCTGTCACCGGCATACAGTGTAATGTTCTTACACTTTCATAGACACATTATATAGCATTGAAGCAGCAGCAGGTGTTTCTGTGGCGTAACATTTGAGTTTAAGGAAAGGCTCGGAAACAAAGAGCTGTCACTTGTCAGGCTCAGTACGGAGCAACTCAAAAGCTGCACCTTCCCTGGATTTTATGCATGTTGTGTAGTGAATAAACCTTAGGAGTAAAGCCACAAAGGCCTTAAGAGCCTCTTGCTGTGAGGAGGCCAAACGTAGATCCTGGTCAATACAAACCCCTCTACTTACACAAAACCATAGTGAATGCATGAATGACGTTGACAACCCGGAATATTCTCCTGAATAGTTTCTGTACATTCTTTCCCACAGAAGTCAACTAAAGGCTCCGTTGTCCTGGACTACGTATTCCGTCACCTAAACCTTGTGGAGATAGATTACTTTGGGCTACGTTACTGTGACAGAAACCATCAGACGGTGAGTAAGAGACAGTGCGCGTTCTGTGTGCCCAAGCATAGCATCTGCCTGTGACCTTTATATTGATGCAGCTCACCCAAGGGTGAAGGAAGCTATAGATGCAATCATGGTCACATAATGGGAATAAGTAGCAATGGACTGCTAAGGATGTGTGCGTTTACTGGCAGATTTCCTGTCACAATTGGCTTTTCAATATCTGGAGATGTTTTCGCATTGAACATTTTTTTTTAAGAAACTAAGTGGATGGAGAAATTATTTATATAGATTCTATGTAGCCATTACTGAGTTCTCCACACTGGTAATACATACTGGCACTCTCCAAGTGGAACCAGTGCACATAAAAGTTGTCACCCAGCTTTCAGCAGACTGCCAGTAGTATTTTTTACCTTGCATGTGGAGACCAAGATAACATGATAAGTCACTTAAAAGCTATTTATTTCTAAGTTTTATTTTACAAAGTTTTTAAAGGAATTTTATTTAAAGTGGACCTGTTAGCATGAATACAGAGGCCATTAAACACTTGTCTAGATAGGGCCGGTCATCATGATTCCAGAATTACCTTTTTTATTTCATGTGCGAGATAAAAGTATTTTTATTAAAGTGGAAATGAGTATTAAGTGCCCAGGGGGTGTTCCAGGCACCTAGGGAGGAGTGGCACAGAGTTCAAATGTAGCCGACTGACCAGCAAAGCTTCGCTAGTACTGTAAATTCGCTCATCCCTAATCGCCACCAAACATTTTTTTTTGTGTTTTTATACACTTGCAAAACATTTTTTTTTATATCTAAGCAAAAACATGCAACTTAAATACCGTATTTTCCGGCGTATAAGGCGACTGGGCGTATAAGACGACCTCTGACTTTTAAGAAGATTGTCAGGGGTTCGCCTTATGCGCTGGAAAATATTAACCCCTGCCTGACTGCAGCCCTGCTGTGGTCAGGCAGGGGTTAGTTGCAGCTAAATTAAAAAAAAAAAATTAACTCACCTGAGGCCCGTTCCCGGCCTCCACACGTCTCTTGGCCCGTTCCCAGCGTAGGCAGTGGGACATACACTGACTGCGCTGGGGATCCTTGAAGCTCTCCCGAGCAGCCGAGTGTCTCATTGGAGAAGCTCGGAGACGTTTGGCTGCCGGAAGAGATTGGAAAAATGACAGAGGCTTCGGGAACTTTCGGAGCCTCTGTCATTCTCCCGAAGCTCTCCCGGCAGCTGAGCGTCTCCGAGCTTCTCCGATGAGACATTCGGCTGCTCGAAGAGCTTCAAGGATCCCCAGCGCAGTCAGTGTATGTCAGCTGCAGCGGGAACAGGCCAGGAAATGCGCAGAGGCCGGGAACGGGCCAGGTGAGTTAACAGTTTTTTGTATTGTGGTCGCCCCATATGGTGGGCATGCGGCCATTTTTGAGCCCTCCCACCGTATGGGGCGACCATACCCAACATTTAAGATGACCCCTGACTTCTAAGATTTTTCAGGATTAAAAAGTCATCTTTTACGCTGGAAAATACGGTAGTCACGTTATGTAGTAACTCAAGCATTTGTACACCATGCACTACCAAAGCCATACATAAATCATGTAAGGGGATATTTGGAAATATATAGGTTTTACAGACTTCTCTGCCACAGGACCTGGGTATGCTCACACATGGCAATCTTGTTGCTGAAAGTTATGTGACTGTCCCATTTATCTAAGCAGCATATTTATGCTAAATATCAAATGATAGTTGAAGACTAGAGATGAGCGAATCGGGTTCGAGTCGATCCGAACCCGAACGATCGGCATTTGATTAGCGGGGGCTGCTGAACTTGGATAAAGCTCTAAGGTTGTCTGGAAAACATGGATACAGCCAATGACTATATCCATGTTTTCCACATAGCCTTAGGGCTTTATCCAAGTTCAGCAGCCACCGCTAATCAAATGCCGAAAGTTCGGGTTCGGATCGACTCGAGCATGCTCCAGGTTCGCTCATCTCTATTTAAGACCATGGTTACCCTGTTATGTTTTTTCCAGGGAGGTTTAGTTCTTCGAGAAGGGCTGTCTATCCAGACAACATTGTTAGACCAGACACTAATGCCTCTAACTTGGAGTTTTTTGTATTGGTATTTTCTATGCTGCTGAAACACACTGAATGGGGAACATGGTGGGAGATCGTCCAATGTAATAAGGGCTTTAGTTGCTGTCTGCGCGGCATTGAGTTGATATCTTTGTTTCTCTCTAAATTATCTAAAAAAAAAAAAAAACTAAAAAAAAAACCTGTTCTCTAAATCTAATATATTCCGCCTATGTGAATGGAATTTTAGGTGGGGAGGCCTCGCCTGCCAACACTTTCTGACCTTTTCCCCTTTGAAGTAAGGAATTTCGAAAGTAAGTTCTATTGGCGAAAGGGACCGGTGTAAATAAAGACATTCTCCTTAGAACATTAATATGCCTTATTATTCGGAGGCAGAGACCGAGCCCATAAAGATCACATGTAAAAAAAAGTGAGGAAATATTCATAAACCTTTCCTTAGAGAATTTTTTTTCTTCTTTCTATTTGGATCTGTTCCTAATTTTAGTGAAAAGAGACTCCAGGATGAATGGATCTCCTAAAGGTAGTGTGAAGGCTACACTCCCATTCCTGTCTGGCACTGCTGTGGCTGCTCACACATGTGGCTGGTTCTGATTTCACCCTAATGTTTTAGTGCTTTACATCAGGGATGGGGAACCTTCGGCCCTCCAGCTGTTGCAAAACTACAATTCCCATCATGCCTGGACAGCCAAAGCTTTGTCCTGCAGGAAGTGATGTATTCTTTCCTGTCTGACACAGTGCTCTCTGCTGCCACCTCTGTCTGTGTCAGGAACTGTCCAGAGCAGGAGAAGATTTCTGTGGAGATTTGCTGCTGCTATGGACAGTTCCTGACATGGACAGAGGTGGCAGCAGAGAGCACTGTGTTAGACTGGAAAGAATACACCACTTTTTTTTTTTTTTTTTTTAAATAGAAGTTTTTTTTACAAATTACTATAATCTTGTGACAACAGTTGATTTGAAAACTTTTCTTTCTTCTCCGGAGTACTCCTTTAGGCTGGGGTCACACTACATATATTTCAGTCAGTATTGTGGTCCTCATATTGCAACCAAAACCAGGAGTGGATTGAATACACAGAAAGGCTCTGTTCACACAATGTTGAAATTGAGTGGATGGCCGTCATTTAATGGCAAATATTTGCTGGTATTTTAAAACAACGGCTGTTGTATTGAAATAATGGCCGTTATTTACTGTTATATGGCGGCCATCCACTCAATTTCAACATTGTATGAACAGAGCCTTACTGTGCTTTCAATCCACTCCTGGTTTTGGTTGCAATATGAGGACCACAATACTGACTGAAATATACGTAGTGTGAACCCAGCCTAAAAGTGAATGTATTAGTTAGAATAGTAATTTTTTAAAATTCTACCATCTGGTTTATTTTTTAAAACGCCACCCAGTTCCCGCCCCCAGTGTAATGGTATCCCGTCCCCTCGGTGAATGAGCCAGATTTGATTCTAATGGAAGCGCATCACCAAGGGGAGGAGCATGCAGTCGCCTCCAGTGCATAGAATGGGCTGATACACATGAAGAAACCGTTGCTGATGGTGGAAACCAGCCCGCAGTGATTTAAAAAAATGGACCCTACCACCAGGATCCCTGCACTGGTGTTGACTAGGTAGTAAAAAGAACAAAAAATCACAACTCCCACTAGTGCATTCGCTTTAAGGTTTTTATGCTTTTTTACTTATGTTCAGTATATTGGAATGAATGAATGCGTAAGGAGGAGAAAAGTGTCAAGGTTTTCCAGCAAATTGCACTAAAATTTAGCATTCTTTGTGCCCCATTCTGATAAATTTTGGTTTCCTTCTGCTTAGTTAGGCTATGTTCACACTACGTACGAGACCTGAAAAGATGACTTTAGTGCCGCTAAGTTCTGATGCGGGCACATCTGTGCGCGCCCGCAATAGAACTCCCCACTGCACACAATGGAGCAAACGGCCGGAGCCGCTCACTCCACTGTGTGCACTGACAGGGTTTTCTGTGGCCCCTGTTCAATGAATAGCTGCCGCAGAAAACTGACATGTCAGTTCTTTACGGCGCCGCTAGGGATCCTGGCCAGAGTGGATACTATGGGGGAGATTTATCAAAGGGTGTAAAATTTAGACTGGTGCAAACTGCCCACAGCAGCCAATCACAGCTCAGCTTTCCTTTCAGCACTGCTTAAAGCTGAGCTGTGATTGGTTGCTGTGGGCAGTTTGCACCAGTCTAAATTTTACACCCTTTGATAAATCTCCCCCTATGTGTATACACTCCGACTGGGATTCCCTCAGAAGGAAGCACTACGTAAGTTCTGTGGGAACTTACGTTGTGCGAACATAGCCTTAGGTTGTATGCTGTCTAACTTCATAACTGTATGAATATAGCCGTCCCATAGTGCATTCCTGGTATAACCATGTATAGTGTATTCAGTGCCCCCTGAAACACCTTGTTATAAATTCATAGCGGGGAGGCCCATGCAATACAGCAGTCTATTAGTCTTCACTCACCTGGATTGTAAAATTGTCCTCAGATGTTTTATAGATCCCCTAGTAACATTGATCTAGTCAGAACAATTCAACACTGAAATTTTACAGGATCAGAGAGGGCCATCTATAGACTTACAATTGGACATGAGGTTTACATGACAGCTTCAATCTGTTTGTCCTCCTTTATATTAATGCTATTGTATTGAGCTTGCCAGTCATAGAGTTATAGAAACCCATAACCCTAAACCTCTCGCACTTCCCCTATACGTCTAGCAGTCAGTCCTCCAGGGCATTGGCTGACATCTGATGAGTTCCTAGTTCCATACATATTTGTTCATTTTCCAGGAGATAGCCCCGCAGGGTAATAGGCTATGTAGTTTATTGCATTTCCTATACTCCACAATGCTGATAGATTAACACCTGCATGGTATCACTTGACAAGTCATTGTTCTCTGGAATAGAATTTAACAGTGTAAGAGGCTTATTCCAAGGGTGGTAACACTGCTGTTTATGGGTTTACCGTAACAGCCATTACATTTACTCTTCAAATAGAATTACAAAGAGAAAACAAGTAAATTTGACATTTTTGTTAAAGGAGACGTCCGGACAGACCCATTTTTAAGCAAGTGCTAAAGAAATAAAGTGCTCTTACCTCCCCCAACTTCAGCGCTGGTGTGCTCTATCATGCCGCTTCCTGGTCTGAGTGGGAACCTGAATTGTGAAGTGCGGGGTCCACTCAGCCAGTCAGTGGCTGTAGTGGGGTCCCGCCTCAGCTACTGACTGGCTAAGCGGACCTCACATGTCATGATCTGGGTCTACACTCAGACCAGGAAGCGGCTGGGGTCCGGAGCGGCAGGATGTGGTCACCAGCGCTGGAGCCGGTGGAGGTAAGAGCTTTTTATTTCTTTTATCCTCCCCCTCCCCAGCACTTGCCTAAAAAATGGGTCTGGCCCTACTTCTCCATTAAGAAAAATTTTAAATTTACTCTTTTTTTTTCTGTTTGTCATTACATTTGAAGAGTAAATGTAAAATATGGGTCTGGCCGGACTACTCCTTTGACTAGTACATTTCTCAATATTCTGAATGTCTGAATATTTACTCTAGAATTAGCTATGTAAAATACATTTATTATAAGCAGTGGTAATATAGTTTACCACTAATAATGTGACATCAGTTCTATTGGCTGCCGAAATGACTAGGACTTCTTCATATACTTTGTGGTATGTCCCATGAGATTACACGGCAAGTAGCTCCTTTCAGATAGTTTAGGTATTATAGGTAAGGAGATATGGCCGCTCAGGGCTATAGCAGACTATTAGCGCTGCCGCTCTGCTCCTCGCACACACACGCACAGAAAATAAAACCAATCACAAAGAATGTAGTAAGTTCATATTGTGCATAACGCGCTGTGTACATGTCCCGGCAAGACTTGTCCTGCTTAGTGCGTTGGGCATATGAGGGGCACATAAAGAGCGAGGGTCAGTCATAGCTCCCTCCTCCTCCTACTGATGTATTTTCAGTTTTTTGTTATTCTGTAGTTGACATATAATTCTATATAAGGTGATATAATATCTATATCAGGTATAGATTCATTTGTATAATAAACATATTATAATACTCTCAATCACAGGTTTCACAGTATTAAAGGGGTAGTTCACCAAAATTCTCTTTTTTTCAAATTAACTCATCCCAGCAAGTGTCAGAGATTTGTAACTTACTTCTATTAAAAAATCTCAAGTCTTCCAGTACTTATCAGTTGCTGTATGTCCCACAGGAAGTGGTATTCTTTCCAGTCTGGAGAGCAGGAGAGGTTTTCTGTGGGGATTTGCTGCTGTTCTGGACAGTTCCTGACATGGACAGAGGTGTCAGCAGAGAGCACTGTGTCAGACTGGAAAGGATACCTCACTTCCTGCAGGACATGCTGCAGCTGATAAGTAGTGGAAGACTGGAATTTTTCTTTTAATAGAAGTAAATTACAAATCTCTGGCACTTGTTGGGACTAGTTAATTTGAAAGGGGAAAAAATGGCAAACTACCCTTTTAAAGAAGATTGATTTGGAGATTTAGTAAAGTGAAAGTGATTTATTTTTGTTGGAGAGTTGTTCTATATTGCAGTAGTCAGATGTTGAACAACAAGAGGGGTTTATGAACTGGTAGTGTTGAGGGAGTAATTGCACCTTTGCATAAGTATCTGAGGATATATAAAAGGATACAAGTATTATAGGTCACAGGATGCTGGGGGCCCAGGGGCTTCTTTTTACTGTTGTACACATGTAATCAGGAACAGGGATCTGGTAGAAAAACGTTGATGTCCACAGCATTTACACACTGCCTCGGTGCAGCAGTGCCAAGATATAAACAGTTCCCTGCATCATAATGAATGGCGATGCCGGAAGTTCCAAACCCCAAACTTGCGTAAATAAGGAAGCAATAAAAAGGATATTTCAGCAACGATATTGGGCACCAGAAAAAGGTACAGTTTGCCTTTACATTCTATCAACTATCCAGCAGTGTCTATAGCTTCTAGCAGCAAACACAGCTGATAGATATTGTTTAAAGGGGTTGCCCACTTTAAAGTAAAATTATTAAAAGTATTAGTAATGTACTTACTGTATATACTGACAGCAGCTCCCTGTGTACCTCATAGAGTTAAAATCAGATTCCCATCCTCCAGGCTCTGTGTTGAGTCTGTCCATAAGATGGCCGACCATGAAGGAGCATGTGACCATGCTCCGCCCCCAATTGTCCAACACTGAGCCTGTATATGCCTTTTGTGGGCACTGGGGGGCAGGACATGGTCACATGCTCCTTAATGGTCAACCATCTTATGGACAGACTCACCACAGAGCAGGACAGCAGAGCCTGGAAGAGGGGTATATGATATTAGCTCTATGAGGTCCACAGGGAGCTGCTGTCAGTATATACAGTGAGTACACTTACTAATACTGTACAATGAGCAATTTTACTATAAAGTGACCAATCCCTTTAAATAATAAATAAGCATGTTGATAAAGGTGCCGAAAAAGAACCACAAAAATAAGGTCAAATTTGTGAAATTAGTAAGTCCAGATTTTAATAAATGTGGAGACAATATAGAGATTTTTTTTTTCATGCCAGATTATATAGGCTTTACTAAATGTATTTCTATATGTAGACCCTAAAAAATAAAATGTAGTAGGGATCTGGAGCTTAGTGCTCATTTTACTTTCCCTGCTGCTAGCACTTAGCATAGGAGGGCAGTACATGGGTTATCTATGCTTATAATTTGGGCCGCAGGAGTGACTTTACGTTATCTTCTTGTGGTGTCAAGCATCTTGTTTCTTTCCTATGAGCAAACATATTATTATCTGTCTGATATCAGGGCCTCGCGTAATGCACTGCTGAAGCAGATATTAGCAGCTAAGTGCGCCCCTTTCATAGTGGCTGAAAATCGCATTAAGAATGATGGCTTCACTCACCCCGGCTGCCTCTTGTGCTTCATGCAATAAATGCTTCTGCTGACAGTTTCATAGTCATTTGTGACACCGCATCATTGTGTCGTCTGAATTATTTCCAGTTTCTTGGCGAAACAGACAATGAGGGTCACTTCTCCGGGCTGATTGTTCTCTGATGGCAGATAAAGTGAGCGGAAATCACCTCACCTTTTCATCTTTCTACCATGAAATACTTAATAATCGAAATATTGTGAACTTATAGAAGTTAGAGGGTTACTTATATAGGTTTACAGTCTAAAAGATTGAGGAGGTAATTACAGAAGGTGGGGGGTGGAAGTGGTGTATTCTTTCCAGTTTCACACAGTGCTCTTTGCTGCCACCTCTGTCAATGTCAGGAACTTTCCAGAGCAGCAGCAAATCCCCATGGAAAAACGATCCTACTCTGAACAGTTCCTGTCACGGACAGAGGTGGCAGCAGAGAGCACGGTGTCAGACTGGAAAGAATGCTCCACTTCCTGCAGGACATTCAGTAGCAGTACTAGAAGGCTTTAGATTTTTAAATAGAAGTAATTTACAAGTCTATGTAATTTGCTGACACCAGTTGATTAGACAAAAAAAAATATTTTCCAGAGTACCCCTTTAAAGGGGTACGCTGGTGTTTAAAAGAAAAAAATATATATGGCTGGAGCCATGAAAAATAGAAATCATCTTGGTCAGAATACAGGCGATCAGGGGGACTTGGGGTAGGTAAGTATACATTTTTTATTTTTTTCACAGCCCCAGCAACACATTGGGGGAGATTTATCAAAGGGTGTAAAATTTAGACTGGTGCAAACTACCGACAGCAACCAATCACAGCTCAGCTTTAGGCAGTGCTGAAAGGAAAGCTGAGCTGTGATTGGCTGCTGTGGGCAGTTTGCACCAGTCTAAAATTTACACCCTTTGATAAATCTCCCCCGTTGTTTTTTTTAAAAAGCCCCCAGATAAGATGGAGAGAAAAGTGAAACATAGATTGATAAGGTGCGCTTTTATCTGTTGGCAAGAGTGGAATCTTAAGGTTTAGACTTTTGACTGTCATACCCACTGCTCATGGTGGGTATGGCATCAGTATTCTGTGTATGGACGTGATGGAAAATTACTGTCTGATCCCTTTGTTTTAAGAGATACAAGCCACAGCGAGAGTTCTCTGGCTGTGGCTTATACCTACCCTTCCCGTAGAGAACATAGGAACACTTGTCTGTGACAGATGTTCCTGTATATGGGGAGGACAGGGGTCGGTCGGGAGAGATAACTGATAGCCGAACAGTTATTGAGGGTACAAACACACACAGCAGATACGCAGCAGATTTGATACTGTGTTTAGCTATTTAGATCTAATCTGCTGCGTATCGCAGCAGTAAATACGCAGCGTATATGCCGTGTGTGTTTGTACCCTGAAGGTGCATTGCCAGCTCCAGCTGAAAGGATGTAGAAATATTTCTAAGTTGAGTTTTATAGGAACAGAGCTTGAGTTGAATCAATGTTCTTGAGATGAAGACCTAGTAATTTTATTATCTCCTTTAAGTCACAGGACTTTCTTGTTGTTATTCCTTATGTAGAGGCAAGATCCGATTTCTCTGAGACATTGAATGTTGTCACCAACACCTCTAAGCTGTAGATTCTTCAAGAACTAAAAGATAAAGTTAAAAAATAAATAAATAATTACCAAATCTGAATACAGTTTGATGCATTTGCATGAAGAACAGTTGCCAGATTGGATTTAAAATTCTAAGCAAGGGTTTGTAGGAAGTCTCACATTCCAAGTGCAAACTGACAGAAGTGTCAACGCTTTGTTCATCTGTCTAGTTATATATGTAAAACTACAGTGGATTACACAATACTGTAAAAAGAAATATAATGTCAGATTGCAACAAAGACTTCAGTTATTTTGTTTGTAGTTTCAGACCTAGAGAAAGAGGAGCGGTTGCACCTCACACCCATAGTTTACACTAATGTCTCTCTGCTACATTTAAAAACCAATGCCAAAATGTTGGTATATAATTTGATCAAACCATATTGCCTCATGTTCCGTGTGCAGGTCTTCTGACCCACATGAGTCCCTACTCTAACACAACACTGTGCCGGTTGGTGACCACCAATCTCGCAAAGCAAGCCCCATAGAGAGTAATCAAGTAGATTGTAAGGTCAATAGAAGTTTGTAGTGCAATATCATCCATATATGTGCAGGTCCTATTTTTGTGCTGTTTAAGTGGAGTTTTCTGTTTCTCATGAATATTGAGGACTACTGGGCTCATGCACATAATGGAGAGGACTGCTTATTGTCCATGTTATTCAGGAGGATATCTCTGGATCAGCTGCACAGTACAATGTAAGTGATATATTATTCTATTCAGCGTCTCTGTCACTAGTTTATGCTATAGGACAGTTTGCTGTCCTATCTAGTTTATGAGATAGGACAGCATAAACCTTCTGACCGAGTCACTTTAAAGGGGTTATCCAGCCCTACAAAAACATGGCCACTTTCTTCCAGAGATAGCACCACTCTTGTCTCCAGTTTGAGTGCAGGTTTTGTAACTCATTTCTATTGAAGTGAATGGAGAATGATTGCAAACCACACTTGAACTGGTGGTGCTGTCTCATGAAAGTGGCCATGTTTTTGTAGAGCTGGATAACCCCTTTAACTTTCATTATGTGGTCAACCCCACGTTGCCACCACTGGTGGAGATGAAAACACTGAAGACCTGTAGGAGACTTTCTTATCCATTTCTCCTCCCAAAGAGCAGCTGCATAAAAAAAAAAACAAGCAGTCAGGTGAACACCTGGGGCAAGTTCCTTAATTTCCTGTTCTCAAATATGAGGGTCCTTCTTTAACCCCTTAGTGACCGCCGATACAGCTTTTTACGGCGGTCACTAAGAGTCCTTATTCTGCTGCCATCAGCTTTTTACGGCGATGGCAGAGAATAAGGCTGCGGGGCCGGGACGGCCCCCACCCCATCCCCCCAGCTACCGGAGTAGGGCGATCACTAACCCCCCTCCCCCGGCGGCCATCATTTCCAAGATGGCCGCCACCGGAGGTAGCGGAGAGCATGGGGCAGTGATCGGGGACCCCCCTTTGGGGTCCTGGTACAAGCGATCAGCGGTATATACTATATACCGCTGATCGCTTGTGCCACGTGCATCCCGACACTTTTTATCCCCTGTCACCATGAATGATTGGTGACAGGGGATAAAAAGTGACGTCCCAGTTTACTCCCAAATTACCCCTAACCCCCCCCAGATTACCCGTAACCACTGCACGTTGCCCGTAACCACCGCACGTTGCCCATAACCACCGCACGTTGCCCATAACCACCGCACGTTGCCCGTAACCCTGCACGTTGCCCGTAACCACCGCACGTTGCCCGTAACCCTGCACGTTGCCCGTAACCACCGCGTGTTGCCCGTAACCCTGCACGTTGCCCGTAACCACCGCACGTTGCCCGTAACCGCCGCACGTTGCCCGTAACCACCCCAAATTGCCAGTGACCCCCTCCAGATTACCCGTAACCACCCCAAATTACATGTACCCACCCCAGATTACCTATAAGCACTTCAATTTATCAGTAACAATCCCAGATTGTCTGTAACCCTTCCAGGTTGCACATAAGCCCCCCAGGTTCCCCGTAATCACGCCAGATTACATGTAACCCTCCCAGATTGCATGTAACCACCGCACGTTGCCTCTGACCACGCCACGATGCCTCTGACCACCGCACGTTGCCAATGACCCCCTCCAGATTGCGGTGCCCATGCCAGATTACAGGTACCCACCCCAGATTGCCTCTAAGAACTTCAGTTTATCCGTAACCACCCCACATTGCCCGTAACCACCCCAGATTGTCTGTAAGCACTGCAGGTTGCCCGTAACCACCCCACGTTGCCCGTATCCACCCCAGATTGTCTGTAAGCACTGCAGGTTGCCCGTAACCACCCCACGTTGCCCGTAACCACTCCAGATTGTCTGTAAGCACTGCAGGTTGCCCGTAACCACCCCACGTTGCCCGTATCCACCCCAGATTGTCTGTAAGCACAGCAGATTGCCCGTAACCAGCCCACGTTGCCCGTAACCAGCCGACGTTGCCCGTAACCAGCCCACGTTGCCGTAACCACCCCAGGTTGCCCGTGACCACAGCAGGTTGCCCATGACCACCGCACGTCGCCTCTGACCACGCCACGTTGCCTCTGACCACGCCACGTCGCCTCTGACCACGCCATGTCGCCTCTGACCACCGCAGGTTGCCTCTGACCACCACAGGTTGCCTCTGACCACCGCACGTTGCCTCTGACCACCCCAAATTGCCAATGACCCCCTGCAGATTGCGGTAACCATGCCATATTACAGGTACCCACCCGAGATTACCTATAAGCACTTCAGTTTATCCGTAACCACCCCACATTGCCCATAACCACCCCACGTTGCCCGTAACCACCCCAGATTGTCTGTAAGCACTGCAGGTTGCCCGTAACCACCACACGTTGCCCATAACCACCACACATTGCCCGTAACCACCCCACGTTGCCTGTAACCACCCCAGGTTGCCGTAACCACAGCAGGTTGCCCGTGACCACCCCATGTTGTCCGTAACCACCCCAGATTACCTGTAACTACCTCAGGTTGCTCATAACCACCCCAGACTGTCAGTAACTACCCCACATTACCTGTAATCTCATTTTTTTTATTTTATTTTAGTAACTGCGCTATTCTAATAACCATTACTAGCTGCGGTTTTGCTCCAGTAAATTGGCTCTCCTTCCCTTCTGAGCCTGGCTGTGTGCCCATACAGTGGTTTATGCCCACATATGGGGTACCGGTTTACTCAGAAGAACCTGCGTTACAGATTTTTGGGTACCTTTTCTCTCCTGTTCCTCGTCAAATTGAGAAATTTCAAACTAAACTAACATATTATTGGAAAAATTCGAGTTTTTAATTTTTACTGGCCAATTTTGAATACTTTCCTCTAATACCTGTGGGGTAAAAATGGTCACCACTCCCCAAGATGAATTCTTTGAGGGGTGCACTTTCCAAAATGGGGTGACTTTTGGGGGGAATCTATTCTGCTGACACTACAGGGGCTCTGCGTTACATATATTGGGGTGACATTTCTCTCCTGTTCCTCGTGAAATTGAGAAATTTCAAACTAAAGGAACATATTATTGGAAAAATTCGAGTTTTTCATTTTTACTGTCTACTTTTGAATACTTTCCTCTAATACCTGTGGGGTCAAAATGGTCACCACACACCAAGATGAATTCTTTGAGGGGTGCACTTTCCAAAATGGGGTGACTTATGGCGAGATTTTACTCTGATGGCACTACAGGGGCACTGCAAACGCACCTGGCGCTCAGAAACTTCTGCAGCAAAATCTACATTGAAAAAGCTAATTGGCGCTCCTTCCCTTCTGAGCCCTCCTCTGTGCCCATACAGTGGTTTACGCCCACATATGGGGTACCATTGTACTCAGGAGAACCTGCGTTACAAATTTTGGGGTACTTTTTTTCTCTTGTTCCTCATAAAATTGAGAAATTTCAAACTAAAAGAACATAATATTGGAAAAATTTGAGTTTTTCATTTTTACTGTCTTAATTTGAATACTTTCCTGTAATACCTGTGGGGTCAAAATGGTCACCACACACCAAGATGAATTCTTTGAGGGGTGTACTTTCCAAAATGGAGTGACTTATGGGGGGGTTTCTTTCTGCTGACACTACAGGGGCACTGCAAACACACCTGGCGCTCAGAAACTTCTTCAGCAAAATCTGCATTGGAAAAGCTAATTGGCGCTCCCTTCCTTCTGAGGCCGGCTGTGTGCCCATACAGTGGTTTACGCCCACATATGGGGTACCGTTGTACTCAAGAGAACCTGCATTACAAAATTTGGGGTTGTTTTTCTCTCATGTTCCTTTTGAAAATGAGAAACTTTAATCTAAACGTATATATTATTGGAAAATTTTCATTTTCCATTTTTTTACTGCCTAATTGTGAATACTTTCCTCCAGCCCCTGTAGGGTTAAAATGCTCATTATACCCCTAGATTAATTCTTTAAGGTGTGTAGTTTCCAAAATGGGGTCACTTATGGGGGTTTTCAGGATACCAGACTTCTAAATCCATTTAAAAAAAAGTCCCTAAACTAGTCCCTAAAAAACTGGTCCCTAAAAAAATCAGTTTTGGAAACTTTCACGAAAATGTGATAATTTGCTGATAAATTTCTAAGCCCCATAACACCCTAAAAAAGTAAAATATGTTTACCAAATTATGCCAGAATAAAGAAGACATATTGGTAATGTGACTTAGTAACTAATTTATGTGCTACGACGGTCTTTTTTTAGAAGCAGAGACTTTCAAAGTTCATAAAATGCAATTTTTTTTTATTTTTCATGATATTTTGATGTTTTTCACAAAAAACACACAAAGTAGTGACCAAATTTTGCCACTAACATAAAGTGCCATATGTGACGAAAAAACAATCTCAGAATCGCTAGCATACGTTAAAGCATCACTGAGCTATAAGAGCATAAAATGAGACAGATCAGATCTTGAAAAATTTGCCTGGTCATTAAGGCCAAAACTAGCTGCAGCACGATGGGGTTAAGGACCCTCATATTTGAGGACAGGAAATGTAAGGAACTTGCATGTCTTAAGAAAGTTAGATCACATGACTTGCCCCAGGTGCCTCTGGAACATCAAGAATGCTCCTCCATGTCCCCATGGGGCCACCTATAAACCACATTGGCATTCATATGTACGTTCGCACAGCTGCTACATTTTTATATTATTTTACAAGCACACATATTGTACAGATGGGGTATGTTCACACTGAGAAAATCTTCGCGACGGAATCCCACCTGCCTCTGTGTGACACTGCTTCTCTATGGGAGAGCGTGCGCTCCTCTGCTGCCGCCATTCTCCGCTCAAATAAGTGACATGCCACTTCTCTGAGCAGAAAGCGGCTGCGGAGGAGCGTGCGTTCTCCCATAGACAGGCTATGGCACACTGAGGTAGGCGGAATTCCGTCGTGAAGAGTTCCACCGCGGAATTCCGCCTGATTTTACTCAGTGTGAACATACCCATAGTAAGGAAGAGAACTGTAATGACCATAAATAACCATAAGCATCAGTAGATACTACAATGAAGATCCAACCATCCATGTAATGGATATACCTAAAATATTTGCATGACATGTCCCTAATAAAGTACATATCTAGCAAATTGTTCCAATTCTTTATGCCTTATAGGTGATCTCTAAAGAGGTTCCTAACACTTTATACACAAAAAAACATCTCAAGTTATAAGACTACATAAGCAGTTCCTAACACCATAATTATTGAATTCTCCCTAGTACTATACGTAATAATTCTGCACAGCTATACACCATCAATCTATTACCAGGTACCTAACACTATTTACTCTATGAGAGACGTAGAGCTTTCTCTGTGTATATTGCAGCCCAAACATTCCTAAGGGTCAGTGAGTGCATCACTTGAAGCAAGTCATCCGTATCTAAAAACCTGCCACATAAGTAGGTCTGTCAAACAAGCTGTTTAACCACCTGTTGTTTAATCAGAAACTACCGAAGACTCCTGGGTAATGTATGAATGAGACTTTAGGACCTCCTATACAATAACTACACAGGCAGTATCTCTCGCTGTTAGTACACATTGACCTTCTTGCATTCAGAAGAATGTGTTCAATGGAAAAAAAGAACCACAGCAACTCAGCCATGAAATACGGAGCTGGAACAACAAGTACTAAAGCACATAAAGCTGCATAAAAAAGTCACTCCCCAGAAGAGATGTAGGTGTAATGTGTCTGTGTCCTCATAATTTTGTCTATTTTTGCGTATTTTTTTTTTAACTTAAAGGAGAACTCCAGGTTGGGGTGATTTTTGGCAGAGTGCCGTGGAGGGGGAGGATTAAAGCGGTTATCCAGTGATACAAAAACATGGCCACGTTCTTTCACAGACAACATGACTCTTGTCTCCAGTTCAGGTGTGTTTTGCAATTAAGCTCCATTCACTTCAATGGAACTGAGCAGCAAAACCCAGCCCAAACTGTAGACAAGAGTGGTGTTTTTGTAGCGCTGGATAACCCCTTAAAGGAAATAATATACTTTCACCTACCCCACTCCAATGCTGGTGTGAGGATCCTGTAGCTCCAGTCCCCTAGTCCCAGGCCCTTCTGAGTGGAAACCTGGGATGTGACGTGTTAGGCCTGCTCAGCCAGTCAGCGGCCGAGGAAGGCCATTTGGAGCACTGGGGGCTGGGCTACCACACTCCGAGCACCGATCCCGGGGCGGATCGGCACTCTTGGTGGGATTGCGGCTGATAATCTCTTTGTGTAATAGAAGGCAATGATCAGCCGACCTGCACGATGCATGTCGGCTGATGTTGAAAGACAAACGGGGAGCATAATAAGTTTTTAATTAATAATTTTTTTATTTATATAGCGCCAACAGATTCCACAGCACTTTACAATTCTGGGGGTACATACATAGACATAAATCAGACATTACAGAGATATACATATAGTTATCCATACAAGAGGAGTGAGGTCCCTGCTCGCATGCATCAGCTTACATACTATAGGGAGGGGGTATAGCAGCGATCTGCTGCCATTGCTCGGTGTAATAGGATCGGCGGTAGTAGACTGCCACTATCTCCTTTGGGCTGCCCAGACGATCTTTAGATCCCGCGGTCCCACAGCTCTTGTGCCCCGACCCCCCTCTGCACTAAAAAAAATCTGTCAGATAAATCTCTTAGGTCCTTATTTCCTCTTGTTTCTTGTGTGTTCGATACAGGGAATTTTGTAGATACATGATTTCCCTAACGTGTTATGCCGTTAGAAGAAGCAGGCCCTTACCCAGTGCTACCTCATAAAGGCCGTCTATAACAGGCTGACTCAGGAGAGCTTGCTAGGAGAGGGCACTTTAATGACAAGTGGAAATTGAAATATTGGTTGTTAAAGCCACTCTGCAAGTCCCACCTGCAACGCTGGTCTCCAGAAACTCCTTGTATGTGAACAGGTGATTTAATTGCCGTGCAAAAAAAGAATCTGAATTGACATTCATATAATTAGGAGCTTTTACTTTTTTAGTCCCTTTAGGAACAGCAAACTAAAGTGTATATAATTAAGCTACAAGCAAGTAAATTTCAAGGGAGAAAAAATTAGCTTTCTACAGTAGGAATGTAAAATGTAAAAATGACAACAGGTGGCTAGGTCCATACTCGATTTCCTTTTACTTTGTGTATATAAAAAAAAAAACCAAAAAGCAATAGATATCAACTATTTGAAAGCAAAAAAAAAATAGAAATTCTTGTCTTCCAATTTTTTTCTTTCACCATTAGGAAAATAAAGAATGCTTAAAGGGGTTGTCCAGAAGAGCATGTTAGTAATTGATTAGCAGGGTGCCAATACTTGGCTTCCCTGTAGATGAAATGCCAATGTTTATTGGTAAACAAGTAAAATATTTGGGTATTCCTATTTTTGTAATAACCTGACATAACAGTCCCCCCCCCCCCCCCCCAAAGCATTCTGCCCTAAAAACTATGTGGGAGATTTATCAAACATGGTGTAAAGTGAAACTGTCTCAGTTGCCCCTAGCAACCAATCAGATTACGCCTTTCATTTTTCATAGAGTCTGTGAGAAATAAAAAGTGGAATCTGATTGGTTGCTAGGGGCAACTGAGCCAGTTTCACTTTACACCATGTTTGATAAATCTCCCCCTCTATGCCTAAGCAAATAATCTAAAATTACTTTTATTATTTCGTAAAAAAATAAATAACAAAGTTGTTATTTAAAAGTTATGGCTGACTGAGTGCAGTAAAGCACACAAAAATCCCTGTAGTCCTTTGGGCCAAAGTTGTCTCAGTCCTTAGAGGGCTATGGTCTGTTTACATGGGGCGATAATTCGCCCAATCGATCGTTTAACAATTTTGAAGCAACAATTTTTATAACGATTAGCATTTAGACAAAGAGATAAATCATTAGAAAAAAATCGTTATTGTGATCGTTTTAAGATCCCTTAAGCCCATCTCACACATGAATCTGTGAAAGACTGTTTAGACGAAGCGATCTGCAATTTTTTTATTTATTATCGCTCAAATGGGATTGTTATTAAGAAAATTCAAACAATATTCCTTCTGTGTAAACGGACCATAAGTACAAATGATTAAAGGGGAGCTATCAGCAGGTTACACAGATCTAACCTGCTAGTAGTCCCCTAATGTGAATGGGGTGCTAAGGAGGAAAGTATGTCCCTCAACTTATTTCTCGGCGCTGGTCCCACGCTGTTAGGGTCCTATTAGACAAAGCGATTTTTAACAACTAACGATAAACGATCGCAAGCGAGATTGTTTATTGCTAAGGCTGGGTTCACACTGCGTTTTTGCAATACGTTTTTGCAATACGTTTTTTTCAAAAAACGGATGAAAAACTGATAAAAAAACAGATGCATTTGTGTGCATCCGTTTTTCTATTGACTTCCATTGTAAAAAAAAAAACGGATCAAAACGAATCAGTTTTTTTAACCCTTTGAGGACCAGGCCCAAAATGACCCAGTGGACCGCGCAAATTTTAATCTTAGTGTTTCAGTTTTTTCCCTCCTCCCCTTCTAAGAGCTCTAGCACTTTCAGTTTTTTATCTACAAGGCCATGTAAGGGCTTATTTGTTACAGGAATAGTTGTACTGTGTAATGGCGTCATTCATTTTACCATAACATGTATGATGGAATTCCAAATATATTATTTATGAAGATATAAATTGGTGAAATCGCAAAAAAAGAATGCAATATGGTAACGTTTGGGGGGTTCCTGTGACTACGTAATGCACTATATGGTAAAAGCGACATGATATCCTTATTCTATAGGTCAGTCCGAACACAACCATATGCAGGTTACACAGATTCTCTAATGTTATATATTTTTTTTAAATGAAATCCTTTTTTTTTGGCAATTAATTATAAATAAAATGGGACTATTGTGTCGCTTATAACAGTTTTATTTTTTCACCTATGAGGCTGTATGTGGTGTCATTTTTTCCGCCATGATCTCTAGTTTTTATTAATACCATATTTGTGAAGATCGGACGTTTTGATCACTTTTTATAAAATTTTTTTATATATAATGTAACATAAAATCGGTAATCTGCGCACTTTTTTCCCTTTTTCCGTGTACGCCGTTTACCGTTGGCAATGACGCTTGTTATATTTTAATAGATCGGACAATTACGCACGCTACGGTATATTATATGTTTATTTGTTTATTTATTTTTATATGTTTTATTTATATAATGGGAAAGGGGGGTGATTTCAACTTTTATTGGGGGAGGGGTTTTGGGGTAGTGTGTTAGGGTTTTTAACTTTTTTTTTTTACACATTTGAAGTCCCTTTGGGGGACTTTTACATCCAGTACTTGGATTTTTACACTGATCATTGCTATGCCATAGGCATAGCATTGATCAGTGTTATCGGCGCTCTGCTCATTGAGCCTGCCTGTGCAGGCTCAGTGTAGCAGATCGCCGATTGGACCGCACAGAGGCAGGTGAGAGACCTCCGGCGGTCCGTATTACCGATCGGAACCCCCGCAGTCACACTGCGGGGGTCCCGATCGGTAAGTGACAGGCGTTTAAGGAGTTAATGACACGCGGCAGCGCGATCGCTGCAGCGTGTCATTACCGGGGAGGTCCCGGCTGCTCACTGCAGCCGGCCCCCACCTCCTATGAAGCGCGCTCCGCTCCGGAGCACGCTTCATAGCGGGAGAAACACCCAGGGCGTACAGTTACGCCCTAGGTCGTCTGGGGACAGACTTCCATGGCGTAACTATACGCCCTGGGTCGTCTAGGGGTTAACGGACACAGAAATAGTGTCAGCTACGTTTTTATGTCCGTCAAAAAAAACTGCATCCATTTTCTTCATCCGTTTTTTGCAAAAAAACGCATGAAAAAAAAACGGATTGCAAAAACGCAGTGTGAACCCAGCCTAACATGAAATTGTTCACCATGTTGCACAGAACGATAGTCGTTAGTTACAATTGTTACTACGATCATTTACTCCATCTGATCCCAGCAAAAGAAGGAATGATGTGCAATTACACTGAACGATTAACAATGATTTTAGGGTCAGATCTAAATCAATGATCAACGACACATGAACGATTTTCGATCATTGCCTGCAGTTACACAGGACGATTATTGTTTAAATAGGGCCCTTAGTCAGAGTACTCTTCGGCCCGGAGCACTGCCTCACCCCCATCGCACCGAGCCAGACCGCCTGTTTCATTGATTATTATTATAAGGAGTGGGCGGCTTGGTGCGATGGGGGCGAGGCAGTGCTCTTAATGGTGCTCCACGGTGAGGATTACACTGCTTAAAGGGGTTATCCAGCACTACAAAAACATGGCCACTTTTCCCCCTACTGTTGTCTCCAGTTCAGGTGCAGTTTGCAATTAAGCTCCATTTACTTCAATGGAACTGAGTTTCAAAACCCCACCCAAACTGGAGACAACAGTAGGGGGAAGGTGGCCATCTTGTAGCGCTGGATAACCCCTTTAACAGCACAGGAATAACGCTGAGGAGTAAGGTAAGAGAACCCCATTCGCATTAGGGGGCTATCAGCAAGTTAGATTCATCTAACCTGCTGATAGTTCCCCTTTAAATCGGAATAAGATATATAATCTGTCAGTGGATCTGTAATTGTACCACACCCAATGAGACATTACATGCTGATGGATACATGCCATCCATCAACTGATTTATTGCGTAGAATTTTATTTAAAAAAAAAAACTCGTAAAACAAAATGCCGGTATGGGCCAAGCCTTATTGTACAAAATACCAGCCATAGGTTATGACTGCACCCTGTGTACATGCAGCAAATAGCATAGGAGGCATATTTGCTCTGTCAGCTCTGATTTATCCCCTTTTATTTGTTGGTAGAAGCTGACCTTACTTCACTTTGTATAGAAAAGCATGAATGTTCTCACATCTCGGCTCATTGTAGAATTCCTCCAGCGCTCTATATAAACACAGACTCCTTTTGAAGAACACTCCGGCATACATTCACTCTAAGTGACCGTTGTACGGCGGGTTGTTTAGCGATAAAGGGTCATGTATAGAGAATTCTCTAAGCTTTTCATGTCACAGCAGGAGTGCTGATTAAAGTTTCAGGTTTGCTTAATTTTTTTTTCTTTTCTATTCATATTGAAACATGACTGGACTCACCAAAACCTTGTATCTCTCATTTATATATCCTAAGGGTGTGCATAAAATGAAATATGACATATCAGCATGTTCGCAACTGTGGAGAAGACTTTAATGTAAAATTGACTTAATATTAGACCTGAACAACTTATGAAAATCTGCTCTTCTTCCGTGGATTTGTGCTATCCTCTCCACTAAGGTGCAATTCACATGTTTTCGGGGCATGTCACTGGTATAGGTTGGGACACAAGCGATAAGTTATTCTTGTGATGTTCCTTTTGACTTCAAATTGTCACTGTCGTAAATTTTTTTAACTACATATATGATAGAAATAATTGATAGTGGGGGAGTGAAGCTACTTCCCACTCGTTCTCTTGATCGGTCTCTGCAGTGAGACCCTGACCGATCAAAACTTTTGTCATCTCCCTGAGATATCAATTGCTTTTCAAAATGACAGGTATGCCTTAAAGGGGTATTCCTATCTGCAGTATCCGCATGATAGGACATAACTAAGAGATTGTGGTGGGTCTGACCACTGGAGAGGAGAGAGAGGCACAGGATTAGGTAGGTATAGCATAATTGGGCTCGTATCCACATTGTCACGGCCGCGGCGGCTTCCCGCGGTCCGGGTTGCCGCCGCGACCGCCTCCGGTCCCGTGCAGCCGCCGGGGTCCTTGTGTAGGGACCCGGCGCTGCTGCTGCTTCGGCCCCTGGGGCGCCTCACCTCTCCTCCGTGCATGTCGCGGTCTGTGCCGGCCGGCGCGCGCGTCCCCGCCTCCTAGGGCGCGCGCGCGCCGGCTGTCTCAGATTTAAAGGGGCAGTGCGCTCCTAATTGGTTAGTGTCACCAATCACTCCCCTATAAATCCCAGCATGCCCTGTCCTTAGTGTTGGAGCCTCTACATGCTTCCCATAGCGTTTGGCCCAGCTCCCTGTTGTTCCTGTGTCCTGTCCGTTACCTGGTCCCAAGTCCCTGTTCCTGAGTCCTGTCCGTTACCCGGTCCCAAGTCCCTGTTCCTGGTTCCTGTTCCCCTGTCACTCCACCTGTTCCCGTGTCCAGCCTGTCACGTGCTCTCTCATCTGCAGACTATTGCCTGTGCCATCTCCTGCCACGCCTCGCCTGCCGACACCAGCAACCAAGCCAGGGGTAGCGACCTGGGGGTCGCCTGCCGCAGCAAGTCCATCCCGCCTTGCGGCGGGCTCTGGTGAAAACCAGCGGCCCCTTAGACTCCGCTCCCTGGTGAGGTTTGTGCCATCGCTGGTGCCGGTCCAGTGGATCCACTACTCCGGGCGTTACAGTAGGCTCCAACCATGGATCCCGGCGAGGTGCCTGATCTCCGTGACGTCGCCAGAGTGGTCGCGCAACAGGCTCAACAAATCCAGAAACAGTCACAGCAGATCCAGCAACTCACTGCCGCCTTACAGCAGCAGACTACTGCCCAGCGCACACCACCTCCTGACGCTGCTTCTTCACTCCGACTGGCCCTCCCAAGCAAGTACTCTGGGGACTCTAAGTTGTGCAGAGGATTCCTGACTCAGTGCACCATGCACATTGAACTTTTGAGTAGTCAGTTTTCCACCGAGAGCTCTAAAGTGGCTTTCATCATCAGCCTATTAGAAGGTAGAGCCCTGGCCTGGGCCACGCCACTGTGGGACCGTGATGATCCTGTTGCTGCCAATCTCCGGGCCTTCCTATTCGAGTTTCGCTCCGTCTTTGAGGAACCTGCCCGTGCTTCTTCAGCCGAGACTGCTCTCCTCAACCTCTCTCAAGGCAGCTCCTCTGTTGGTGACTACGCCATCCAGTTCCGCACCCTGGCAGCTGAATTGGACTGGAACGAGGCCGCCCTATTGGCCACCTTCAAGAAGGGCCTGTCTAGTCGAGTGAGAGACGTGCTCGCTGCCCGAGACCTGCCTACCTCCCTGAACGAACTCATTCTACTGGCCACCCGAGTTGATACTCGTTTTTCGGAGAGGGAGGAGGAGGTTCGGCATGAACATTTACTAACCCGTTCCCGTCGCCATCCCCAGCTGGCGCCGGTTTTCCAGAATCCTGACCTTTCGATGTCCCAACCCTCTCCTGAGATTCCTATGCAGGTGGAACGGGCTCACCTGACGCCTGATGAAAGAATCCGGCGCCTGGAGCAGAATCTCTGTCTCTATTGCGGTGGTACCGATCACTTCCGGCTGGGATGTCCCCTACGTCCCCAAACATCCGGAGGATGCTCGCACCTAGGTCCGGTGGGACAGGTGTCCCTAGGTGCGAATGCCACCATTCCAAGTCTGTCTATGCCAGTTTCCATCCGGACTCCCTCAGGACAAAATCATCAGACTACTGCCTTCCTCGATTCTGGCTCAGCAGGCAGTTTTATTGCGGCAACATTGGTCCAAAGATGGCGGCTACCCGTGACCCGACTAGCCAGGCCCCTGACTATCTCCTCGGTCACGGGCGAAATTCTTACCGACCGTGTGTACTACCAGACCGCATCTTTAGTCCTCCAGGTGGGTCCTTTACATCAAGAAGAGATATCCTTCTACGTCCTGCCCCATTCTTCCCCCGCGGTCCTCCTGGGACTCCCGTGGCTACAAGAACATGCCCCTCAGCTGGACTGGAGAACCGGGGAGATTCTCAGTTGGGGTCAGGACTGTTCCCACCAGTGTCTCAAGTCACCTCAGACCAAGTGTACTATGTCATTTCCTGTCCCGGCCAAGCCTCTATCCGGCCTACCGGCAGAAGACCAAAACTCGGCGGATGCCTTCTCTGCCGAGGTGTACCCTCTCTCCGTACCCAAGACTAAGGTCGTGTCCTCTCACCACCGGAAGAACTTACAGAAGGTCCTCGTCCACAGACCCACAGTCCCTTGCCACGTTATACCGCCTGATCGCCTAGTACCAGTCGTCACCTCCACTCTTCAGAGAGTACCCCCCGGAAAGACTCATGTTCACCCTGCGCTTCGAAGAGGTATTTTGAAGTGGGGACATTCCTCGTTGGAGGCCGGGCACCCTGGAGTCCGTAAGACCGGCCAACGGATCTCTCGCCACTACTGGTGGCCCAGCCTATCCCAAGATGTCAAAGACTTTGTGGCTTCCTGTGCCATTTGCAGGCAAGAAAGAGGGGGAGGCCAAAGGGGGGGGGTACTGTCACGGCCGCGGCGGCTTCCCGCGTTCCGGGTTGCCGCCGCGACCGCCTCCTGTCCCGTGCAGCCGCCGGGGTCCTTGTGTAGGGACCCGGCGCTGCTGCTGCTTCGGCCCCTGGGGCGCCTCACCTCTCCTCCGTGCATGTCGCGGTCTGTGCCGGCCGGCGCGCGCGTCCCCGCCTCCTAGGGCGCGTGCGCGCCGGCTGTCTCAGATTTAAAGGGGCAGTGCGCTCCTAATTGGTTAGTGTCACCAATCACTCCCCTATAAATCCCAGCATGCCCTGTCCTTAGTGTTGGAGCCTCTACATGCTTCCCATAGCGTTTGGCCCAGCTCCCTGTTGTTCCTGTGTCCTGTCCGTTACCTGGTCCCAAGTCCCTGTTCCTGAGTCCTGTCCGTTACCCGGTCCCAAGTCCCTGTTCCTGGTTCCTGTTCCCCTGTCACTCCACCTGTTCCCGTGTCCAGCCTGTCACGTGCTCTCTCATCTGCAGACTATTGCCTGTGCCATCTCCTGCCACGCCTCGCCTGCCGACACCAGCAACCAAGCCAGGGGTAGCGACCTGGGGGTCGCCTGCCGCAGCAAGTCCATCCCGCCTTGCGGCGGGCTCTGGTGAAAACCAGCGGCCCCTTAGACTCCGCTCCCTGGTGAGGTTTGTGCCATCGCTGGTGCCGGTCCAGTGGATCCACTACTCCGGGCGTTACACACATCACATCAGCATAAAAACATTTGGAGAACCAACTGACTGTAGTCAGTAGTAGTCTACATTCTCACCATTAAAGGAGAATTCCCCTACTGGAGTATTCATAGGACAGGACAAGATTGTGGTGAGTCTGACAGCTACCTCCCCCCTACCTCGAGAGCTAAGAGCTGCATTTGACTCTCTTCAGTGGCTCTGTAGAGAACAGAGATGAGCACAACTGGAACATGCTTGGGTCTGGCCGAACCAAAGCGTGGAGCATTTGATTACAAGTGGCTGCAGAAGTTGGATGCAGCCCTAGGGAGTCATGGCTATTCATGTTTTCCAGGCAGCCTTAGGGTTGCATCCTCGAGTTGTGCCAATGTCTATTCTCTACAGAGCCACTGCAGAGAGTCGAATGCAGCTCTTAGCTCTGGAGATTGGGGGGAGGCAGCTGTCAGACTCACCACAATCTCTTAATTATGTCCTGTCCTATGAATACTCCAGTAGGGGAATTTTCCTTTAACGGTGAGAACGTAGACTATTGACTACATTTAGTTGGTTCTCCAAATGTATTTATGCTGATGTGATGTGGACACGAGCCTAACTATGTTATACCTACCCAATCCTGTGCCTCCCTTTCCTCTATCTTACCCCTTGCTTCTGTTTCCCTTCCCTTATCATCACTATTGCTGTGTATTATTTCCTCTTCAAACTATTTCTTAGTTCTCAGTGGTATGTTGACTTTTGAAACACCTTTTACCAGGTTAAACATAGAATAAATCAGTTTAAAAAAAATAGTGGCTATACATTATTTGTATTGTGCAAATCTAGCTTTTATATTTTAATTCAGAGCAACATTCATAATAATGCATTTTGCTGAGGCCTGGTTTACACACCATGGGGGAGATTTATCAAACATGGTGTAAAGTGAGGCCCCGTTCCCACTAAGGAAAGGTAGCGGAATTCCGCAACGGAATTGTCCGCCGCGGAATGCCGTTAGCCTCCCGCTCATAATGGGAGTCTATGGGAGGCGCGCGCTCCTGCTCTGTACGCGCTGAAGAATGAACATGTTCCCATTATGAGCGGGAGGCTAACGGCATTCCGCGGCGGACAATTCCGTTGCGGAATTCCGCTACCTTTCAAAGTGGGAACGGGGCCTAAAACTGGCTCAGTTGCCCCTAGCAACCAATCAGATTCCACCTTTCATTCCTCACAGACTCTTTGGAAAATGAAAGGTGGAATCTGATTGGTTGCTAGGGGCAACTGAGCCAGTTTCACTTTACACCATGTTTGATAAATCTTCCCCCTTGTTTTGTTGTAACTTTGTGATTATTATTATTATTTATTTACTTTTTTGAGTGTCCCTTTTTTGCCCCAAAATGCTATAGCTGCACTGGCGCATATACTCACCAGCGATGATCGGTGTCCTGCGGCGCGGCTTAGTTCCGCTGCTGCAGCACTGTTAAAATCGTGCGCGTGCTCATGTCACCGCACTTCTAACCCCTCTTCTGTCTTCATGCTTATTGAAGGCCGAAAGTCACGCTCTCCCATATAGAATGTATTGGAGAGCATGACTGCCGGCCTTTAATCAGAAGAGCGGTGACGTGGACGCGCGGAGTTTGAACGGCATTGCAGCACCATAACAAAGCCGCCGTGGGACACCGATCATCGCTGGTAAGTATACATGCCAGAGTGCAGCAAGGGGGAGGGGGCATTGCAAATAAAAATACATAAATAAAAAAAAAACACCGAATGCTTCTTTAATTTTAAAGGTGTGCTCAAGCCTGGGGGCCTTTTTAGGGGGGACCCGGGAGGAGGTGCCTGAAATAAAAGACATCCACTTACCTTCCAGGTTCCAGTGGCGGGTCCCACATCACGGTGCCCGTTTCCCGGCTGCTTCCTGGTGTCTGACTCCGACCGAGACGCTACGTCTCAGGGCCGCTCAGCCACTCAGTGAAGGAGGCGGGATCCGTTTGAAGTCCGCTTGGATCCCGCCTCCTTTACTGAGTGGCTGAGCGACCCTGAAACGTAGTGTCTCGAGCGGAGTCAGACACCAGGAAGTGGCCGGGCACCGGAGCGCCGTGATGCGGGACCCGCCGCTGGAACCGGGGAGGTAAGTGGACTTCTTATATTCCAGCCACCTCCTCCCCGGTCCCCCCAAAAAAGTGCCCCCAGGCTGGATAACCCCTTTAAATCCATAATAAATATAGTGAATAGAGATTAGCAAATACGATTCGATCGAGTAGGTATTCGATCAAATATTGTGGTATTCGAAAGATTCAAATTCAATCGAGTAGTGAGGCGAATATGCGGGAAACGTTTGAAAGCCCCCATTGCAGTTGGCGCTTTTTTTAAACCGATGACCATGCAGGGAAGCCGTGAGGGACCCTGGGAGTACGCACGCAGCGCGAAAACGGCGTCTTCCCTCATTGGATAGCTGAACCACATGATCTCGAATCTTAAATACTTGGCTCCCGCCTCTCGACCGCAGATGAGCTTTCAACCTAGCCAGGGAAAGATCTTGCAGCAGGAAGAGATAGGTTTTAGTAGCGTTTTGGTTAGGCAGGCTTACTACAGAACCCAAAAGTCCTTTTCAGGGCTAAGATACAGCGAAAAAGTCATCTCTGAATCCAAAGCACTTCTCAGTGCTAAGACATAGATAGCAGCAGCAGCAGCATCAGCAGCTGTATTCATTCCAGTACCCTGTGTGTACAAGTGACTTATAGTGTCCCTGTTTAACACCACTAAAGGTGCGTTTACACGTAACGATTATCGTGCGAATTTGCGCGATAACGAATTTGAACGAATGACAAAACGACGAATGAGAAATCGTTCATTTTGATCTTTCAACATGTTCTCAAATCGTCGTTCGTCGTTCACAAAAAATTCACAGATCGTTCCGTGTAAACAGTCATTCGCCGATTTAACCAATGTGTGAGATAGGCTTAAGCGATCACAAAACGATCGCAAAGCGAATTTTCGGTACGATATATCGTACCGTCTAAACGCTGATCGTTATGAAAAAAATCGTTACTCCGACATCGTTAATCGTACGATTGGGCCAACTATCGTTTCGTGTAAACGCACCATAAGGGCACCTTATACATATTGTTCCAGTAGCCCACTAAGGGCACCTGATATATACTGTTTCAGTAGCCCAGTAAAAGGCATGTGATACATATCGTTCCAGTAGCCCACTAGCCCACTAAGGGCACCTGATATATACTGTTTCAGTAGCCCAGTAAAAGGCATGTGATACATATCATTCCAGTAGCCCCGTAAAAGGCATGTGATACATATCGTTCCAGTAGCCCCGTAAAAGGCATGTGATACATATTGTTCCAGTAGCACAGAAAAAGGCACATCATACATACCGTTCCAGTAACATTTGTACAGCATGATGCGTGATACTCGTGAATAACATGACGCTCGGCAGACGCACATTGGAATCATGTATGTAACACTGTGCAAGAAATATGAACGAAATGTGTGAACATTGCCATAAATGTTCGTAAAGGGTTTGCAAATATTTTTCCTTCGCAGCTGCAGAGAGTGGCATTATACTGCGATTTTGGGGTGTTAGGTGCACCCAGGCATGCTCCCCCTAATGTCCTAGTGCCATTCCGGAGGTGTTTGCATCGTTTAGGGAGGTTTCAAGGGGGACTTGGTGACCTCCAAGTGGCCGAATTTGGATTTCCAAGTGCCGCAATTTTTTTCCCCATAGACTATAATGTGATCGAATACTCGATTCGAATTCTTGAAAGTCCAATATTTCACTACTCGCTCATCTCTAATAATGAAGTCTCAGCACTTTAGTTTATACCATTTTAGGATATGAGATCTTTTTATCTAAATGCATCAAGATCTCGAAATGATATTCCTTTTGTTCCTTATGTTTTTCTAAATGACTTCGGAAACGTCAGGAAAGTTCTTGTACAATATGTGAAAGAAGCCTCCGATACACTTGTTTAAAAAATGAACCCAATAAAAATTGCTTGCAGTGAGTTTTTCTTACATGTGTAAGTAAAGGAGCTCCAACAGAAAAACTCCACAGACTTGTCATCAAGCACACTCCTAAGAGATCAGAGGATCTTATTACACAAGGCCGGGTATACACCGCACACCTGTCACAATATAAAGGCCTCCACAAGCTTTGAGTCAGCAATAAATTTTGAGATTTGAGCTCTGACGCCATTTGAAGTGTGTTTGTTACTAGTATCTCGGTATCTGTACAGGGTGAGTAACGCATTGGGGAAGATTATATCTGACATATAATAGTATATCTGACATATTATAGTATATCTGACATATAATAGTATATCTGACATATTATAGTATATCTGACATATTTATGAAGCCGGTGCACCACTTTACTAACAGATGTGAATGAGCTGGGAAAAAGAAATGGCACATCAGATTTGCATCAAGGATCACTGACACCTGTCAGAATATAGCGCCATGACAGGCTGGGCATTGTTTTTTATTAGATTCTGCCATCCTATACAAGTAACCTTAGTCCAACTTCTGTTCTGCTATACTTGTAGCACTTACTGGCCATGGCTTCATCTGTACTGCACATGTGCTGGGTTACGTGGTTCTATAGGGCTGCATTCACATCATGTTTATGCCAGTCTGCTGTACATTGGCTTCACATTGTCAAGCACTCAATACGGGAAGTCAATGTAAACCATGATGAGCCTATCAATTTCAATGGGCTAATCAATGCCTAATTTTGACTCCAATTTGATCCATTTTCTGAACATTAATGTGATGTGAATGTAGCCTAACCTGGACATGCGCTGTATTCAGGTGTAGTCATGGCAAGGACACCAGACTGCACTGTACAGAGGCCAGAATGGAATTATGCATGATTTTGAGATGGATTGAAACTATATAAAGTGAATGAGAAAGTCAGTCTGGCTCATAATGTAGAAGTCAACCTGAGCCCTGCATTATAATTAAAATCTTGGCCAATAATTTTAGGGAGGAGCAGGTCCTGGTAATGTATAGCCAAGGGTTCAGGTGTTATTTCCCTTAGGGCTGCTTATGGTAGAGCCTGTAGGAGAGAGCATAGACTGTTTATGTACCTAGATATACTAAGGCTGGGTTCACACTATGTTTTTGCAATCCATTTTTTGCAAAAAAAAAAAAAATGGATAGAAAAAACGAATGCACGTGTGTGCATCTGTTTTGATCCGTTTTTCCATTGCCTGCCATTATAAAAAAAAATGGATCAAAACATCAGTTTTTTTTGGATGTCACAAAAAATGGGGTAGATCACATTTTTGTGTATGCTAAAAAAAAAACGGATCCGTTCTGATCCGTTCTTTTTTATAATAGAAGTCTATGGAAAAACGGATCAAAACGGATGCACACAGTTGCATCCATTTTTTTCATCAGTTTTTCATCCGTTTTTTTTTTTTGCAAAAAACGGATTGCAAAAACGTAGTGTGAACCCAGTCTAAGGGTCCTATTAGACAAAGTGATTTTTAACAATAAACGAGATCACAAACGAGAGCTTGTGGTAATGACCTGAAATCGTTCACTATAACACACGGAACGATAGTTGTTAGTTACGATCGTTACCATGACTGTTTACTCCTTCTGATCCCAGTAAAAGAACGGATGATGTGTACATTAAGCGAACGATTAACAATTATTTTATGGTCAGCTTAAAAGATGTGATCAACGACACATGAACGATTATCTTTTAGGGTGCGTTCACACCTACAGGATCCGCAGCGGATTTTCATGCTGCGAGTTTGCATCGAAATCAGCTGCGGATCCTGTACTGTGAAGCTCAATGGGTCCCATACACGCCCCCTTTAACCGCCCGTGCGCCCGATCGCCGCATCACCTACTCGGGCGTGGATGTGTGATGCTCCAGGCTCCCCTCGCTGCCCATCAGCATCAGTGCTGCCGTGCAGGGGAGCCGGGAGCGTCACACAGCCACGGCCAGAGCAGGTGATGCGTGCTTGGGGCTGGGGCTGCGATCGGGCATGCGGGGGGGCTGGGGTGGCGATCGGGCATGCAGGCGGTGTGGGGGTTTAAGGGGGCCGGGGCTGTAAGCTGCGTCCGGCGGCGGTCCAGGGGGTAAAGGGGCCGGGTCCCATGCACGCTGCGTGTATGGGACCCATTGAGCTTCACAGTACAGGATCCGCAGCTGATTTCGCTGCAAACTTGCAGCATGAAAATCCGCTGGGGATCCGGTAGGTGTGAAGGCACCCTTAAGTTCGAATTATATAATTATTTTCTGCACGATATTCCTCCCATGTAATAGGGCCCTTACTTGAAAAGCAGAGCTGGAATATGGCTGTGTGCATGATCCCTAAGTACTACTGTCATCACAAGTGGCATGACCTATTCCTCTACCACAGTGTAATTTATATGTATGCTTTAAGGCCCTATAAGGCCAACGCTATTATACGCACTGCCAGTGAGCAGGTAAGAGCAGGGGGGCTGTAGGGAGCTGCAGGAGGGGCTCGGAGCATATAGGAGATAGTGACGGTCGTTATCATTCTAAAATTTTTCAACATGTTGAAAGACAAGGATCAGCCGACATCGTGCATGCCAAATACGTCCAATAATCGCTTTGTGTAATACTTCCAGCCTGGTACAGTTGAACATCTGTGCTGTGCCATAAGCAATGGAAAATATATCCCCCTTTGCTTTGTATGAAGTTGTTTCAGGCCTTTTGTGCTGACAGTATCATATACTTCCAGGTAGACTTTTCTGTCAGGACGCACCGCTTCTGATGAATGATGGATGACTGGCAGGTTTAATAGATGATGACAGAGTGAAAACATCGCCATAGACGGGTAGTGAAAGTGAAAACCTTGTAGCGCTGGATTTAATATTTCTCCTTTCAACAAGAATCCTGTCTTTGCATGTTAAACCCTTTCATCATGAAGGGCAGAGGTATAGCAGATAACATGCCGATACTTACAGCATTGTGTTTGACACATCAGTCATTGTATGACTCAGGCTGCTACATTGTGCTCCGATCCTAATCTCGTAGGTGCAGTGCAACCAATATGTGATGGTGGTTTTTACTAAAATGAGCATAGAAACCTGAGAATGACTAGCTTAGTGAGCCTAGCATATCCCAGTGTCCTCCTCAGTGTATATGCAGCATACTGGGAAGAGCTAAAATCAGACTCCCCTTCTCCAGGCTGGGATGTCCTGCTCTGTGGTGAGGCGGTCTATAAGATGGCCGACATGGAGAAGCATGTGACCATGCCCCGCTCCTCCAGTCTTCTCCATAGGCATATACAGGCTCAGTAGTAGACAGGAAAAGTTCAAGGGTCACAGCTTCTTAAGAAATTTTCCAATTCTTTATTTCGGCATTACAAATTGTTTGATGTTCAGTAGTAGACACTGTCACATGCTCCTACATGTCGGCCATCTTATGGACAGACTCACCACAGAGCAGGGCAGCACAGCCTGGAGGAGGGAAGTCTGATATTACTTCTATGAGGTACACAGGGAGCTGCTGTAAGTATATACAATAAGTACAGTTACTAATACTGTATACTGAACTACTTTACTGTAAAGTGGCCAACCCCTTTAACAGACGGTAAGTTTAGGTCACAGTAGCTGGAGTGTGATTCTGACCCTGGAGACATCCCTGCAGTACACAATACTAGTGGTAATAGGGGTCTGCACAATCATCTGGGTGATAGAAGTTATGGCAGAAGATCGTTGCTGCATCAGTCGGCTGATCGTTGCACTCTATTCCACGGGACGGTTATCGTCCGTAGCGGCCGATATCGGCCGAATACGGCTGATAATCGTTCCTTGGAATAGGGCCTTTACTTTTCCTCCTCAGGGCACACATACTGTACACATACAGCGCCCAGCTGATGATCCGTTGGGCTGGCCTTGGTGTTAAGAGAGGGCAGCAGTAGCAAGAACACCTGGAGATAGAAGAATGAGACCAGTAGATTGAGTATTACAGTGCAGCAAGAAACTTTACTAAACCAGTAAGTTATCCACATACGTGGAGCCTCAGCCTTTACAGAAAAATAAGTCAACTAGTGTCAGAAAGTTTTACAGATTTGTAAATTACTTCTATTGAAAAATGTCAAACCTTCCAGGACTTATCAGCTACTGTATGCTCTACACGAAGTGGAGTTTTCTTTCCAGTCTGACATGGTGCACTCTGCTGCCACCTCTGTCTTTGACCGGAACTGTCCAGAGCAGTAGCAAATCCCCATAGAGAACTTCTCCTGCTCTGCACAGTTCCTGTCTTGGACAGAGGTGGCAGCACCACTTCCTGCAGGACATTCAGCACTGCCTAAAGCTGAGCTGTGATTGGTTGCTGTGGGCAGTTTGCACCAGTCTAAATTTTACACCCTTTGATAAATCTCCCCCATAGTGTACTAGGACACTGCACACACATGCTACTTTGCTACTTCACAGGCCTGTCGCCTTTTAGCTTTAGGGAGGCTAAGGGCCCTATTCCACCGGACTATTATCGTTCGCATAATCGTTAACGATAAATGATCCAAACGACTGCTATTACAAAGGCCTGAAATCGTTCACCCATTTACATGGAAAGATAATCATTGCTTATGATCATTCTTGCGGTCGTCTTGTCGTCGCTATTGCGTTCGTCACTACCGCGAACGACCGAACGACTTCTTATTCAATGCGAACGAGCACCGATAAAAATAGGTCCAGATCAACGATTTCTCGTTCGGTCGTTAGTCGTTAACTGCTATTTAAACGAACAATTATCGCTTAGATTCGAACGATTTAACGATAATCTGAACGATAATCGTCCGGTGGAGAAATACTATGGAGTTCTGACAGATACATCGGACCATTTGGGTTCTGTAAAGCTCAATAAACCAGTTTAGATAATATTAAATGCTTTTCCTATTGGTGGCTCCAGACATCTTTTATATAATGTGTACAGTGACCTTTACAGTCACAGGCACTGAAAAATAAAACGTAACTATGGTTTAAGCTAAACCCTATGATATAAAATTGATAATAATTTAATTTTGTGGCATATTGAACTGTATATTTTTTCGGTCTTTTTATTTTTTTTTTGTGGGCAAATTTTTTTTGGGATAAATAAAGCTTTTATTGCACAATTTAAAACAATACACATAAACAAGTGGGATATAAGTATTCAGGGAACAATCTCACTACATCAGTATCCCGGTTATATATTTTTTAATGAAATCCTTTTTTTTTTTTGACAATTTATTATTAGTAAAATGGTCCTATTGTGACGCTTATAACGGTTTTAGTTTTTCACCTAGAGGGCTGTATGGGGTGTCATTTTTTGCAACATGACCTCTGGTTTTACTAATACCATACTTGTGTAGATTGGACGTTTTGATCACTTTTTAGTAATTTTTTTTTATATATAATGTAACAAAAAATCGGCAATCCTGGCACTTTTTTCCCCTCTTTTCATTTACACCATTCACGATGATTGCTATATTATAATAGATCGGACAATTACGCACGCTTCAGTATATAATATGTTTATTTATTTAACAATTTTTGTATGTTTTATTTATATTATGTGATAGGGGGATTATTTTAAAGCGACTCTGTACCCACAATCTGACCCCCCAAACCACTTGTACCTTTGGATAGCTGCTTTTAATCCAAGATCTGTCCCGTTTGGCAGGTGATGCAGTTATTGTTCTAAAAAAGAACTTTTAGACTTGCAGACCGTGCCAAACGGGAGTATCTGTGCCCTAACTTTGCACAACCTCTCCGTCCCTCCTCCCCACCCTCCTCATCATTAGGAATGCTCCAGGCAGATTGCCTCCTATTCCCCACCTGTGGCAGCCCGGCACAAAATGTTCCAGAGGCATTCCTAATGATAAAGAGGATGGGGAGGAGGGACGGAGGGGTGGTGCAAAGTTAGGGCACAGATACTCCCATTTGGCACAGGGCTTCAAGTTTAAAAGTATTTTTTTAGGACAATAACTGCATCACCTGCGAACGGACCACAGGACAGATCTTGGATTAAAAGCAGCTATCCGAAGGTACAAGTGGTTTTGGGGGGTCAGATTGTGGGTACAGAGTCGCTTTAATCTTTATTGGGGGAGGGACTTCAGTGTATTTTTAAAAACATTTTTATTTATTTTTTTTACACATTTTACGTGCAATTATTAGATAGCATCGATCAGTGTTATAGGCGTTCTGCTGATTGAGTCTGCCTGTGGCAGACTCAATCAGCAGAGCGACGATCGGCTGCTGTGTGTCCTGTAGGAAGTGGTGTATTCTTTCCTGTCTGACACAGAGCTCTCTGCTATTATCTCTGTCCGAGACAGGAATTGTCCAGAGCCGGGGAGGTTTGTTATGGTGATTTGCAGCTGCTCTGGACAGTTCCTGACATGGACAGAGGTGGCAGCAGAGAGCACTGTGTCAGACTGGAAAGAATATACTGCTTCCTGCAGGACATACAGCAGCTGATAAGTATGGGAAAACCTAAGATTTTTAAATAGAAGTAAATTACAAATCTATATAACTTTCTGACACCAGTTGATTTGAAAGAAAAAGATTTTCACTGGACAACCCCTTTAAAGTCATCTGTGAAATCTACAATACTTTACATACAATGCATATTCATCTCTGCTGTTTGTTTACGTACTTAACCAGCTGTATGCATGTATTTATACTGATCAAATCCGCAGTGTTAAATCCATAGCGTAAGGTCCGCATACCCAAACAGATCCTATTAGTCCTTATGACAGAAACGTGTAATATTTAATTACTTTGTTCTTTGTTCTAGAATCAAGGTATTAACTTTTTTTCTGTTTTTCTCCTGCTTTTTGTAGGGGGGGGGGGGGGGCTTGGGAATCATGTAAAATGCTTATAAGTGGCTTTTTGTGTTCCCTTGACGGAGAATACGTAATGGCAGAACAGTGCCGCACTTTGTCTTCTCTCTTTATCAGGACGTTTGTTCATATTCGGCACTGTCTGTGCAGATTACTGGATAACAAAACTCATCTGTACGGGATGATTCTTCCAATCATCATACGTCTTTATGAGACATCTATGGCACAATTTGATAACGTGCTGATGAATGAGAGTGGGTGTTGACTCTCTGCCATGCTCTGTAATGGATCCCCTGTGCTATTGTTGTAGTACTTCTCTGCAGTGTGTGACTGGTGATCAGCAGATAGACAGAAACTACTCTCTCAGCTAACCTAACACTGCGACAACAATGAGAAACCCTATTACTATGTGAAGTGAGAATAGTATCATATGGCTATAGTGTTATTCCTACTGCATTCTATGGTAGGTTGTGATGCCTCGGAAAACGTCAGCCATAACAACAACTTTTACATTCATTATATCTGTTGCAACCTAAACAGGAGTGGCTGGTCTAGTTTGGGAGTGGCCATTCAGAATGGGATGTACATTTTGTGGGGCTGAACTTAAAGCAACTTTGTACCCACAATCTGACTACCCCACCCCCCACCCCCCACCCCAAACCGCTTGTATCTTTGGATAGCTGCTTTTAATCCAAGATCTGTCCTGGGGCCCGTTCGGCAGGTGATGCAATTATTGTCCTAAAAACAACTTTTAAACTTGCAGCCTCGTGCCCCACAGCCGGGGCTTAGAATATCTGTGCCTAACGGCCGGGGCTTAGAATGTCTATGCATTAGGCTGGCACACCCTCTCTGTCCCTCCTCACCATTAGGAATGCTACAGGCAGATTGTCTTCTATTCATTAGCTGTGTAAATACTGAACATGGACTGGATCGTTAAGGCACCTGTGCAATGTTCAGACTGGAGAAAATGTTCCAGTGGCATTTCTCATGATGAAGAGGGTGGGGAGGAGGGACGGAGGGGTGGTGCCAGCCTAATACATAGACATTCTGCAAGTTTAAAAGTAGTATTTTTTTTAGGACAATAACTGCATCACCTGCCAAACGGACCCCAGGACAGATCTTGGAATAAAAGCAGCTATCTGAAGGTACAAGTGGTTTGGGGGGATCAGATTGTGGGTACAGAGTCTCTTTAAATGGGCACTATTGTTTCAAGCAACTTTACTAAAATTCATAGCCTATGGGATTTCTAAAATGTTTGTTAATTACTTTCTAAAAGTGTACTCCTTACCCCAGAAAAAAAAACACTAGGAAAGAGGTGGCAGCAGAAAGCACTGTGTCAGATTGTACAGAATACACCATTTCCTGCAGGACATACAGCAGCTAATAAGTACTGGAATACTTGAGGTTTTTAAATAGAAGTTTTTGCTGAACTACCCCTTTAAACTGCCATTGCCTACGTCTCTAAGGCTTTTAACTGCGTACTAGTTCTAGCCTTTCCTCTTTTTGGCTATCACTGGTCTAACCTGTCATATGTGTATCAAAGTTGCATATATGTATCATAATATATGTATAAAGCCCCCCCCCCCCCCCCCCCCCCCCCCCAAAAAAAAAAAAAAAAAAAATTTAAAAAAAAATTAACCAGGTGGTGCTGTTAATACCTGGTAGGGAAGATGATCCAGCGGAGTATATTATATCTGCCACTATTTCTGATAGAGTTACTGGATTGAGTGCTCACTGAAGTTGATTTATAGGGTTAATTCTCCCTTCCCGTATGAAGGCATTTCCAATCTATTAGTATAATTAGCTCTTTATCTGCTAATTACATTTTTTGTCCTGATAATCTCTCTTTAAATAGATTGCTTTAGGTTGTTTTTAATTCTCTGGAACTTCTACAATATGCTTTAAGGCTATAGATATAATGATTTGGTGTAATGTTGGATTACATGGTACTATCCTGTATTAATAGCATATTCCTTACTTAGCTATCTGGTTTTAGTTTCCAAGTGTTTTTAAGGTTCTTTAGGGTACAAACCCACACACCGTATACACAGCAGATACGCAACAAATACGCAGCAGATGTTAGTACAGATTTGATGCTGTGTTCAGTTATTTAGATCTAATCTGCTGCGTATTTGCTGCGTATTTGCTGCGTATCGCAGCAGTGAATACGCTGCGTATACGGTGTGTGGGTTTATACCCTTAGGCCACATTCGGATGTGGTGGAGTTGCTGCGGACTTGCCATGTTGAGAATTTACTGCAAATTCAAGGCAAATTCTGTAGTGGGAAATATCCCTATTTCTTGGTAAAATGTAGTTGGACATAAAGACCTGGTTATTTTTGGCTGTGATTGTTATGATGGGCTTTAAGTTGGTTGAATATTTACAGGTTGTCTACAATAAGCATCACTATATGTGGATATTAATTATTCTTTCCATTTTGACACAATGCTCTCTGCCACCCGCTCTGTCCATGCCAGGAAGTGTCCACAGCTGGAGAAGTTTTCTATGGAGATTTCCTACAGTTCCTGTCATGGACAGAGGTGGCAGCAGAGAGCGCTGTGTCAAACTAAAAAGAATACACCACTTCCTGCAGGACATACAGCAGCTGATAATTACTGGAAGGTTTGAGGTTTTTATTTAACATAGAATTAATTTATTTATCTGTATAACTTTCTGACACCAGTTGATTTGAAAACATTTTTTTCCCTCTGGAGTACCCCTTTACCTTACTGCCTCCTAAGGCTAGGTTCACACTGAGTTTTCAGCATCCGTTTAACTGATCCGTTTTTTGCAAAAAACGGATGCATTTGTGTGTATCCGTTTTTGACCCGTTTTTCCATTGACTTCCATTATTTAAAAAAAAACTGATCAAAACGGATGCGTTTTTTTTTTACGCACAATAAAGTACTGTTGACACTACTTTTTTGACCGTTAAAAAAAACGGATCCTTTAAACGGATTGCAAAAACGCAGTGTAAACCCACCCTAATCAAGAGTTCAAAAGAGTGAGTGGTTTGATGGTACCACTATTCTAGCATCAGCCATATATCAGAGACTGTGTGTCAGTGACATTATTATTGCCTTTTGCTAGCGTCTACATTAAGCTTTTTTTTTGCCTTTTTCATCTCTCTCCTCTTAGCGGTATAGATTTACGAGTCATTAGTACTATACTTACTGTCTGTGTATCTGATGTATAAATATCTAATAGAAAAAGCATCTGCATTTATATTTTTTCCCAGTGCAGTTTAGAAAATGACTGCTGGATTCTGTTCAGTAAAATTCACATTGTGCAGTTAATATTTCCATACGTCTCTATCCAGACAGTCATAATGATCATCGTGCACAAAGAAGCAATGACAAGTCTATTATTTATCCTTGCTTTTATTCAAGCACATACCAAAAAGCCATGTTAATGCTGAATGTATAATGCTTCCCCGGAGAGACAGTGTTATAAAATTCCAAGCGGTGCAACGGACTCCGCTTGAAGTTCAGCCTGTCCCATAGGCTCAGTGATATTCTGAAGCTCAATTCGCTGTCTGCCCTAAGAATTGACATGTCGTAGCTTGTTCCATATTGAGAACATACCCTTGTGTTACCGCGTTTCCCGAAAATAAGACAGTGCCTTATATTAATTTTTGTTCCCAAAGAGGCACTCTGTCCTATTTTTGGGGGATGTCTAATTTTTCGGGAGCGGCACGGGGAGGGATGGAGAGTGGTGAGCGGCGCGGGGAGGGATGGAGAGTGGTGAGCGGCACGGGGATGGATGGAGAGTGGTGAGCGGCACGGGGAGGGATGGAGAGTGGTGAGCGGCGCGGGGAGGGATGGAGAGTGGTGAGCGGCACGGGGAGGGATGGAGAGTGGTGAGCGGCGCGGGGAGGGATGGAGAGTGGTGAGCGGCACGGGGAGGGATGGAGAGTGGTGAGTGGCACGGGGAGGGATGGAGAGTGGTGAGTGGCACGGGAGGGATGCGAGCGGCACGGGTAGGGATGGAGAGAGTTGGGCAGCAGGCGGAGGGAAGGAGAGAGTTGAGCAGCACAGGGAGGCATATAAGAGGCAGGGGACAAGCATCGGGAGGGAAGCAGGTGAGACGCAGGTGGTGGGGGACCACCATACTTTCGGGGGGTGGTGCCTTACTTTGGGCTAGTTGGTAGATTAGTTGGGGTGTCTTATTTTAGGAGGATGTCTAATTTTCGGGGAAACACAGTAGTGTTAAGATGTTACTACCTACCAGGGATAGGAAATTTCTCCCCAGTGATTGTATTGGTAATTTTTCAATACATTGTGCCCGCATTCTGTGCAGTGTTAGAAAAAATAGTAAAATAAAGGAATGGGGCTTTTCTATTTTAAAGGGAATTTGACATCAGAAAATCTAGTTTTTATGTCTAATAAAAATATTTTACTTTCTCTATTTTAAAATATAATAGAATTCTGAAAGCTTGCCGTTTCCATTTTCACCACTAAAACTATGCTGAGACTTCCTATTTTGCTGCTGCTGCTGCAAAGTGATCTGTATGTATTACAGTAAAAGGTGGCACCTATAGATAAAAAAGACTATAGATGAAGCTCACAGATCAGCCTCCTGCTCCGTGTGGAATGGTCTCTGGGAGTGGGACAGTTCCTGCCCATTGTTGTGTATGTCCATGGGGTTTACAGTATAGTTGGTGCTATTCTGTCGCATATGCGAGTCAAGCTAAAAAGTACAGATTATTGCACAGATCTGATGCCTTAAAATAGCCCCAGTGATAAAATAGACCATAAATAAAAGCGTTATAAGGATGCTAATAGAACAATTTTAAACACATTTAGTTTTTTAAAAAAGGTATTAATTTTTTAAAAGCAGTCAAATAAAATAAAAGTTATTTAAGTCGCCTTCTGATATACCGATTAACATAGATGTCAGCTCTTCAAACACAAAATTCACCCAAAATGAAAGAATTTTTATTTTCTATTTCACCTTGCAAATATTTTTTTTTTCAGTTTCATAGCATATTTTATGGAAAAATCAAGTCCGTCATTGCAAAGTACAATTTCTGTCAAAAAAAAAAAAAAAAAAGGGACTTATGCGTGCGTGTAGGTGAAAAAAAATTCAAGCGCTATTTCCTTTTAAACATAAGTAAAAAACAAAAGTACATAAACAAAAAGTGGCAGAGAAGTGAAGGGGTTAAAGGGGTATTCCACTCAAACATAACTTTTTATATGTTGCTGCCCATTGCGAGATTAACAATTCATTCCACACTTGTTATTATTTATTGAGTCTCCTTTTCCCAGTTCTGAGTTGCTGCTTTCTGCTAAACACAAAAATATGTGTGTGAGCTTTTCTCTCTGTCTCCCCTCCTCCCCCCTCCCTTCCGATACGGCTGATGTAAACAAGTCCCTATCTGCAACTTTGTAATGCTGGGAGGATTAATCACAGTAGGTTCATCAGCAACCTGACCTCAGATTAACCCTCCCAGCATTACAAAGAAGCTACAAAATTGCAGAAAACGCGGACCAGGGACTTGTTTACATCAGCCGTCTCAGAAGGGAGGGGAGAGAACGGGGAGATGGAGACTAATTAGATAATAACAAGTATGGAAGGAATTGTTAGTCTTACCATGGGCAGCGACATACAAAAGTTATGTTTGAGCGGAATACCCCTTCAAATAACCTAAAAATATAAAATTACATTGCACTGGATTTTATTTTTTATTTGACTATTTTATTAAAATATTTTTTTTTTTATATCCACACAGTACTGGCTGGATCCAGCAAAGACTATTGCAGAACACAAAGACTTGATTAGCAGTAAGTATGTATGTATTGTAAGAGCGTACCTTTCAGATCTTCCAGGGGTTTGCAAGATACGAGTCATGGATTAAATAGATTATCTTTGAGAATACAGTGTTTTACAGGATTAGCAATGTACACAGTAAGGCATTTATTGTAATGAGAGCCTGAAATAACAAAATATGAAGCGTCTGACAGTTTAGAGAGACAACAACAAGGGGATGGCCGGTGAATTTTGGATCTCAACCTTTCCCCCCCCCCCCCCCCCCCACTGAATGTGTTGTTGCCATAATTAATACACATATTGGCCCAGATTTACTAAATGCACATGCACACTGCTGCTCCATTGCTTGTCTAGGGGACTGACCGAAGTTTATTGTTCAGCTCCGTTAGTCCCATAGACAGGGAATGGAGTATCCATTCTCACATGTGATCTCCGCTCCACTAAAATGTCATAATGGGGGTATCGGCTTCCCCAGCAGTTATACAGGTATCACTTTTTCTGTGGTCAGGTGATAGCTGTTGGTGGGATACCCCTGTATGATGGAGACTTGTTGCCTTACACTTTACAATATGGTGGTTTATTGTACAGTTAGGGTCCTATTAGACAGTGATTTTTAGTTTCTACCGATTAACGATAAGCAATTGCAAACGAGTGCTTTTGGGAATGACCTGAATGCATTCACCATGATAGAAGTTAATTACGATTGTTTGCACACTCTGGTATACAAACAATCAGAATAACGAATGAATAATGTGTGATACACCGAAAGATTTGCAAACGGTAATGAACGATTAACAATGATGTTATGGTCAACTCAAAAGAAGTGATTGACGACATTCGAATAAATTTTTGTTAGTCGTTTGATCGTTGCCTGCATACACACGCTTAAATTCAAACAATATAACGATAATCTTTCCTTGTAATATGGCCCTTACTCATACAACTGTGAATATTATTTATATGATCTAAAACATATGATAGATATACTATTTATTCTATTCTTTTCTGTTTTATAGCTGGCCCCCCCTACACTCTATATTTCGGAGTTAAATTCTATGCCGAAGATCCATGTAAACTAAAGGAAGAAATAACCAGGTACAGTACACTGCATGTGCAACATTATGCTTTTAACACACTGCTCATACAGTGCAGGTTCCCTACATATATACGGTTATTACAGTATATACACTGCATTTTATATCAGTAGGTAGTACTAAAGGCACTGCATAGAAGTATAACATTTCAGTAGCTACTTTAATCCAGTTAGTAAAAGGGCTGGACCACTGTGTAAAAGTCATATAAGTGAAATTTTTTTTTCTGTTTTAAGCATTAAAGCAATACTGTAAACACCCCCCCCCCCCCCCGCCCCAAACTGCTGGTACCGTCTGTTTGATGAGAGTAAAGGGCCTATTCCACGGAGCGATAATCGGCCTAAGCGGAGCAATAATCGGCCGAATTGGCCCGATTCGGCTGATTATCGCTCCGTGGAATAGAGAGAACGATCAGCCAATGATCGGGTCATCGGCTGATCATTTAGGTTCAGACCTAAATTCATCGTTCGCCACCAGCGCATCGCTACGGTGGAATAGTGGTGCGCGGCGGCGATTTCAGCAGCATCATACATTACCTGTCTGGGCTGCAGGTCTTCTCCTTCTTCCTCCCGATCCCGCGCCACAGCAGCTTGGAGCTTCGGGGTCTGTCTGAACTGGCTGGAACCGCCGCGGCCAGTGATTAGCTGAGCGGTCTGTCAGTTCAGACAGCCCCGCTCCAAAGCTGCTGCAGCGCGGGATCGGGAGGAAGAAGGAGAAGACCTGCAGTCCGGATAGGTAAAGTATGAAACAAGGGCTGCAAGGACATGTCCCTGCAGCCCTCGCTGATTATTGTCGGGCCGTGAAATAGGCCCAGTAAACGGGTGCTGATCTAGCAGATCGGTGATCGTTTACATAGTTGATCAGGCCCTGGTTGGCCCGTGGAATAGGACCTTAAGTCCTTCCCGGTTGTGTCTTCTAAAATGCTCCCAATGCCTTGGTTGGTGTAAAAAATAATCTTTTAATCTGCAGTAGCCGAGTCATCTGGCTGGCCTAGAGTGTCTGTGCCCTAGGCCTGCTACGCCTCTGCTTTTTCCTATTCATCACTTGTCTAAACACTGCACATGTGCCTAACGATCCAAAGCAGCACATGCGCACTGTTCAGACAAGTGATAATTAGGAGAAATCCTGCCTCAGGGCATTCCTAATGATGAGGAGGGCAAGGAGGAAGAAAGGAGAGGCATAGTAGACATAGGGCACAGACACTCTAGGCCACTCTTGACTCGGCTACTATAGATTAAAAGATCGTTTTTTACCAAGACACCAGGTGCATTTTAACATTTTAAAAGACACAACCGAGAAGGACTTACTTACTTAAACGGACAGTACCAGCGGTTTGGGGGAGTGGGATGGTGATTACAGTATTACTTTAAACAATAAGGGTCTCACCCCTAATATATATGTTTTTATTGTGGGTCATGCCTTGAGTCGTAGGGTAGTCACCTATGAGTGGTACTAAAGAATAAGTTTTCTTCCTTCTAAGGTCATTTTAGAACCTGTAAACATTACTCTGTTTGGTCTGAATCTGAGAATCGGCATGTTCTAATATGACACAGAAGAGCTTTTATCTTCTATGTCTCTAATTTGTTATATTTAGAGGGTCTATTAAATGTGTTTTCATCAGAATTAAAAGTGTGGTTTATTTGTGTGCCCATTATAGGCCAGTAATATACAATGGTTAAGCAGAACAGATTTTTGCAGGACATTTAAGGAAAAAAAACACAGATTAGATTAAAAAAGCAAAAAGTATCAACCTCTCCTTTTCTTTTTGTTTTATTTACATTCACAATATTGGTTAGAAGCAAAATACGAATGTATAACTTGGCAAGTTCTTCACAGTGTGTATAAGATATAGTGCACGCACACTTTCCACTATGTGAGAAGACTGGTATTATACCCCCTGCATAGTATATAACCGGAGGCTTTGCCCTAAGTCTTTACATACTGGTATACACCGCACCACTATTGCAAACAGAATAACAATGGTTACCTTACAATTTCTTTAGCTGAAGTCTGTCTCCGGGAGAGATCTTTACCTTGGGGCAATTAATTGAAACCAATGGTTGTACCTGCTGTGTGCCCTTTGAGCTGCACTTGGAAGTACGACCACTATGCTAGCAGATCATTGACCCAGGTGGACAAATACATAACATTTTAAACATTTTCTGAAGCAGAGCAGGCTTTCTACCTTCTGCTGGTCAGATGTGGGGGTACCTGCTGGCTCTTTTTTTAGGGCATCTATTAGGTCTGTAGGTTTTCCTTTGAATGTGCACATGGGTTAATGTTTTATTGCAGTCGAAAATATTGTACGGATAGAACTATATAATTGGCAACTTTTGTAAAATACATCAAGCCGGAATATGGATAGCCTTTCCGGACAAAACCAGCCTTTTTGTGATTACATGTTTCTGGTTCTTCGTAGTATAGTATACTTGTCTACAGTCTCCGACAATAACAGGAGCTAAAGAATAGGGTGTATGCAACCCCGCCGAGAAGTGGACATTTTGGGTCACTTTTGTCTTTCATGGAGAAAATGGATTCTTCCTGATCATTTGGACTATAATTACGGATTTTAAACAGTCGACACAGTCTTTGCCTTTTTTCATCTATCCCAGTGCTTTTCTTCACCTCAAAGCTCTATAGTCAAACATTTTATTGTTTGACAAGATCTTTGGCATTGTTGCTTAGTGACAGCAACCGGTATGGCTATTATGCCTGATTGTTATTTATATGCATGTTTTTTCCCTGCATTATGCTTTAGCTTTTCTTATGTTTCTTATTATAGTCGAATAACAAAGATTCTGTGATTTCTTTGCATTTTATGTTATTTTAGGTATCAGTTCTTTCTGCAAGTGAAACAGGATGTTTTGCAAGGTCGGTTGCCATGTCCTTTCAACATTGCTGCTCAACTTGGAGCCTACGCCATACAGTGTAAGTATAGAAATATGATGTAAATCACAATATAATAATCATGTTCAGAATATTAACATCTATCTATCTATCTATCTCCTATCTATCTATCTATCTATCTATCTATCTATCTATCTATCTATCTATCTATTATCTATCTCCTATCTATCTATCTCCTATCTATCTATCATCTAACTATCTATCTCCTATCTATCTATCTATTATCTAACTATCTATCTCCTATCTATCTATCTATTATCTAACTATCTATCTCCTATCTATCTATTATCTAACTATCTATCTCCTATCTATCTATTATCTAACTATCTCCTATCTATCTATTATCTAACTATCTAAACTGAGCCAGTTTCACTTTACATCATGTTTAATAAATCCCCCTATGTGTTTTATATTAGAAACCATCCAGCAACAGCAAGCAATCAATACCCTTATTGTTTTTCACAATAGATTGGTCCTATAAAATTAGCCATGCAATATAGATGGCCAAAGTAGCCAATATAGAATATAGATCTACTGATGATGTCTGGGGGGAAAAAAAGTTGTTCTTCTGTATTGTTGTTGGGTCCAGCTGTTACAATACTGAGAAAGTGATGCAGATGTGCATCACAGAAACCCAGCCTAGATGAGCACAGGTCAAGGCAGAGATGGATTTATCATTTTATCATATGGTATGAATGAAAAGTTGTTCGGAAAAACAGCCATCTGAAGTCTCCAGGACAAGGCAGCATATGAAATTTCTCATTTACCATATGTAGTCACATTGCACTTGCAGCCACCAATCTGTTATTTTTTTTTAGTTGCTAATTATACACAATGTAAATATTTCTGTATAATATATATATTTTGTTTGTTTATAAAAAAAGAACACTACATACTGTAAGGGGGATTTATCAAGCTGCATCCGGTGTGGGTCTGCAAAAAGTCACAGATTTGTTTTCTGAACATACACCCTGCTCATCTGATGATTGGGCTGGAGGACACTGATGGCGCTGAGGAGGTGTGGTCTACTCCAGCGCCTGGGTTATTATGAGCTTAAAGAGTCACTGTCATTTTTTTTTTTTTTTTTGCAGAAATCAATAGTACTGGCGAATTGGGTTTATTAGGCAAATATGCCATTATCTACATTCAAAAAGGCTTTTCCCAGCCCCCCCCCCCCCCCTCCTCTTTTCCATTCACTGCAAATTATCAGGAAATTGTGTCTTGTTGCATCAGACATGCCCCTGTCTGTTTCATGAAGAGGGGAGGAGGGAGATTAGTTGGCAGCAGAGGAAAAAAAGATTACACAACGTGAGCTGCATGAAAGCCAGTATTCAGAGGTCAGAGAGGTCAGTGCTGACTGTCAGAGGAGAGAGCCTGGTGATGTAGCTGTAAATTAACTTGGTTGTCCTGTTTTGGTGCCTCATCTCCCTCCAACCCTCCCCTCTCCATAGAGAACAATAAAGACAGGGGGGAGAGCTTCAGACTGCTTTTTCATGATAAAAATGCATTTTTCGGCTAATTAACCCAATTACAAAGTTTCTTAAAATCGCCTGTATTTTATGAGACTGTAGATAATAAAGATATATACTTACCTGTCCATGTGTCCTACTGGCTTTCTGTATTCAGTATATAAGAATAGTGTGATTAATCACCAGGCGCTCTGTACTTATTTAATTTGTATCTATATACAGTATACAGCATAACTCTTCATTGGAAGAACGGATACTCACACTTAAGTGCTTGAGTTCAAAAGTTCATTTATTCACAGAAGTATAGGGATACAAATAAGCTTACGGCTGATGTCTAAATCTCAGATGTCCAGACACATCGCTTCTCCTGCATTTTTGTGTTCCCCGCTCACCACAGTCACCACTGACTCTTTCGAACCCCGTCTCTGCAGTGACAGCCCGCTCAGCCAATCACTGGCCACTGTGCTAACCTGTCTCTGGCTGGCCAGTGATTGGCTGAGCAAACTGTCACTGCAGAGACGGGTTTGAAAGTGTCAGTGGTGGCTGTGGTGAGCGGGGAACACAAAAACAAGCCAGGAGGACACCAGGGAAGCGTGGACAGGTAAGCATACATGTTTTTTATTTTCTATATACAGAATCAGCTGTCGGCCATGCACCTCCTATTTCAAGTAGCAATGTGCGGCCAGCAGTGCCTCTATAGGTACGAAACAAATCTCCTCCTATATAGTATTAATAAAATCAATAGTTATGTAACATTCACAATAATACTAGATTCCAGTACTGTCTATATGTACACCTGCATACATACCATAGGAAAAAATGTCTGCACAGTATATCAATGTGACAGCCATTGTTCTAGCAATGTGTATTTGTGACAATTGTTTACGTGTCTATCTCTTCTGGTCAAGCATAAGCTCCTGTCGCTAGGACAGGATGAGCCATACTCATATTTGATATGACACTTGATGTGTTATGCATGTATATAGAGCTTTCCTTCTGTATACATGCACCTGTGTGGTAATCTGTAATCCTAAAAAAAAAAAAAAATTGTAATTGCCTCTATAGGCCATGTTCACACATTGTATAACACAGGCCATTTTGTTACTGAAGATCATCCTGGCCGGCACTGCAGTACCGGCCGGATGATCTTCATTTCTGGTGAATTCAAATGTGGGCGCACACAGGTTTACCCGACACATACAATGGAGCCGCACTCTCCATTGTGTGAACATAAATAAATTGTGTGAACATAAATTCAATAAATAACGGCTGCAGAAAACTGACATTGTTTTTTGTGCGGCTGGATGGAATCCCGGCCGGAGTGTATACTATGGGGGACATTTATTAAGTCCGGCAGTACGGAGATTTATGTAGAGGCGGACTGCCTTTACATAAATCCCGTGCGCACCAGTGCGAGCACCAGAAAACCTACGCCAGCTCAGAGCTGGAATAAGTTTCCTGACAATTTTTTTGCAAAAATAATGATGAATAGCGCGGACTCTGAGTCCGTGCCCCCCGTTCCGCCCCCTCACACCCCCTCCCCACCCCCCTGGCATATCGGGCAGAAAGGGGTCCGATGCGAATATTTTATTTGCAAAACGGCCATTTGCGAATAAATTTATTCGCATCTGGCCCCTTTCCGACGAAAAATATGCATTTTTACATTGATAAATGTCCCCCTATGTGTATACGCTCCAGCAGAGATTCTATTTATTCAAATACAACGTATGTTTAGCATAAATCACGGTCATTGTTGCAAATTGCAACAATGGCTGTGATTTATGCTTAACATACGTTGTGTGAACATGGCCATATGCTGAAAATATTATTCAAATCTCCACCAAAGTCAATGTGTCATCTTCCTTTACCAGTTTCCTGAGGTCGATTTGGCTGCTACAGAAAAAAAAGAAAGAATCCAGATGGAAAGCCAGATTGCTGCAAAAGTCAGCTGATACGTCAGGCAGATACATAAATGGTTGCAGGTGTGGTCCGATTAGACACTGGATTTGGCAACAGAAGGGTGTAAAAGTGCTTCCCCCCAAAGTGCTTCCTCTCAGAGGCTACATTTGGGTAGTGTACCTCTTGGGTAGAGTATGCTGACTACTAGACATGCCTGTATGGAGTACTTGACGACCTTTTGCCCACCAGACAGACTTTCAGAGGGGGCTCATCATTGGAGAGAAGCAGGATGGTAATTTTAATAAATTCCTGCTATTTGGGCTGACCAAACTGTTAGGAGTCTTCTCCGGGGGCTCTTGCCAGCAGAGAGGAGAGAGGACCTCTTCAGACTGGAAATACCATTTCATACAAGACATACAGCAGCTGATAAGTACTGAAATAATTGAGATTTTTAAAGTGGAACTTTCAGGTTGGACTTCTCTAACCTGCTGATAGCCCCCCTACTGCGCAAGAGATGCCGTAGTTAAAGGTATGTCTCTTACCTTCATCCTCAGCGCTGTTCCGGTGCAGTTAGTAGTTAGCTCCACAGTTTAGAAAGAACGTTGGGAGCACAGTCCCGCCCCCACAACAACGATCCACCCCCGGCTGACCCGGCCCTTTCTAATGATAATCAATGGAGCGGGCCGGATCGTCGATATGGGGGCAGGGCAGTGCTCCTAACTGTCTAAGGCTGGGTTCACACTGCGTTTTTGCAATCTTTTTTTCTTCCATTTTTTTTTTTAACATACACAAAAACGTAACTGACCTTATTTTTGTGTAAGTCAAAAAAAATGGACACGTTTTGAACAGTTTTTTTTATAATGTGCAAACCGAACTGGATGCACACAAATGCACCCTATTTTCCATCCGTTTTTTTTTTCCATCCATTTTTTGCAAAAACGGACAAAAAATAAAAACGGATTGCAAAAATGTAGTGTGAACCCAGCATTACCGGACTGTGGAGCAAACGACTAACTGCACCGGAACGGCGTTGAGGATGAAGGTAAGAGACATACCTTCATCCTTGGAGTCTCCTTCACAATAGGGAGATATCAGCAGGTTAGATTTGTTCCCCTTTAAGTAGAATTAATTTATACATTTGTTTAACTTTCTGATACCAGTTGGTTTGAAAACAATTCTTTTTCTTCAGAGTACCCCTTTAAGACATTGTAAATGCAGTTCAGTACAGGGATGATGACCAGACTCAACTGTACTTCTTTAATATTCTTCATATATATCAAAATTAATACTTTAACTGCTGTTGTATTTGATGTAATGTAAGTCTGCAAATTGATGCCGCTTTTATAGAGGCTTGCAGAGGTTAAGCATATGGATTTTGGTGTGCTTCATGTGTACATGTTACATGGTCCAACAAAGGCATCAGCAGCTGTGCAATCTGCTGTAAACTTGCCCATGGTTTGGATGGGCAGCACACTTCCACCATGTAGTCACATTGTGTCACGGCCGCGGCGGCTTCCCGCGTTCCGGGTCGCCGCCGCGACCGCCTCCTGTCCCGTGCAGCCGCCGGGGTCCTTGTGTAGGGACCCGGCGCTGCTGCTGCTTCGGCCCCTGGGGCGCCTCACCTCTCCTCCGTGCGGTCTGTGCCGGCCGGCGCGCGCGTCCCCGCCTCCTAGGGCGCGCGCGCGCCGGCTGTCTCAGATTTAAAGGGGCAGTGCGCTCCTAATTGGTTAGTGTCACCAATCACTCCCCTATAAATCCCAGCATGCCCTGTCCTTAGTGTTGGAGCCTCTACATGCTTCCCATAGCGTTTGGCCCAGCTCCCTGTTGTTCCTGTGTCCTGTCCGTTACCTGGTCCCAAGTCCCTGTTCCTGAGTCCTGTCCGTTACCCGGTCCCTAGTCCCTGTTCCTGGTTCCTGTTTCCCTGTCACTCCATCTGTTCCTGCGTTCAGCCTGTCACGTGCGCTCTCACCTGCAGACCATTGCCAGTGCCATCTCCTGCCTACTGCTCCTGCCACGCCTCGCCTGCCGACACCAGCAACCAAGCCAGGGGTAGCGACCTGGGGGTCGCCTGCCGCAGCAAGTCCATCCCGCCTTGCGGCGGGCTCTGGTGAAAACCAGCGGTCCCTTAGACTCCGCTCCCTGGTGAGGTTTGTGCCATCGCTGGTGCCGGTCCAGTGGATCCACTACTCCGGGCGTTACAGTAGGCTCCAACCATGGATCCCGGCGAGGTGCCAGATCTCCGTGACGTCGCCAGAGTGGTCGCGCAACAGGCTCAACAAATCCAGAAACAGTCACAGCAGATCCAGCAACTCACTGCCGCCTTACAGCAGCAGACTACTGCCCAGCGCACACCATCTCCTGACGCTGCTTCTTCACTCCGACTGGCCCTCCCAAGCAAGTACTCTGGGGACTCTAAGTTGTGCAGAGGATTCCTGACTCAGTGCACCATGCACATTGAACTTTTGAGTAGTCAGTTTTCCACCGAGCGCTCTAAAGTGGCTTTCATCATCAGCCTATTAGAAGGTAGAGCCCTGGCCTGGGCCACGCCACTGTGGGACCGTGATGATCCTGTTGCTGCCAATCTCCGGGCCTTCCTATTCGAGTTTCGCTCCGTCTTTGAGGAACCTGCCCGTGCTTCTTCAGCCGAGACTGCTCTCCTCAACCTCTCTCAAGGCAGCTCCTCTGTTGGTGACTACGCCATCCAGTTCCGCACCCTGGCAGCTGAATTGGACTGGAACGAGGCCGCCCTATTGGCCACCTTCAAGAAGGGCCTGTCTAGTCGAGTGAGAGACGTGCTCGCTGCCCGAGACCTGCCTACCTCCCTGAACGAACTCATTCTACTGGCCACCCGAGTTGATACTCGTTTTTCGGAGAGGGAGGAGGAGGTTCGGCATGAACATTTACTAACCCATTCCCGTCGCCATCCCCAGCTGGCGCCGGTTTTCCAGAATCCTGACCTTTCGATGTCCCAACCCTCTCCTGAGATTCCTATGCAGGTGGAACGGGCTCACCTGACGCCTGATGAAAGAATCCGGCGCCTGGAGCAGAATCTCTGTCTCTATTGCGGTGGTTCCGATCACTTCCGGCTGGGATGTCCCCTACGTCCCCAAACATCCGGAGGATGCTCGCACCTAGGTCCGGTGGGACAGGTGTCCCTAGGTGCGAATGCCACCATTCCAAGTCTGTCTATGCCAGTTTCCATCCGGACTCCCTCAGGACAAAATCATCAGACTACTGCCTTCCTCGATTCTGGCTCAGCAGGCAGTTTTATTGCGGCAACATTGGTCCAAAGATGGCGGCTACCAGTGACCCGACTAGCCAGGCCCCTGACTATCTCCTCGGTCACGGGCGAAATTCTTACCGACCGTGTGTACTACCAGACCGCATCTTTAGTCCTCCAGGTGGGTCCTTTACATCAAGAAGAGATATCCTTCTACGTCCTGCCCCATTCTTCCCCCGCGGTCCTCCTGGGACTCCCGTGGCTACAAGAACATGCCCCTCAGCTGGACTGGAGAACCGGGGAGATTCTCAGTTGGGGTCAGGACTGTTCCCACCAGTGTCTCAAGTCACCTCAGACCAAGTGTATTATGTCATTTCCTGTCCCGGCCAAGCCTCTATCCGGCCTACCGGCAGAAGACCAAGACTCGGCGGATGCCTTCTCTGACGAGGTGTACCCTCTCCCCGTACCCAAGACTAAGGTCGTGTCCTCTCACCACCGGAAGAACTTACAGAAGGTCCTCGTCCACAGACCCACAGTCCCTTGCCACGTTATACCGCCTGATCGCCTAGTACCAGTCGTCACCTCCACTCTTCAGAGAGTACCCCCCGGAAAGACTCATGTTCACCCTGCGCTTCGAAGAGGTATTTTGAAGTGGGGACATTCCTCGTTGGAGGCCGGGCACCCTGGAGTCCGTAAGACCGGCCAACGGATCTCTCGCCACTACTGGTGGCCCAGCCTATCCCAAGATGTCAAAGACTTTGTGGCTTCCTGTGCCATTTGCAGGCAAGAAAGAGGGGGAGGCCAAAGGGGGGGGGTACTGTCACGGCCGCGGCGGCTTCCCGCGTTCCGGGTCGCCGCCGCGACCGCCTCCTGTCCCGTGCAGCCGCCGGGGTCCTTGTGTAGGGACCCGGCGCTGCTGCTGCTTCGGCCCCTGGGGCGCCTCACCTCTCCTCCGTGCGGTCTGTGCCGGCCGGCGCGCGCGTCCCCGCCTCCTAGGGCGCGCGCGCGCCGGCTGTCTCAGATTTAAAGGGGCAGTGCGCTCCTAATTGGTTAGTGTCACCAATCACTCCCCTATAAATCCCAGCATGCCCTGTCCTTAGTGTTGGAGCCTCTACATGCTTCCCATAGCGTTTGGCCCAGCTCCCTGTTGTTCCTGTGTCCTGTCCGTTACCTGGTCCCAAGTCCCTGTTCCTGAGTCCTGTCCGTTACCCGGTCCCTAGTCCCTGTTCCTGGTTCCTGTTTCCCTGTCACTCCATCTGTTCCTGCGTTCAGCCTGTCACGTGCGCTCTCACCTGCAGACCATTGCCAGTGCCATCTCCTGCCTACTGCTCCTGCCACGCCTCGCCTGCCGACACCAGCAACCAAGCCAGGGGTAGCGACCTGGGGGTCGCCTGCCGCAGCAAGTCCATCCCGCCTTGCGGCGGGCTCTGGTGAAAACCAGCGGTCCCTTAGACTCCGCTCCCTGGTGAGGTTTGTGCCATCGCTGGTGCCGGTCCAGTGGATCCACTACTCCGGGCGTTACACATTGTCTATGGTCACTCTTACACTCTATTCTATTGTTGGATAGAAAGCAATTATAATTTCCACTTGATTCTCCCCAAATGTTACTGGTGATGGGTCCTTTCTTTAGTCCCACTTTTTCGGTTGCTGTTAAGTTTACAACACCCAGGCTAATCCTTTCTCACACCATTATAGTGTTGCCATACTGAATGAAGGGCCCCGAATGTGAGGAATGTCAATGAGGTTAGCCCATTCTTACATCAGATGACTGATAATGACAGATTTCTATAGGCTGAAGGAGCTCAAAACATAGTTGGGTTAAAAGAGCCTAGATCCAAGGAATGGATATAGAAGAAACCAGAGCACATACATAGAATCCGCTATTTTGAGGAGAGGAGAATTAAACCTTTTCCTTGCTTATCGTTATTTTTGTGTCCTTGTCTCAGCAAGGCTCGTTCGGCTTTTTTTGAGAAGGCCCCTTCAAGAGAAGATTCAGCACGCTGGAACTTTCTCTTTTCTACTTTCCTGAAGAGGCTTCAGTATAATAATGTTCTTCTGTTAACTCCCTTCACTTGAAAAAGCTTTTCTTACAATAAATAGAACTTTGAAGTTGAGTTTTTATTTTCTTTATCACACACAAACAACCTTCAAGGCCTTCCACGCCAAACATATGCTAAAATGTCAATCCCCAGGATAGAGGGAATCTGGCCTAAGATAGAAAAATACACACAGCACCTTCTTCTATTAATATCTATTTCTTATTAATGTCCTTCCAGAAAGTAATGATAAGCTTAGCTCATGGACGTCCTAGTGAGCTAACATTTACAAATGCATTAAAAAGTGCTTAGCTCTATCTTTTTCCTCGAAATAGGTTTTAGGGCTGATTTCCCAGAGGAAGGCTCCCGTTGGTTGAGTCTTCTTTACATGTCCTATTTGTAGGCTACAGGAAGGTTACATCGAATCATTATGTGTATGTCTCGCTTGCCTATGCATAATCTGTAATTTATAGAAAATTCTAAATACTCATATTCTTTATATAAAATATTAAATATTTTATCTGCTAAATAAAGCAGATATTACATGCAAATCACTGGGAATTTTTGAGCTTGCACTTTATCCGTATTGGCTCAATGGGGAGAGAAACCACAAGTATTATCTACTGAACACCTATCACCCTGCGTCATCCCTGAGATCAGGGATGCAGCCGTTCCTTCATTGAGCACTCTCTGGTGACCCCCATAGAGAATGAATAGAATGCCAGTGTGGTGAGCACACAGTTTTTTGCAGGGAAGACCACGCCCCTTTTTTGGGATTGATAGGAGTCCCAGTGGTCTGACCTCCAGCGATCAGACTGTCATTCCCTATGCTATGGGGATAACCAGCTAAAATGGAAATACCCCTTAAGGCTAGGTTCCCACACAGTATTTTTGCTCAGTATTTTGCAACCAAAACCAGGAGTGAATTAAAAACACAGAAAGACACACACTGTTGAAGTTAAGTGGATGGCCGCCATTGTGACAATCTCCCCTTCCCTCTGTGTCGCGGCTCCATTGATTGTAATGGGGAGGGTTTTTTCACACTTGGTGCCGGCGGGCTTGCCTCCAGTGCTTCGTGCTCGGCTAGGTGCTCGGTAATAGATCAGCACTGTGTCCGTAGGAATTGGGGTGGGAGGTGAGGGGTGTATTAAAAAAAAATTGCGAGCCAATGGCATCCCCACGCAGACGCCAATCCGTTCATGTAAAAGTGATGTACTAGTGATACATTCGCTTTAATGCTGGGTGTAATGTTACTGTATGTTTCAAAGTGTGAGCACGTGTAGTTTAAAAACTTCATAAGTTGCCAAGTAGCCACAGCAAGTACAGGTGGAGCAGGCACCTGGTATGAGTATCACTTCCTTGCTCTTTTGAAGTTAATAACTGCTTCTCTCTTTTGCAGCGGAGCTTGGTGACTATGACCCATATAAGAACCTTGCTGGTTACGTGTCAGAATATCGCTTTGTGCCTGACCAGAAAGAAGAACTAGAAGAAGCCATTGAACGTATACATAAAACACTAATGTGAGTATTCCATTGTGTGTGGTTTATATTCATTACCAGGCGGGCCACATGGTCTTATAAGTGTTGCGTCCTTCTGAGTCATAGTCTTGTAGGAGGTTTCTTCTTTGTTGAATAGTTTTGACTTCTGTGTAACCTTGGTGTCCTGACCTGAATGTAGCCCATATAACCATTCTCACAAGTTGACTTTTTAGATTTATTGATCCCTGACAAGAATGTGCAGAAAACATGTTAATGTGTTGACACACTTTTATTAGGAGCAAAGGTTATTGCCCCCAAACTCGCTGAATGTAATGTATGAAAAGAGGCACCATTTGTTTGGGGGTAAAGTTTAGTAGAAAGCTGCGTCACTTGTCACTAATGTTGCCTATAAGGATTCACTCCTAGGTGACATTATGTGGGACATTATGGGGCATTTCTAAAAATGCTGCAAAATCAGGGACAACTCAGTAGGCCGGAAACACGAATATGCAATTCTTTGTATTATTATTATTATTATTATTTTATTTATTTATTTTTATGAAATCTTTGGATGCTTTGCAAGCACCAAACATTTAGGGGGCAAGAGTGAAGCTGTAGCGACTTTAATATTACCACATATAAAGGACATTTTATTATCCTTAAATATTAGCAAATCCACAACAAAATCTGCATGATTTGGTGCAAATTTACCATTGTGGATATTGGAGATAAGCGAATTTACAGTAAACACAAAGTGAAGTACTTTGTTAGCTCGGTGGTCGGCTTTCTCAGCCGGCTGCTGTTGAAGTCCGTGCTGCTCCACTTTGGGTACCGGAAAAGCTGGATCCAGGACTGGGAAACTGGTAGAAGTTCCCCATGACTGGGTCCAGCTTTTTCAGGCACTCGGGGAGTAGCTGCACGGACTTCAAGGGCAGCCGGCTGATAAATTGACCACCGAGCTAACAAAGTGATTTGCTTTGTTTTTACTGTAAATTCGCTCATCTCTAGTGGATATCATGTAGACTTTCCACTATGGGAAATCTGTATCCTTTCCAAAGTGTTTGGCTAAAACCTCTTACCCTAAAAATGTGATTTCAGGAAACATGGCTAGGAGAATGGCTGGTTGGTTTCCAAGGCAACCATGTGATGCTGAAGGCCTCTATTCATGTCTTATTTCCTCCTGTTTTCTGTAAAGCAGCACCATTATTATACCAGGAATGTAACACTCTGACCACGTTATTGGAAATTACAACTGGATGGATGGAAAATACTCACTCAGAAATTTCTGTTCTGAAGAGTTGCATACTCCTTGGATCCCATCTGACTCCCTTGGCCTAACTCAGGAATGTTATTAGGCATTAATCTATGGAAGTGTGTACATAAATGGGCAAATTTACTGTATGCATTTATTAACGTATTTAAGAAGTTTCCCCCCCTGGTAAATGGTAGCATACTGGTTGTGCAGAAAAAAAATAGAGGTGCTAAGCATAGAACTAAAAGGGGTTTTCCAGCCAAAAACTGTTGATTAGAGATGAGAGGCCATTAGAGATGAGCAAATCTCGTACATGCTGGGGTTTGTCCGAAGCCGAATGCTCAGCATTTTATTACCGGTGGCTGAAGAAGTTGGATGCAGCCCTAGAGAGTCCTGGAAGACAAGGATACTATGTATGGCCTATGGCTGTACCCATGCTTTCCAGGCAGTCTTAGGGCTGCATCCAACTTTTTCAACCACTGGTAATAAAATGTTGAACGTTCGGGTTCGGATGAACCCCCGCTTGAGATTTGCTCATCAAAATCAGGACTGTAAGGGCTAAATTGCAGCATTTAAAGTGACTCTGTACTGGCACCTTGCCGGTCAGCCTGTCTCCCAGTGCCGGTATTTAGAAGAAAGAGGGTGGTGAATGTCAGAACGTACCCTCAGAGTCAGAAATCAACAGCTTTACATGTTGCTTTACCTATTGCTGTATCATATAAGGATTTATGGGGGGTCCCATTTATCAAGTAGTGATGGTATAGCAACCTCCTATTAACACAAATAGCTAAGCGGTATTTCTTATTTTCTACAATGCTTTATACAACTGTCTCTTCCTGAGTCATCCATTTCCCGTTATATTAGTAATTTATTCACGTAGGTTACTGTGACATGCTGTCCGGATACCTCTGCTTATTGTCGGCTGGTAAGGCTGGCTAAACACCGCTGCCTTGCTGACTAATCACCGCCATTGTTAGACATCTAAACAGGGAGAGCTGGAAGACTGACATAATATCCATTACTGCCTGTAGCTATGTGCTCACCTCCGCTTCACCTCTTTCTTTGATGTGTGTTCACCTTGGAATAGAGCATATCACTGCCATGAGCACCAGACATTCTGTTTTCTTTAAGTTTTTTTAAAAACTTTTTTAGCACAGTTTTTTTATGCAGGTTGGTACCTTTCTCATTACCTTTATATAAACCTTTTCAGCTATAGCAATTTATGCCTGAAGGGTTTGTGAAATGGGTTTCTTTCTTGATAATCTTGTTACAGTTTGGAATAGGAATTTTTTATGGCACCTTAATGGTAAAACCAGTCAAACTGGGATAAATACAGAAATAAAACCAGCGGGATATCTTACGCGGGATAAGCGTTATATGGAAGAGCATGTATAACAAGTAAACTGTAGGGATATTGCACTTTTTTATATTTTTGATTTGCCCAGCGCAGGATACTGGAATGGAACTGGAACTGGAATCGAACATTACATATGACTAAAAGATACAAGTGATGTTTGAGTGCAGTAGTCAAACGCATGAATCATTTCTTGCTACTTGAAAAGTAGTCTCTTGTTGCTTAAATGGTAATCCTAATCAAATTCCCTTTATATTTTACCACAATAGCAAACTATCCCTGTGAAGATGGCTGCTGGTTTAGATTTATATATTTAATATTGTATTGCAGGAATTGTGTGGGTTTTTTTTTTTAGCTTGAATGTGAGTAATGCTGAAATATAATAATTACTGCCATTCACTTTAAAGGGGTTGTCTGGCCAGGACCTATTTTTTGCAGAACACCCGGGAAGGGGGGGCAGTAAAAAAAAAAAAAAACAACATACCCTTACCTCCCTGGCTTCTGCCCATACTCCACAGCTCCTGTCCCTGGTGTGCAGTCGCTTCTGGGTTCTAGACATGATATCTATTCTGTGGCAGAAGTGGGACACCACCACAGCTGCTGAATGGCTGAGCAGGCCTGCTACTTCACATCCCCTAACCCAGAAGTGTCAGCACATCGGGAATCGAAGCAGCGGCGTACAGGCACCAGTGTGGAAGCCAGGGAGGTAAGTGTATGTTTTTTTTCCCCCACTTATCCTCTCCCCCAGTGTTCCGCAATCAGGGGTCCTGGCCAGACAACCAATTTAATTCTCTTTAAAGGGAATCTGTCATCTGTGATTCATTTCCTAAACTGCTTACACTGTTAGATAGGACATGGAAACACATCTTTCATATATCCAGCTCCTCTTCCAGTTTGTAGGAAAAAAATGCTTTTATTCTCTGGTATAAAGAGTCAAAGAGGCTTTTCCAATCTCCTTAAAAGCTTTAGGCTATGGTCACACTGCGTAGGAGTCCGGCCGCATTTCGTACGCCGCCGTACATGTGCGGCTGAAACTACGGGCGTGGGTAAAATAGACATGCGGCCGGTTGCGTACGAACCGCGAACATACGTACAGTTATGCTTCCCTAGCTTGTTTCGAAGCGATCTGAAACAGGTAATTTACTTGGAAATCTTCGCCCAGCCCAATAAAACTCACAGAACCTTTTGGATCGAAAAATCAAGTTGAATTTGGCTGAAATAAGTACTTTATACGGGACCGAATGGAAATCCACTGCCATGAGTTGGAACATTTCCGTCCTCAAACAATGGTTGTGTTCATTTTTCACGGCGCCGTATACGATCCGGCAGGGGCGGTCTTGGCATTTCTGGGGCCCCAAGCGAAGTTATATCTGGGCCCCCCCCCTTGACACGCGTTCCAAAACAATAGACCACTGTGTGTTGCTCCCAGTAGTATATACCCCTTGTGCGCTACCGCCAGTAATATATACTCCTTGTGTGCCGCCCCCAATAGTATATACCCCTTGTGTCCTGCCCCCAGTAGTATATAGACCCCTGTGTGTTCCCCCAGTTATATATAGCCCCCCGTGTGCTCCCCCAGAAGTATATAGACCTCCTGTGTGCTGCCCCAGTTGTATATAGACCCCCTGTGTGCTGCCCCCAGTTGTATATACCCCCTGTGTGCTCCCCCACTAGTATATCGGCCCCCTGTGTGCTCCCTCAGGGGTATTTAGCCCCCCGTGTGCTCCCCCACTTGGATATAGACCTCCTGTGTGCTCCCCCACTTGGATATAGACCCCTGTGTGCTCCTCCAGTAGTATATAAACCCCCTGTGTGGTTCCCCCAGTAGTATATAGACCCCCTGTGTGCCCCACCAGTATTATATAGACCCCTTGTGTGCTGCCCCAGTAGTATACAGACCCCAGTGTGCTCCCCCAGTGATATATAGACCACCTGTGTGCCTCACAAGTAGTATATAGACCCCCTGTATGTTCCCCCAGTAGTATATAGACCCCCTGTGTGCCCCACCAGTAGTACATAGACCCCTGTGTGCTCCCCCAGTAGTATATAGCCCCCCTGTTTGCTCCTCCACTTGGATATAGACCTCCTGTGTGCTCTCCAAGTTGTATATAGACCTCATTCTGCTGCCCCAAGTAGTATATAGACCCCCTGTGTGCTGCCCCCCGTAGTATATAGACCCCTCTGTGAAGCCCCAGTAGTCTATAGCCCCCCTGTGTGCTCCCCCTGTTATATAGCCCCCCCCCCCCCGTTATATAGCCCCCCTGTGTGCTTCCCCCATTTATATAGACCCCAGATGTGCGCTCCCCCTCCCATATAGTATATAACACAATAAAACAAACACTTATACTCACCTGGGTCCGGGCGTCTCCTCTTCTCTTCACTCTTGTGGCCGCAGGAAGGGTTTTCCCTGCGATCACAAGAGGCCGCACTCCCCTTGTCCTGGCACCGATGCTCCAGTGATGTCACTGGAGCGCCGGCACCACAAGGACAAAGCTGCCACTTGTGACCGCAGGGAAAACCCTTCCTGCGGCCACAAGAGGGACTGACAGGAAGGTGGCCAATGTCTCCCGCCCTGTCAGTGCTGCTGCATGTAACCATGAGCGCTCATTACGAGTGCTTATAGTTACAGTTCAGATGGCAGCAGCGAGCGGGGCAGCGGCCAAGTCCAGCGGTCTTGAGCGCAAGAGCAGGGCGTGGGGGCCCCCCTGGATCTTGGGGGCCCCAAGCGATCGCTTGGTGTGCTTGGTGCCAAAGACCGCCACTGCGATCCGGCAGTAAGCTCATACGTAGTGTGCATTGTGCGGGCGTATATCGTATACTTTCAAGCGAACGCATCAACCTCAAAACTACGTGCGTATATTCGCGGTTCGCACTACGGCCGGAAACATACGCAGTGTGAACATAGCCTCAAACTGGAATGCTGGAGGTGTTACAGCGTGCTGCACTTCATAAGCTCAGGAAAGTCTCTTTGACTCTATGTACATTTCTCTATATTCTGGAAGCACAGACGGATATACAGTATGAAAGGTACTAACAGCTATCTAACAATGTCAGCAATTTGGAATGTGAATTGCAGCTGACAGATTCCCTTTAAAAAATAAATTCCACTCTTGGTATCTGTATGATCTTAGGCAACTTGGTAAATACTTTGCCTTACTTATCTTGTACATAGTTTGAGTTACAAGATGTTTACTCTTCTATTCATGTCAAGATTTATTGTTACATGGATGGCGCTAAGGAGGTCATGTATATGAAGTGGAATGATGCTCAACTGCTATCTGTGTCTAAAGAGAATAGCTATATTTTGAAACTGGCAACTTATGTAATTGGGGAAAAAAGGCATGAAAAAACTCGATGTCAGTAGGATCCAGGGTGGATAAAAATCAATGATTTTTTTTAAAAAATCAAAAAAATCGGATTTTTTTGATTTAAATCGGATTTTTTTGATTTAAATCGGATTTTTTTCAATAAACTGCTTTTTGAGGAAAATATTTTACCATCCAAAGGTTCTTCCATCATGAGATAAAGCTGAGTTGTTTAACTCAGTAGAATAAAGGCTGTATATGTTCTCAAATGTTACAACATGAACAGAGTTGAGAAAAAGACCTTAATCCTATTGTTCTACAAACCTATGAATACAGAATCATCCCCTTCAGTACCAAGTCCAAGAAGTTAGACAATATGTTTCTGATTGTTTGGACTATTTTTTTTTTTTTTTTTTGTTTAGCCAAATTAGTTAACATGGATGTTTGTTTAAGCAAATAACGTATGCTGTAATGTTGTTATTGTTTCAGTTGAATAAATCCATTTAAATTGTTATTAAGTTCAGGATTATTTTTCTCCTTCCTAAGTACAACAGAACAGTGGTGTCCAAATATGAATGATTAACCCATTAAACTGGGGAGAAAAAAGTAATATAAAAAGTGATTCTAAAAATCTTCATCTACTTGCATGTTAAAGTAGCAAGAACTAGTTTAGGTAGAAACTTTGATTTAAATCACTGATTTAAATCAAGCCTTCCGGACTAGTGATTTAAATCGTGATTTAAATCGTGATTTAAATCAGTTTGATTTAAAACAAATCCACCCTGGTAGGATCACAGTAAGGCATCAATGCACACAGCAATATCTTGTGAGGGTAGACTATAGTACTTAAAACGACTCTGTACCCACAATCTGACCCCCCTAAACCGTTTGTACCTTCGGATAGCTGCTTTTAATCCAAGATCTGTCCTGGGGTCCGTTCGGCAGGTGATGCAGTTATTGTCCTGAAAAACAACTTTTAAACTTGCAGCCCCGTGCCCAACGGCTGGGGCTTAGAATGTCTATGCATTAGGCTGGCACACCCTCTCTGTCCCTCCTTCCCACCCTCTTCATCATTAGGAATGTCACTGAAACAATTACTCCTGTCTAAACATTGCACAGGTGATTAACGATCCAGCCCATGTTCAGTATTCACACAGCTGACGAATAGGAGACAATCTGCCTGGAGCATTCCTAATGATGAGGAGGGCGGGGAGGAGGGACAGTGAGGGTGTGCCAGCCTAATGCATACACAATCTAGGCCATGGTCGTTGGGCACGGGGCTGTCAGTTTAAAAGTTATTTTTTAGCACAATAACGGCATCACCTGCCGAACAGACCCAAGGACAGATCTTGAATTAAAAGCAGCTATCCGAAGGTACAAGTGGTTTGGGGGGGTCAGATTGTGGGTACACAGTCGCTTTAATGGGGTTATTTAGTATTGGAAAAAGCACAGCCGCATTCTTTCAAAAACGGCACCATTTCTGTCCTCAGGTTGTGTGCGGTATTACAATTAAAGGGATAGTTCACAAGAAAACATTCTTTTAAACCAACTGGTGCCTGAAAGTGCCAGAGATTTGTAGTTTACTTCTATTAGAAAATCTAAAGTCTTCCGGTACTTATCAGCTACTGTACTGGTGTATTCTTTCCAGTCTGACACAGTGCTCTCTGCTGCCACCTCCATAACAGGAACTGTCCAGAGCAGTAGCAAATCGCCATAGAAAACCTGTCCTGCTCTCCAGACTGGAACGAATACCACTTAATGCAGGACATACAGCAGCTGATAAACACTGAAAGACTTGAGGTGGAGGGAAAGATGACTGTCGCTTGAACAATTGTTCAGCCGACAGTAGCTGAAGGTGTGCGGCCACCTTTAAGGGCCAGTCCACACGGAGTAAAACTGGCAGAACTCTCCGCCGTGGAATCCTGCCAGCCTCCGTGTCATACAGGCAGTCTATGGAAGGGCTCATGCGCCTCCTCTCTCCGCTCGAAAGAATTGACATGTCAATTCTTCCGCGCAGAGAGAGGAGGCACAAGCCCTCCCACAGACTGCCTGTATGACACAGAGGCTGGCGGTATTCCACGGCGGAGAGTTCCGCCACAGAATTATGCCAGTTTTACTCTGTGTGAACTGGCCCTAATAGCAGGACCTGCTTTTTTTATACCAAGTGAGTGAGATTTTCCAGACATGTTAATATGCTGTATTGCAAAATGTAAAATGGCAGACTCTAAAATCTAAGGTGAAGTAAGCTTAAACTCCTACAGTGAGGGAGAACTTCTTGTATGCCCCATGTGACCTTTACAAATTACGTTAGTAACGTGTAAGATTCCTTAGAGGTCAAATCCGGAAATTCCAGTAGTATGTGATTGGTAGTGCCAGGAGCCTCAGCTCCCCTGAAGTTATTCTATGTTGTTGATATAAACTACAGTACACAGCACATTGCTGTTTCTTTTAAGATAATAAGCAGAAAATTAAGAATATATTTATCAACTATAAAGGGTAAAACTTTATTAGTTTGACTGTAGCCCACATAAAAGAGAGGTGGAATTATTTGTGCAAATTCCGGGAGAGCTGAATGCATAAGTCCAGCAGTTAATGAGTTTTCACTTTTATCTGTTTTTTTTGAATATTCCAAGCAGAGTTGCAGGACCTCCGGTGATGCAGGGCGTGCCTCATGGCTAGCACTCCGCATACTAATGCCGCGCTTTCCCTGACCTTTCATAGTTCACCTGCTCATGAAAAACAAAGTATACTGTTTACACTAGTAAAGAACTTATTTTCTGCTCCAAGATCTGACCTCGTCCTACATCAAGGGTATTGTATCAGCATTATCAGGCAAGACTAACATTTGTTAGTAGGGCAGTGTTGTTGATTCATGGATGGTACAGTAGTAACAAAAATAGACTTATTAATAATGTACATGGAATAGTGGCATTTATCTTCTTATGTTTCATGGGATGGGGCATGAAGTTGCCCTTGTAATTTTGCTGTGTGCTCTGAAAATGTGGTTGTCTTTCATACATCCTAGTAGTGACAATTTGGAGGTCAAAAGGGTGAAGAATAGAGATGAGCGCAACTCGAGCATGCTTGAGGCCGATCGTTCGCCATATGAATTTCGCTGCCTTAAGAATTTGGATGCAGCCCTAGGGAGTCCTGGAAAACATGGATACAGCCATTCAAGTGCAAACCTGAACTTTCGCCAAGTTTGCACATCTCTAAGTTTAAGCATTGCTGTAAGATATTGTTTCTAGGTTTTGTCTATAAGCACTAGAATATCTTTGTATATTTAAAGGGGTTGGCCACTTTATAGTAGGATTGTTTAGTGTACAGTATTAGTAAGTGCATTTACTGACAGCAGTTACCTGCTGTCCTGCTCTGTAGCAATTCTGTCCATAAGATGGTCAACATGGAGAAGCATGTGACCATGCTCCACCCGCCCCCTCCCCTGGCACCGGTAAGAGGAAGTAAGGGGCTACCGGAATCTATCTGCAGGTTCATCACATGCACAGACCTTCTGATAGTATCCCTTTTAGGGCCAGTTCACACTGACCAGATTAGGCGGAGCTTTCTGCTGCAGAATCCCACCTTCCTCAGTGTCAAACTGCTTCTCTATGGGAGGGCTCGCGACTCCGCTCTCCTCCACTCTCCGCTCAAAGAATTGACATGTCCACCACATTTGCTGAGTGCGAACATACCCTTAGGCTACGTTCACACGTAGCAAAAGTTGCGGAATTCTAAGGGAGGCTCGCGCGCCTCCTCTCGGTGCTGAAGAATGAACATGTTCATTTTTCAGCGCGGAGAGAGGAGCCGCGCGAGCCCCAATAGACTGTCATTATGAAAGGGAGGCTGGCGGCATTCGGCAGCGGAGAATTCCACCACTTTTGCTAGTGCTCGCTCAACACTAATCTCTACCAATCTTTCCCCCCATCTAATGTGTCTGTGTCTGGCCTAGTCTATTATATCTTTATTTATGTGGTTTCATCATGATCTGTAGCCCTCTTTATAGCATAATGTTGAGGTAACACACTAGCAATCGAAGGAAGTCCTGGACAAGTGTAATAGTGTTTACGAGGTACATTAGGCCGGAGCCTACAATATGTCTGAATATATTTCTTGTTTCTCTATGGCATCTATAGATTACAACACATTTTTCTTTTGTTTCCTAATATGCCCAGACATCTTCACCTATCACTGGAGATAGAATAATATACAGTCTAGTTTTTCTGATAAGCCGGAGCAAATAAAGACTTGGCAAGGAGGTCATTATTTTTAATAAAATGCATTTTGGATTCATGCAGCCATATTATATATAATGTAACACATATAAAAGTGGTAAGCTGAAAATAAACAAAGTATATTTTATGTGCCACGTCTGTAGCCGTGTAACTGTATGTATTTTTTATGGAAGTCTCTTTGGCCTAAGGTATGGATTATTTATTATCTAGTCATAGGTTTCTCAGTTGTAAATTCATATGTATTCGTTCAGGTACACTTAGTATAAGAAAAGCAGCTTTTATATTTGAGTCCACTGACATCCTGTTAAGATATGTTAATACTCTTATTTCTTGATTTCACGTGGATTTATTGCTTGTCAACAGTGTTATATAGATGAGCCTTATTATTACATTTTTACCAGATCAGCAGGTTTTCATTCATGAACAGTCCACTTTAGATCATAGCTGCTGTAGCTCTTTACATCTTTCAGACATATGGCCAGAAATTAAGGATTAAGGGTACCATAGGCCCCGGGCAGAAAAATGGCAGAGCAATGTCCTGTGCAGTGAATTATTATCTCTCTTCTATCTATCTATCTATCTATCTACAGTATAGCCCCCTGTGGGCAATCCCTCTGTAGCAAGCCCCCTGTAAGCGATACCCTCCCCCCCCCCAATAGGTGATGCTCAATGTACGCAATGAACCCCCTGTAGGCAATCTTCCCCCCATAGCCAATGACCCCCTCTGTAGCAAATCCCTCTGTGATGCCCCCTGTAGAAAATCTCCACTACCCTTTAGGCAATCCCTGTCATGTAGATATCTATCCCCCTATAAGTAATTTCCCCCATGCAGTAAGCCTCCCCCACCTCAGTCCCAATCACCTTGTAAAACAAACAAAAAAAAACAAAACATAGATACTAACCTTACTCCCGAGTCAGCTGACCACCTTGTCTTCTTCCCCTTCCTCCCCATGCTCTGCTAGCACGTCACACTTGCGCTGAGGAGCTGGGGGAGGGAGCGGCCTCTTGTGACTGGAGGTATAATGCTGCCTCCGGTCACAAGAGTGACTGGCTGAGCGAAGGGCTGATGGCTCTTCTCTTTGCCAGTATTTATTGGGAAATATCACAGTTAAAGGATCGGAGCACAGCGCAGCAGCAGGTGCTAGTGGGATTATAATGGGGGCAGTCTCCCTGGGCCCCCCTGGAGCTTGGGCCCAGGGTTGCTGAGATTGCCCTCATTATAATCCGCCTATGGCTAAGGCTTGTCTGTAGCAGGGCTTCTCAAACGTTGTTCCTTGGCCTCACCAGGTGATTCATGTTGATGCTGGGGCCTCAACAACAAACACATACTACTATGCAGCGTCAGATACCGCCATGTTGTGCATGTATTATGTCAGAGCAGTGCCATATCAGAACCGGAGTGCAGAAATAAATACAGTACTGCTCCACCTGTATAACCCAACACCACACTGCATCCATACATACGGCTTCACCTGTATAAACCAAAACATGCTGCACCAATTAATACTGCTTTACCAGTATAACCCAACACCACGCTGCACTAATACATACTGCTTCACCTGTATAGCCTAACACCACAAATACATACTGCATATGCAACACAAATAAATACGGCTCCACCTGTATAACCCAACACTATGCTGCACCAATACATACTGGTTCACCTGTAAACCAGCACCACAGTGCAGCCCTCTTGTCTCTATAACACACCTCACAGATATATACACAAATACACACACATACAGTAGGTCTATGTCTTCATACCTTAAAAACTAAGCTTCATGCTACCATCCTCACAGTTAACAGAAATGACTGCTTCATTGAATTTTGCCAAAAACAATTCTAAGCAATAAACCTGTCCTGCTTGAAAACTCAGATCTCTGAAACAGTTAGAGGCGTAGAGGGTTCTGTCAGGTTATTATTCTGCATCTTTATCCCAGGTCTAGATGACCTCGACATAGAAATTAACTGTGTCCACCAAGCCTTGATCACTTCACGTAAAGATGGTCTGCTAAGAGATGTGGTAAAGTAATGGCTGTTGCTAGAAACAGAGATTCCATTCAGATACCTTGTCATCCTGTACAAATTTTTGCAGACCTCTTCATATTAGCCCAGTACTAATGTTTTTTTTTGTAAAATGTCAGTTTTACTATCTATATTATAAAATAATCCCTAAATCTTGCCGTTTTTATTTTCACCATTAGGCCTAAAACTAAGCAGAGACTTCCTGTTTTGACTGTATACGGGTCCTATTCCATGGGCCAATGGGGGCCCGATTAATAATGTAAACGAGCGCCGATCTGCTAGATCGGCGATTGTTTACTGGGCCTATTACAGGCCCGATTAATCGTTTAGCGAGGGCTGCAGGGACATGGTTACCGATGTCCTTTCAGCCCTTTTTTAAAGGGGTACTCCAGCGGGGGGGGGGGGGGGGGCATTTTTTTTCCTAAGACCGGGGAGGAGGTGGCTGAGGGAAACGACGTCCACTCACCTCCCCGGTTTCAGTGGCGGGTCCCGCATCACGGCGCTCAGGTCCCCGGCTGCTTCCTGGTGTCTGACGCGGGCCCGAGACGAGACGCTCAGCCAGTCAGTGACTGAGGCGGGATCCGTTTCAAGTCCGCACAGATCCCGCCTCTGTCAGTGACTGGCTGAGCGAACCTGAGATGTATCGTCTCGGGCCCACGTCAGACACCAGGAAGCGGCCGGGGACCGGAGCGCCATGATGCGGGGCTCGCCGCTGGAACCGGGGAGGTGAGTGGACGTTGTTTCCCTCAGCCACCTCCTTCCCGGTCCCAGGAATAAAATAACCCCCCCTCGGAGTACCCCTTTAAACACCATACTTTACCTAAACATGTTGCAGGTCTTCTCCTGCGCTCCTTCTTCCTCCCGGATCCGCGCAGCAGCAGCTTCAGTGCGGCCTGTCTCAGCTGACAGACCGCTCAGCCAATCACTGGCCGCGGCGGTCCTGGATAGTGATTGGCTGAGTGGTCTGTTTGCACAGGCCGCACCAAAGCTGCTGCTGCGCGCGGGAACAAGAGAGGAAGGAGGAGTGCAGGAAAAGACCTGCTGCTTAGGTAATGCATGGTGCTTGTGAAATCGTTGGTCGCCTGCTGCGCATCGCTATTCCCCGCAGCGATGCGCGGTCGGTGCCCCGATGATTTTAGGTTTGAACCTAAATAAATGATCAGCCGATGACCCGATCATTGGCTGATCGTTGTCTCTATTCCACGGAGCGATAATCGACCAAATTGGGCCGATTATCGCTCCGTGGAATAGGCCCCTTAATAAGATGAAGCTGCTAGAAAGTGAGATATACTGGATTACGGCGAAAGTTGACACTATTAGATTAGACAAAAGGAACTCAACCACCCCTCCCCTGTAGGATGACCTCTGTACAGGTCACACAGGTCACAGAACTAATGTGTCCCATAGAAACAATAGAGTCTGGAGATGTTTCAACTATTACACTGTTATTACCGCTAAAGAATCTAGATCAGTCCCTTTCTCTGTCACTATTTGAACATTGTGGTTTATTCCACACGCATGTTTCCATTCCCAACTTAACTAAATCTGCAGGTTTAAAAGCAGAATTGCATTCGAAATTCATGAGAGTTCATATAATAATTGCTCCTTGGTAGCCAAATAACAGTTCTTAGCCTTTTGCTACACTTGCTGTGGTTTCCAGTTGCAAGTGAATGTGAATCGTGACTGGTAGTGGTAATAGTGTGCTGGTGTACCAGCTCCCCAACAGGATCACATCCTAGATACCCATAAAATATAAATGCAATGCTTGATGCACTTGGCTGATCATGTGGTTACAAGGGCTGCAGAGTAGCCACTCTTACCACTCACTATTTTATCTTTATAGGCACCTTTGTAGATTTAGGTGTTGCACCTCTTGCACATGGCCAAGTGCATGAATCTCAATACAACAATATAGGACCATATTGTGTTTGATGTGGGTAAATTTAGGATTCTTTAGCCAAATGCTTGCCATATGTCGTAAATTTAGTTATCAGCCAAAAAGTAATGCTCAGGTGTAGAACGTGGGACTGTCTCTAGAGAAAAAAAAAATCTTATACATGTGTGAAAAGTTATTAAAAGATCATTAAAGTGTAATCGTCATTTTAGAAAAGCTTACTCCCAGGACAGACTGTTTCGGGCAATGCCCTTCTCCAGCCCTGGCTGGATGGAGAAGGGCGTTGCCCGAAACAGTCTGTCCCAGGCATAAGCCCACCTGTTTGTCTCTTCTCTCCCTGCAACTTTCAACTCTATTGACTTTGCAGTTGTGAGTACCAGTTTTGTTTCTCCTCGTATTCACATTGACTGCTTATCTTTACACTGTGCACACCATTTGGATTATGTTATTGCTGGCGGAACCACTTACCTTCATGATTGTGTGACTTATGCTAGTTGGTAGCGATAGGCTTTCTTCTCCAGTTTGTATATATTGAAAAGAGCTTTGATCTTACTAATCTAGGCTTGCTTGCGTCCTTGCACAGCCCTATATCAAGCTGCATAAAACCTATCATATACATATTTGTACAGTATGCCAACATAATCTGGCCAACGGAGGCTAACCATACATCACAAATGTAATGTGATGATAGCCGTACCTGGCGTTCCTAATTGCATGTTGTCTCCAACTCACTGAGTTGTCAATGAAACAATTGCTGTGTTGTGAAATCCCTCTGATGAGCGAGATAACCTGTGTACTTACTGTGACCTGTGACTGGGTGCTACCTATGCAGATGTTAGAGAAAGCTACATACATATTTTTAGCCTAAGGGCTTGTATGTCATCCTACTTGTCTTTTATCTTTGAAAATTCCTTGTTGGTTATGACTATTAATTCACCTCAATAATAATATACATATATTTTAACCGTAGTTATAATTTCTGAGCGGTTACAGGTTACTTTCAGTATAACCACCAAGTTTTGCTCTTCCTAAAGTGTCACTGTCATTTAATTTTTTTTTGCAGAAATCAATAGTACAGGCGTTTTTAAGAAACTTTTTATTGGGTTTATTAGCTGAAAAATGCTATTTTATCATAAAAAAGGAGTTTGAAGCTCTCCCCCCTGTCTTCACAGTTATCTATAGAGAGGGGAGGGGTGGAAGGAAATGAGGCACCAAAACAGGACAACAAAGAGTTAATTTACAGCTACATCACCGGGCTATCTCCTCTGAGGTCAGCACTGACCTCTCTGACTTCTGAATACCACTTTCACACAGGTCCCGCTGTGTAATCCTTTGATCTCTGCTCTCTGCCGGTGACTAATCTCCCTCCTCCCCCCTTCCCTCTCCATAGATTAGACAGGGCATGTCTGATGTAAACAAGACCCGATTTCCTGATAATGAGCAGTGAATGAGAGAGAGGAGGGGGGACCTGGGGAAAGTCTCTTTGAATGCAGATAATGGCATATTTGTCTAATAAACCCAATTACAAAGTTTCTTAAAATCGCCTGTACTATTGATTTCTGCCCGCCACCAAAAAAAAAAAAAAAAAAAAAAAGACAGTGACACTTTAAATCTTTAGAATTTTCCTACCAATGTTTTCCATCACTTGAGTTGGAAACTATTCAATGAAACCTAATATTGATTATGATAAAAAAATACCAAATATAATATGTAAAAGTGGGGCAATTTGCTCACAGTGCCAAAAATAAAGTATTGCAAGAAAGTTATTTCAGTAAATATGCCATATTCCAGTAAAATGTCAAAACACAACAAAAACAACAGTAATTGAACCTAAAATAGATGTCGCATATATATAAAAAATATTGTAAGAGGAGAGAAGGGAGAGCTGCTACCAAGCACCTTCAGTAGTAGCTTATTTCCCTGAGAACAAAGGAATCAGGCATGTTAAACATGTTAAAATCCAACATACTTGGCCATTCTCTCTCCTGACATTTGCTGTTGGCGACGAGTTAGAAGACCCAATACACATTAGTTTGTTGGCTGATCCCAATGAAATCAGCAGATTTATCTGACTTTATTGTGTGTGGCTAGCTGTATTGTACTTTCAATTGATATACTACAGTACATAGCACCCAAATGATACAATCTTAAATTCATAGAGTTAGTCTGAAGACCTCTCTTTAGTACATGTAATGCGCTCTTGTTGATACGGGCCACACATAATGGCAGTGCTACAAATACCAAGCTTTTTGTTGAGATTTCTGGATTTTCACTCATAAAATTGACAACCTTTGTATCATGAGGATTATGATCTGGAAACAAAGCATTTTTGTTAATGCTTTTTGTGTATCTTTTCTTTTGTAGGGGTCAAGTCCCAGCTGTAGCCGAATCAAATTATTTGTCAGTTGCCAAATCCCTGGAAATGTATGGAGTTGATCTTCATCCTGTCTATGTAAGTGTAAATTACATGAAAAAATAAGTAGAGAACATGTTCCTGTATTCTCTCTGCAACATATACTTTGACAGGGGTTGTGAAGTTGGTGCAGTTGCATCATCTAAAACATAGTTGCTCAAATTTATCAGTCTGTATCTGATTCGGTTCCGAATGGTCATCAGAAAGAACCAGAATGAACCCAAAATCAGTAAATCCTATAGAAGTGCCATCTCCATCCTTCTATTAATGTTTGGCAACCAATCACAGCTCATTCTAACCCCTTCCCATCAGTAATACGTATATATACGTTCCTTCTGCACATACCCAGTGCAGTAGGAATGTGTATATATACGTTCCTGACTGAGGGGCTTCTGATTAGGGATGAGCGCACCGGCCAAGGTTCGGGTTCGTATGAACCTGAACTCTCGGCTTCTGATTCCCACTGTCTGCCCGCTCCGTGGAGAGGGTGGATATAGCCTGAGGACCGCCTGGAAAACTGGGATACAGCCATAGCCTCGGCTGGTTCGCTCATCTCTACTTCTGATGTCTGTGGGACCGCTGCAGTTGGAGTGGTATGGAACAGATCAGTGTGTCCGGGACTGGAGGTAATGAGAGGCAGCTGCGATCCCGCAGCTGTGTCTCATTAACCCCTTAAAGTCCACGATCTATAGCGATCACTGCGTTTAAGGTACTCAGTGACAGAACAAGCTTCTGTCACTGAGTGATCGGGACCCCTGCAGCCATGCTGCTGGGGCCCCGATCGCCTGTACCGACGGGCGGGGCTAAACCTCTTACCTCCGTCCTGTCGGATCCGCGATCCATGTATAGAGTCTGCTCTCAGGCAGCCTCCATACATAGATCACCGATAACACTGATCTGTGCTATGCTATGGCATAGCATAGACCAGTATATGCAATCTAATGATTGCATGTTTTACAGTGAAAAAAAGGGTAAAAAAAAAAAAGTTTTTAGAAGTATTAAAAAACCTTTATAAACCCCCCTCCCAATAAAAGTTTAAAATACCCCCTTGCCCAATATAAAAATAAAAATATTAAAAATAAATAAATAAACACATTATATATCGTAGCGTGCAGAACTGTCCGATCTATTAACCCATAGCTGCACCAGGACGTTATTGAACGTCCTCGTGCCGCTATGGGAGTTCAGAGGGGGGTCGCGCGGCGACCACCCTCTGAACTGCCGCGATCCCGGGTGCCGCGTGTAGCCCGGGCTCGCGGCTATTAGCGGGCACGGTCCGATCGCCGTGCCCGCTAATTAAGTACTTAGAAGCAGCTGTCAAAGTTGACAGCTGCTTCTAAATACTTGCTTTTATTCATACCTGGTGGTCTAGTGGGGGGATCGCCCCCCTGCGGCGCGATTGCGGGGGGGGGCGATCCCTGCATCCATCCCGGGCCGTGGTCTGCTTCGTAATGGCGCTGATCCCGGCTCGGCATTCTATTGCTTTTGGCTGCAGCAGCCAAAAGTAATAGAACACCGATCTCATGGATTCATGCACTATAACTATACTGCATGGATCTCTATGAGAGATCAGAGTGCATATACTAGAAGTCCCCCAGGGGGGCTTCTAGTATATGTGTAAAGTAAAAGAAAAATGTATTTTTAATAACACAAAACCCCCTCCCCTAATAAAAGTCTGAATCACCCCCCTTTCCCCATTTTATAAATAAAAATAAATAAATTAATTAATAAACAAACATGTTTGCTATCGCCGCGTACGTAATCGCCCAAACTATTAATTAATCACATTCCTGATCTCACACGGTAAACGGCGTCAGCGCAAAAAAATCCCAAAGTGCAAAATTGCGCAATTTCTGTCGCATCAAATCCAGAATAATTGTAATAAAAAGCGATCAAAAAGTCATATATGCGCAATCAAGGTACCGATAGAAAGATCACATCATGGCGCAAAAAATGACACCTCACACAGCCCCATAGACCAAAGGATAAAAGCGCTATAAGCCTGGGAATGGAGCCATTTTAAGTGACGTATATTTGTTAACAACGGTTTGAATTTTTTACAGGCCATCAGATACAATATAAGTTATACATGTTACATATCGTTTTAATCGTAACAACTTGAGGAACATGCATAACAAGTCAGTTTTACCCCAGGGTGAATGGCGTAAAAACACATTTCCCCCAAATAAAAGAAATGCGTTTTTTTTTTCAATTTCACCACACTTTGAATTTTTTTCTGGTTTCCCGGCACATTTTAGGCAAAAATTACATCTGCCATAGCAAAGTACAATTAGTTGCGCAAAAAATAAGGGCTCACTTGGGTCTCTAGGTGGAAAAATGCAGGCGCTATGGCCTTATATACACGAGGAGGGAAAAACGAAAACGCAAAAATGAAAACTGGCTGTGTCCCCTAAGGGTTAAAATATAACATTATTGTTTCCGCACGGTGAACGGTGTAAAGGGAAAAAAAAAAACGCACCAGGATTGCTGATGTTAATAAATTATATATCAGAACAAAATTAATAAAAAGCGACTTAAATTTTTCTGTTACACCAATATGATATTAGTAAAAATTAGAGATCATGGCGCAAAAAATGACACCCCAGCAAGCCCTGTAGGTGGAAAAATAAAAGTGCTATGGCTCTTAGAAGGCTGGGAGGAACATGGCATTAATTTGAACTAGACATCCGGGCATTAAAGGGCTCTGTGTTGAAGGGGTTAAACAAAAGCAGCGCTGTGATTGGTTACTATCTGAGATTAAAGCCAGACACATTTTCTCTTAAACAGATTGATAAATATGGGCTGGTATCTGTAATTGGGTATTGGAAACTGTGTAGATTTTGGCTGTTAATGCATTTTTTATTAAAAAAAATATATATATTAGAAATTGTACTAATCTATAAACTATAAAGGGGAAGGATCTCATATTACCATTAATAGACAGAAAACTGCTAAATTAATCTGGATGTTTTCTCTGAAAATCAGATTTTTTTCCCCTGCATGTTGGTTTCTTCCCATGCATATCAGGTAACTTGTTATATATTGATGTGACTTTTATACTGAGACTGTAATTACTGTTCAGAGAAAAAACAACAAAAAAAAGTAATTGAACCTAATAACACTAATTGACACAAATTGTACTGGTAATTGTAATACAAATGTTATTTTTTCCTAGAGTAGACTATTATTATTAATATTTTGAATATACTGTGTGTCTTTTACACCCTGTATACAGTCACTGGCATCTTCATGTCACTTGCATCTCAAAAACATCTGTAGAATCAATCCTTTTTTTTTTTAATAGTTGAAAATGCTAAAACTCTCACTGTTACATAGTCATCTGATACATTGCTGATACATTGTCATCTTGGCTACTGCAACTCCTTACTAATCTGCCTTCCCTCCTCTAAACTCTCCCCTCTTTAGTGCACCCTAAATGCAGCAGTCAGTCTCCTCTTCCTCTCCAGCCGTTACAGTGATGCCTCCCCCCTCTGTGTCTGTCACTGCACTGATAACCAGGGCCCTATTACATTGAGTGATAATCGTCTGAATCTGGCCGATATCACTCCATGTCATAAAGAGAATGATTAGCCAAAGAGCCAATCATCAGCTGATCGTTGTTCTTTGGCAAGTTAAAAAATCATTAGCCTGCCGAACGCGCATTGCTACATGTAATAGGTAGTGTGGCCGATGGCTAATGACAGGGTGTGTAAAATAATACAGCTATTATTTACCTGTCCAGGCTCCCCTGATGTCCTCCAGCCTTGTCTGTGGGATTCCCCGGTCTCTGCAGCTCTCATTTCTGGTCCTGACAGGCCGCTCAGCCAATCAATGGCCAAGATGGCACAGCACGTCGGCCAGTGACTGGCCCAGCGGCCTGTCACTTCAGAGATGGAATCAGAAGTGAGAGCTGCAGCTGCAGAGACCGGGGAATCCCACAGACAAGGCCTGAGAGGACAGTGGGAACATGACCAGGTGAGTGTACCTGTGTGAGTGTGTATATGTATTATATAAAATTATTTGATGCCAAAGATGGGAATAGTAAATCTGGACTAAATGTACAGGTGTTAGACAAAATAAAGGGATTAGAGGGCACTTAACAAAATCCCTATTCACCCCCTCGTAAAACATAACCTTTTTCAATTTGTATAAGAATGGAAACGGAGTATAAAGTAAACATGTGATGAGTGATCAAAATCGTATCTACTACTATCTTATATGCAGGGCCGATTCTAGCTTTTTTGCTGCCTGAGGCGAAAACTGAAATAGCGCCCCCCCCCCTATACTGAGATCAACATCATATAAAAACCTAATACCACTACATAATGACTGCATATCACCACCCCATAGTGACAAAATATTATACCAATATTATTACTACACAAGGGAAAAATACCACGACATCCTGAACACACTACCCCATCTTAATGACTGATAAATACCATATAATAGTGGTGCTGTGCCCAGAAAAACACATCTCTTTCACCCATCTGGCCCACCCTTGTATCCTACCGGTATTACTGTATCTCCCTGCTATCTGATGTTTTTTATTAATTTTTATTTGGTGTTCGTTAGAAGAGGGGTAGTCTAAGGCTGGGTTCACACTGCATTTTTGCAATCCGTTTTTTTTATCCGTTTTTTTGCAAAAAAACGGATGAAAAAAACGGATTGCAAAAAGGCAGTGTGAACTCAGCCTTATATGGAGAGTATATCCCAAACACTATATTTTAACTGCAAAAGTTGGGGGTCGCCTTATATACCCGGTCTTCTTATATGACGGAAAATACGGTACTTTTTTTTAATACTAACCACAGGTTGTTTCATAAAGGAAATGATAGCAAACGGTTAGCAATTTATTCATATATTTCCAGGAGGGAAACCAGAGAAATGGAGCACCACAGAGTTCTAAGAAAGATGATCCACAATGTTATGTTATGGACAATACATGTGTATACTACAGTATAACAGACACATGAGAGATATATAAAAGTGATTTAATGAATCGGTGCCATAAGTAGAGCAGTCCGTAGTCTATAAATGACAGGTTGACCCTATTAAAAAAAATGTGTGTGTGTGTGTGTGTGTATATATATATATATATATATATATATATATATATATATATATATATATATATGAATGACACTAATTACTGTGTACGTTTGTTCCCCTCTGTAGTTCAGAACCCATACTACAGCTTTTCATTATTTGTGATGGATATGGAATCATTTCTCAAGAAAAAAAAAAAACACTCTTAAAGGGATGAAAGAAGTAAAAAACTGTTTAATGTTCTGTGCTCCCTCCAGAACCTACCTTAAAGGTTGGCGTCTGGTTAGATGTAGTGACTTTTGAGGCCATTGTAGGTGTTTGATCTCACTCTGAACGTCAGTAACATGATTTTCTTCTGTGAAGATTTTCCTTTGTGAGGATTTGAGCCCCCCTTTGCGGTACCACCGCCGTGCAGGCACTATGTTACTGGTTTGCACTTGAACACCACTGATCTCTATGGCATTTGCTTTCAGATTAGTGACAGAGTGAAGCAGTGCAGTGAATGTGGTTGCTAAGAAGCAACTGGGGGGCATCAATCCCTTGGGAAGGAAATCATCTCACAGGTAGAGATTTTCCTAAATACTTTTAGGATTGAGAACAGTGATGATATTAGATAATTTACTTTGCCCTTTAAAAGTAGTGTCACATCCCTTGCCCATAATATGACCACAACATGATTGATGATCAGCATAATTATTCACATAGCATTGTGTCTAGCAGAAAGTTGGAGGGGCAGGTGTTAGATATATGCAAGTATTGCTGTCATTATAAATAATATTTTGACATGTTGCAGAGATATAACCGAAACATGAAAGACCACGATGTGTGCAGCTGTCTGTCTGTTGCTTCATATAAAAACCGCCGCTGACTTAAAGGGGTTATCCAGCTATACAAAAACATGGCCACTTTTCCCCCTACTGTTGTCTCCAGTTCAGGTGTGGTTTGCAATTAAGCTCCATTTACTTTAATGGAACTAAGTTTCAAAACCCCACCCAAACTGGAGACAACAGTAGGGGGAAAGTGGCCATGTTTTTGTAGCGCTGGATAACCCCTTTAGGGTACGTTCACACTTACTGGATCCGCAGCATATTTTCTGCTGCAGATCCGCAGCAGATTTCATTTAAATAACTGAACACAGCATCAAATCTGCACCATCAAATCTGCTGCGGATCTGCTGCAGATCTGCTGCGGATCCTGTAGGTGTGAACGCACCCTTAAATGGGCAGCCTGAAGGATCTAAGGATCGTTTGGGCTGCCCCTTTCGCTGGTCCCCACCTGCTGTCTGTGTGTGTAATAGCATAGGCAGCAAGCAGTGGAAGAGGGAAAAGTAATTACAAAGTTGACAAGTCAGCACTGGAATATCTGGCTGTATATTATGGCCTTTAGACCAGTGTAGGAGAAGTTAGTCTTTGTAAATGCACCCCTTTACAGAAACCATCGTTTCCCGCATTGGTCCTACGTAAAGACCACCCACGTCAACTTCTCTGGATTTATTGGCATGCCTCTTAATAAACTGACTCTGCCCACACAGCAGCCTGAGAAATCTACCTTGCCATCATTCACCCCATCCATCAGACGAGCAGAGCATAAGTCACTGATTTTTGAGCCAGCCAAGTGGTTATCGGAAAAAAAAGTGTTCTCTTTTGTAAGCGCTTCCTTTACTTCGTACAGAGGGAGTAATCATCACATGATCGCCATAACCACTATATTTCCAGCCACTCAGATATTGCAGCGTCTGGAAATTGTAAAGGATAAGGCTGATTTAAAAAAAAAACTAGACAGGTAGGGGGAACATTTTAAAGAATGTATACTTACCTGTCCCCATGCCCCCACAGCACTGCATCACCAGCTCTTTGACAGGCGCCAGATAAATTTTCTTCCTGCTACATCACAACACGGGTGAAAGTACTGTACCTCACACAGCTGATGGATTGCCCGCTCATCCAGTCAGTGATTGCAGTGGTGTCCTGCCCTTGTCACTGACTAAGCCGGCAATCCATCAGCTGGGTTGTGAGGTTGCAGGAAGGAGAGCTGGAGGAGGCCAGTGGGGTCCTGGAACAGTAATGCGGTGCTGCACGGGGACAGGTAAGTATACATTATTGATTATGCTCCCCCTTCCTCCGCCAGCACTGTAGTTTTTGATTTTGCCGGACTTCTCTTTATAAATTTCACCTCCTAGGATTTAATATTAGATGAATTTTTTTCTAATATTTTCAACGTTTTAAAAAAACAAAAACAAATCAGTTTATATCATAGAAACAAAGAAATGAATACTTTCCTGCTAGATTGGTATTATTGACCTTTGTGCCTGGTCTCATCTCAGCATGCAGACTGTTAATTGCCTCTAATGTGTCCGTACTGACTGTAATAAAGCAGCAGAATAAATGTATTTCCTATAATCAGCTGCAGGCGTGAAGGCTGGAACAATGTAAACATCTCCATTCCATTACCCCTGTCTGAGCAAATTTGCTTTATTACCAGTCATACCGTGTTATGTATTTGTTATATGAATAGACTTTTCATTCTTCATTGAGCAGAGTGTAAATTATAGTATATTTTATGTACATTTACTTAACATACACATTGTGTAGTGTGACATATGAGGAGCAGACTCCTTTATTGCCAGTAATGCAGTTATTATAAAATACAATAATAAAGATTCCAACATACATAATGCTTGTCTAATATTTGTATGTATCAGAATGACTAACGGAAAAAATGGCCCTTTTAGCCCATAGCAATCGATCAGAATTAAAACTATGCCATCATTGTTTTCTATAGGCATTAGGGTAGTATTTTTCCTTTTACACCAGGGACGGGGAACATTCGGCCCTCCAGCTGTTGCAAAACTACAACTCCCATCATGCCTAGACAGCCAAAGCGAAGCGAGGCATGATGGGAATTGTAGTTTTGCAACAGCTTGAGGGCCGAAGGTTCCCCATCCCTGTTTCAGATGGTAAGGATGTTAGTTAGACTTTTTGGTGCACTGGGGGTGGGACTACTGCCCCCAGTGCACCAATCCCCCCGGCTGGCCCGCCTCCCTAATAAATATTTGGTCGGTACTCTGTGCTGATATTTATTAGAAGGGGCAGGCTGCCCAGGGCGGATCAGTGCACGGGGGGCGTCTTCTTCCTCAGCTGATATTGCGCTATAGGGACATATTGGCAGGTCAGATTATTATAACCTGCTGATAGTTTCCCTTTAATCCCCGAAACCAGAGGAAAGTCGACAAACACACATTTATCTTTTGTCTATGGAAACATGAGTCATATGCACATAGGCAGTTTTTCTTATGTTTTAGTTTTCATTTTGCTTATAGGCATACTGTGCTTTTTTGTTAAGTTGATGTCAAATGGTAAAATAGCTCCACCTTTACGTGTACGTGTCTATGGATATGTACTCACAATGCGGATCTGCATCATGTAAATATGCCTCCAGGTGTGAGAGGGTGTGACAGGTGTATGTGACTGCTTAGTCACAGTTTGAGCAACATTTACTATGTATTAAAGTGGTTATCCAGCTAAAATCTTTTTCTTTCAAAACAGCTGATTTCAGTTGAGTTCGGTTCTATTTCCCATACTTATCAGCTTCTGTATGTCCTGCATGAAATGTTGTTTTCTTTTCAGTGCTCTTTGCTGTCACCTCTGTCCGAGACAGGAACTGTCCAGAGCAGCAGCAAATCCCCATAGAAAACCTCTCCTGCTCTGGACAGTTCCTGTCTCGGACAGAGGTGGCAGTAGAGAGCACTGTGTCAGACTGAAAAGAAAACAACACTTCCTGCAGGACATACAACAGCTGTTAAGAATGGGAAGACTTGAGATTTTTTAATTGAAGTAAATTACAAATTTGTATAATTTTCTGAAACCAGTTGATTTGAAAGAAAAATATTTTCTCTGGAGTGCCCCTTTAATATCAACCAGTATCTGATATGTCTTAAAGTAGAGCATATATAAAGAGAATGTCTTCAACAGTTAATAGCGAAAGAGACATGAATTAATAATTTTGTGCTTCTTCTTTCTTTTAGGGGGAAAACAACTCAGAATATTTTTTAGGGCTTACTCCAGTAGGGCTGGTTGTGTACAAGAATAAGAAGCAAGTGGGGAAATATTTCTGGTAAGTCTGGGTTACAAAAATAACGTTATAAGATTGTTCATATGTTGGATTACATTAACCACATCACCTGCGTACACTTCGTGTATAGGTAATACGCTGTATACAGTACTGCAGATTTCCATTGGTTTATTCAGAACTCCATCTATAGTTCCATTATTGGGCTGGGTTTTTATGAAGTGCTAGCTTGCTGTGTGGCCAATCGCAGTGTGGTTTTGTGATAGCCTTATTGGCTGTATAGGTTTTTTTTTTCTATTTTAATATATCTTTTTAATAAGTAAAAATTGTGCAGCCAAAAATCACATTGTAGAGCCGCAATAGTTCTTTTCTGTGTATTCTGCATGTGAGTATTTACCTGTTGGCTATATTGACACTTATTACTAGCTTATGTTGTTTACGTACTTTTGGATAACACTGCCTACGGTTATATTGAACCAAAAACATCATAAATAGAGATGAGCGAACCTGGAGCATGCTCGAGTCGATCCGAACCCGAATGTTCGGCATTTGATTAGCGGTGGCTGCTGAACTTGGATAAAGCCCTAAGGCTATGTGGAAAACATGGATATAGTCATTGGCTGTATCCATGTTTTCCAGACAACCTTAGAGCTTTATCCAAGTTCAGCAGCCCCCGCTAATCAAATGCCGAACGTTCGGGTTCGGATCGACTCAAACCCAAACCCGGTTTGCTCATCTCTAATTATAAACTCTGTGATACTAATAATTCAGACCATAGGACCCAGGGTCAGACTGGTATTTGTATGCCATAATAAGTGCATAGAAATTCACCTATATTACCACTTTGATTGTTGTCACCCTGATGAGATTAAGGCCACGTTAACTCATGGCAAAACAGTGGCCGTTTTGTGACACTTCAGTATCGCCCAGGTAAACATCACCTCACTTAATTGAAATGTGGGCACATTCAGGTTCCTGCAATCCAATTAACCTTAGCACCTAATGTAAAGCACGGCTGGGAGCCGTACTTTACATTGTGTGCACAGTCTATTTCATGCAGCCACAGTTCACTGAATAGCGTCTGCACAAAATACACATGGCAGTTTTCTGTGCGACCGCATGGAATCCAGGACGTAGTTTATACAGTGTGTCTACACTACAACTGGAATTCCTTAGGGGTTAATGCAATCGAACGCTTTGATTAAACAATGGCTGTTGTTGCAAACCTGTAACAACAGCCGTTGTTTAATAAAAAAAATGTGCCCAGAATGTGCCTTATACATCTCAAGGGCATCCTAATGTCACATCATTGCGACTTTTGAGGAAAACTTTGGGGATTATTTAAATTTTTTTTAATCAACTTCAGAAAGTTATATAGATTTGTCATTTACTTCTATTTAAAATTCTTAAGTCTTCCAGTACTTATCAGCTGCTTTATGTCCTGCAGGAAGTGATATATTCACAGTAACACAGTGCTCGCTGCTGACTCCTCTGTCTGTGACAGAAACTATCCAGAGCAGTAGAAGCTTTTTATGATGATTTGCTACTGCTCTGCACAGTTCCTGTCTCGGACATAGGTGGCAGTAGAGAGCACTGTGTCAGACTTGAAAGAATACATCACTACCTGCAGGTCATAGAGCAGCTGATAAGTACTGGAAGATTTGAGAATTTGTATAATTTTCTTACACTAGTCGATTTGAGAAAAAAATTTTTGCCAGAGTTTCTCTTTAATATTTTCATACTGTTCTATATAGGAAAATAAGTTACAATGCAAAAAGAGTCCTATAACTTAGCGATAAAATAAAAACTCTGAGCAAGTTGCTTAGTTATAGTCATGAATGATGAATGTGTCTTTATGTAAGGCATGCGAAGAATGTTTGTGTGTAGCCCCAGCCTTACGAGCATATTACCAGGCTAGCCAAGGTGTGCAGATTCATAATTGTGTACACGGTATAGAGTAACATTCATTTTGTACTTTTGTATTTTGTCTTGTTGTTTGTACTTGCTAGTTGTGAACATTTAAGCGGTGAATGGAATTTAGATATCAGTACAAGGTTATATAATCTTCTGCTGGCATGGCTTACTGTGCAGACCTGATGCAACAACCTGTGTACACAAAATACTAGTACCAGCTGGCTAGAGATTTCATTGAAGGGAAACTATCAGCAGATTTGTGCAAACAAACCTGCTGGCAGCTCTGTCTTCTATCCTTAGTTGGTCCCGCCATTTTTGATTACTTGAAATATGTAAATTAGTGCAATAGGAGCACTGGGGGCGTTCCTTGGCCCACAAGAGCAATGCTTGGCCAGCCCCTTCCACCATTGTCCACGCCCACCTAAAGACCGCCCCCACTTAATAGGCATAAGTAGGCGTTTGCATAAACATTCTAATAGTTTCCCTTTTCCTTGCAAATCATGTAGTCAAAAAAAAAAATTGTGGGTGAATATTTCTAATGTTTTTCTCTCCCTCTAATAGGCCAAGAATTACAAAAATTCATTTCAAGGAAACACAGTTTGAGCTACGAGTTGTTGGGAAAGATGTAAGTAAATTCAACTGTCAGGGTTGTTCTATTTCTGCTGTGATGTCATTAATGGTGATGTCAGAGTGACAGTAGGCGCTGCAAGTCTTTTGTTCACAAACCGCGGGGTTGGAATTTGAATGAAAAGGATAAAAATAACGTGATCAAATGTATAAATCTAAATAAATTACAAAGTTTATTAAAACAAATGTATCATACCCCTTAAAAACTACTGAAAACTGATGCTCTTGTAATAAAAGCAAAGCCGTGTACATAATTGTAGATGTTCATTCATTCATTGAGATATTAGGCTGTATATGTTCTAAAGCTGTAAATATGAATACATTAAGGTTATGTTCACACAACGTAAAAAAAATAAGGGCAAAATACGTCCAGAAATAATTATCCTATGTTATTATTTCAGGCTGTATTTATCCAAATACGGCCATATATTTTGTCCTTATTTTTACATGTGTGAACCTGAAAGACAATTTGGTTTAGTCTACCCTATCTGACAGTAGCATAACTTAGTGTCAGAGACCCTGATTGCAACCTTGTGTTACATACATTGTGCCTTTGTGCACGCGCTAGGTAGTCCTTGATATTCATGAGTGACAGCTCTCTTTGCCCATTGACCATATTGTGTACAGCAGACAGCTGTCAATCAGTGGTAGGTGGGCAAGGGTTCCAGTGCAAAGCTGTGATTGGTGTCCTTGATAGTATCGGGAGGGTGACACTCATGAAGTGTTATATTTTCCAGTAGGAAAACACAATAAATCTGGCCTGTTTTATGGCACCTTTTTTTCTGAATTTTTTGTTAAAAGTTGAATGAGAAATAAAAATCCGTTGTAGATATTTTGCTTCGTAATCGCTCTGTTTCAGGTTGACAGGAGACTGTTTTTTTTCCCTACTTCCCTGCAGCACGGGATCTCTAAAAGTGACTGTATTACCCTCGGGATAATGGAGTAAACTCCTGATAAATTGCCTGACTTATGGTTGAGCTGCAGCTCTTTGAAATATCTGAGTAGAGATTATATTAAACGTACAGACAATACAGCAAGATGGTCCTTTTATACAGGGCGATTATCGGCAGATAGGAATAAGGGTTCACTGCCAATCATCAGCCCATATAAAATGGCTAGTGATCAGCCGATAAATGAGAAATCTATTGTTTGTTAGTTTATCGCATTTTCTGTGGTGGCATTTAAATCATCAATAATCGTCCGTGCATCTTCCTGTGTAAATGGCAATGTATGGCCAACTGTGAAGAAGTTAATAAATTGAACAATTGAGTTTGATCTCTCTGATTGGCACTCTCTTGCTGCTTCCATCGGGACCATCCAAAACAGGCATCGAGTCTGAAATTGATGCCAGTTTTGGATGGTCAATTAACCATGTTCTGTTACTTGAGCCTCAGTGTGCTACACTTTGCAAACCTGGTGCATCAGTAATCCCTTCTCCCCTGCATATTCCATCCATAGAAGCGCACTGTGTAAATCATCCTCAAGCGCAGTCTGTTTGATCAGTGCACCTTCACCAGCACCATGCCATGGCATAGCAGTAAGAGCTGAGTGTTGAGCTGTGATTGGCAAGGCAACTGTTGGAGGAAGTGCCTGTGTAATACTAGAAAACAGCTCAGTCCTGGTCCTGTCCTCTGTAGAGGAGAGAAGGAGATATAGCTGTGCACTATGGAGGGGGCTCTTGTGAACTCCATAACTGTAGTAAGAGGACTAAAATCACCTGAAGGATTACTTTAAGGCTATGTTCACACTACGTAAAACAACGGCCGTTGTTTTCAATGGCCGGAATTTTGCGGTCAAAACATCGGCCGTAGAATTACGCCCATACGGGCTAGTCGTGAAGCAACGGCCGTTGTTTAATATTGCCTCCTAGCATGTTTTTAATCATGCTAAAACATGTCATTTAACCCTAGAATGCGTGACATCAGAAATCTTCATATTAACGTGTTGGGGGCCTTTTAGGCCCCCATGCGAATCACATGGAAAAACACACTTATATAAAACTTCTACAAGTTTATTTTAAAACTGCTAAATAAAATATGACTAGTAAACAAAATTTTACTAATTTTTCACAAATAAAACCAAAAAAATTATTTTTTTCCAAATTTCTCACAAACATATGAAAAAACGCATAGAATTCTATACCAAACTAGCTGCAGCTACATTTCTATTATGTTTCTTTTCTATTCTATTAGTCTTCCAAACAATTTTGACAAGTTATTTTTTCGGAAGAATGTTCTTTGCAGACATTTTCCTTACAAATTGAACAAAATCTCTCAGTTTTCCTTTCTACGTTTCTTGGACACATGAAACAGCGCTTTCTTTTTCTTTCTCCTGGCCCTGGAATCATCTGAAACTGTACGCCACACCGTTTCATTGCTTCTTTAGTTTGCTTTATCAAGCCTTTCACGTCACTTCGCTGTATCATGTGAGGCATTACAAGCTCATGACAAAGGTCCTTCAAAAATAGGCGTCTCCTGTCCTTCCTCCGTGCATGGAATTCTGGATGATTTTCTGTATAAATGATGAATGAATTCAGGGCTGCTACATCAAGCATATTTGAAAAAAGTACTACAGGCCAGATCCTTCTGTGCTGTTGCACCAACCTCTTTGCCACAGTAGATTACGCCATTTATGCCATAATAACATGCCGAATCACACATCCAGAAGATTTTGATTCCATATTTGGCTGGCTTGCTGGGCATGTATTGTATGAACTTGCAGCGTCCTCTGAACGGTACAAGTTGCTCATCTACTGTAACATTAGCACTAGGATTGTAAAGTTTGGTGCAATTTTTGATAAATATGTTCCAAATATAACTGATAGGGGCTAATTTGTCTGTTTCAAACCTCAATGCACGTGTTCGCTTATCATCAAATCGAATATGTCTTCTAATTTCCTCATATCTGTCCACTGACATTGTCGCCTTATAGTGTGGATCAGAAAGTGGGTCCAGAAATAATTCTCGTATAGGAACATCATACGATTTTTGACTTCCTGCCAGCAGTAAAAGTCCAATGTATGCATAAAGTTCCTCTTTTGAGATATTTTTCCAGGACTTATTTTTTGCAGAAGCAATACGTCTTCCTTCTAGGTTTGAACATAAAAGGACCTCTTCTGCCATATTGTCAGAAAAAAAAGTACAGAATACGTCTTTAGGGGAAAAGTACCTGGGACTTCCCATGGCTCCTTGAGCCTGTCTCACAATATTATGGATTGCAGTACGTCCGACTAATGTAGGTTTACTGTCCCAAAAAATATTCGTTTTGGATGTTCTACTTATCACTTCTTGAGGATCCACTGTATTCACTTCTTCATCATCAGAAGAAGAAGAATCACTTGAGGATCTTTGATTCTCTGGTGGCAGGTACTCGTCATCGGACAAAGATAGTTCACTTTCATCATCACTTTGAAACATAATTGCTTCAATCTCTTGGTCAGTCAGATGCTTGGTGGAAGACTGCGCCATTGCTGACTAGATGTTAGCAAACTATGAAAAAAACAATGAACACAATCAAGATTGTCCACTCTTTGCTTGTGTGTGACACACTGTAAGGGTAATGTGCCCCCTCCCTCCTCTCACCCTCAGCAGCTCTTACCTTTTATACTTTATTTTAGGTGGTGTACAATTCTCTGGATGTCTTTAGCTCAATAGCTTTACCATTTGCAGGCTTCTTAGAATCAGAGAAACTGAAACTGAATCAGTCTTCCTCTCAACATCTTATCTTATCTCAGGTCCTTCACAATTAGCTCACAGTGTATACTGTCGTCATTATTCTATACACAGCTCATTACTGTATTCCGAAGGACCTGAGATGATGTCATGGCCTTACCACTCCCTCACAAAATCACATGACATCCTCATATGGCATTATCCACACCCTGGCCCCCCCACCAGCATTACTGAGTACAAATAAAGTAACTTGAGACACAAACACTACTGAGAAAATGATAAAATATACATGGGGGCCTAAAAGGCCCCCAACACGTACAGATGTGGTTTTCACAAAGAAAGCATTGTTACACCGAAATGCCTATGAAAAAAATTATATGAACAACTGGATATTACCAAAAACGACATACTTGAGGATTACCTGGAGTTTCAAAATTCTAACTTAAGTAATTTTGCAGATAATAGCAAAAAAGTAAGCATGGGGGCCTAAAAGGCCCCCAATACGCATTCTAGGGTTAATTGAAATACTGCGACTAGCCCAATAAACCACTCAGTAAATTTTTTACATTAAAATCAAGTTTAATTTGGGCGAAATAAATTTTACATGTGTGGCTTTATTGAAATCCACGGCCGTAGTTGTAACATTACCAGCCGCAAATAAATGTCATGTTCATTTTTCACGGGTCTGTACGAACTACGACCGTAGTCTTACACGCTGTGCATCGTACGACCGTAGTTTGTACGAATTGCTATATCGTATCATCCTCAAAACAACGGCCGTAGTTTTGCAGCGAGAACTACGGCCATAGTTTTACGTAGTGTGAACATAGCCTAAAGTGTCACTGTCGTGAATTTATTTTTTGCAGAAATCAATAGTCCAGACGATTTTAAGAAACTTTGGAATTGGGTTTATTAGCTGAAAAATGCATTTTTATCATGAAAAAGCAGTTTGAAGCTCTCCCCCCTGTTTTCATTGTTCTTCTATGGAGAGAGCTAAATGAAAGACCAAAACAGGACAACAAAGAGTTAATCTACAAATACATCGCCCTTTATATCTCCTCTGACAGTCACCACTGACCTCTCTGACCTCTGATTACAGCTGTCACCCAGCTCTGTGTCTGTAGTTATCTGCTGCTTTCTGCTGTCGGCTAACTCTCTCCTTCCTCCTCCCCCCTCCCCTCTCCCCTCTCCCTAGAACAGACTGGGTTGTGTCTGATGTAACAAGTCACAATTTCTAGATTTTTTGCAGTGGATGGAAAAGAGGAGGGAGGGGGGGGCCTGGGGAAAGTCTTTTTGAATGCAGATAATGGCATATTTGGCTAATAAACCCAATTACAAAGTTTCTTAAAATCGCCTGGACTATTGATTTCTGCAAAAAAAAAAAAAAAAAATACGACAGTGACTCTAACAAAAGCAGGCGGGTTTGAAAAATCTTTTGAAACAACAGGTACAAGTCGGTAAAAAAATATTCAAACCTTTTCTTTACCTGAGGGCGCTATTACACAAGACGATTATCGTGCGGAAAATAGTTATATTGTTCAAATTTATATAATAATCCTTCTGTGTACCTGCAGGCAACGATCGAAAAATCAGTCATGTGTCGTTGATTGTTGATTTAAATCTTACCCTAAAATCATTTTTAATCATTCACTAATCGTTCGCTGTTATTCCATATTTGTTCGATGTAATTCCGCATTTGTTCGATGTAAGGGTATGATCACAATGAGCAAATTGGGTGGAATTCTGCGGCGGAACTTCCGCCTGCTTCTGTGTCAAACCGTATCTCTATAGGAGGGCTGGTGCACCTCCACTCTCCTCCGCTTTCTGCTTGAAAAATTGACATGTCAGTTCTTTGAGCGGAGAGTGGAGGCGCGCAGGCCCTCTCATAGAGATACTGTTTGACACTAAAGCAGGCGGAATTGTGGCCCATTTGCTCAGTGTGAACATACCCTAATCACTAATCTTTTAGTGTAATCCCAAATAGTGTTGTCACGATACCAGAATTTTGAGTTCGATACCAATACCAACTTTTTTTTTTTCAATGCTCGATACCAATTCGATACTTAATAAATTTTATTTTAAAAAACCCCACAAGAATAGAGATGCGCCCGTACGGACCATATTATTTTAAAACTAAAGTTTGCCTTATTTAAAATAAATGTTCTTTAAAAAATTGCCCTATTCTCACTCCTAACACTTTTTTATCTTTTAGCCTGCATGGCTGTGGGGCAATCTGTAGTTTTATTTAGTAGCACGTTTTTATGTGGTACTGAATTTGGTGGTTTCTCCGCTTGCACCATTTACCGTGCGTCATCAGGAAGGTGATAATCTTATAATATGCACAATAACACTTCAGCTATCAGGGGGATGATGGGAACTGTAGTCATGTAACACACACTTAAGCTATCAGGGATGATGGGGGTTGTATACATGTAACACACACTTCAGCTATCAGGGATGGTGGGAGTTGTAGGCATGTAACACTTCAGCTATCAGGGATGGTGGGGGTTGTATACATGTAACACACACTTCAGCTATCAGGGATGATGGGAACTGTAGTCATGTAACACACACTTCAGCTATCAGGGATGATGGGGGCTGTAGTCATGTAATACACTTCAGCTATCAGGGATGATGGGGGCTGTAGTCATGTAATACACTTCAGCTATCAGGGATGATGGGGGCTGTAGGCATGTAACACACTTCAGCTATCAGGGATGGTGGGGGCTGTAGTCATGTAATACACTTCAGCTATCAGGGATGATGGGGGCTGTAGTCATGTAATACACTTCAGCTATCAGGGATGATGGGGGCTGTAGGCATGTAACACACTTCAGCTATCAGGGATGGTGGGGGCTGTAGTCATGTAATACACTTCAGCTATCAGGGATGATGGGGGCTGTAGGCATGTAATACACTTCAACTATTAGGGATGATGGGAACTGTAGTCATGTAACACACTTCAGCTATCAGGGATGGTGGGGGTTGTAGTCATGTAACACACTTCAGCTATCAGGGATGATGGGGGTTGTAGGCATGTAACACACTTCAGCTATCAGGGATGATGGGGGCTGTAGGCATGTAATACACTTCAGCTATCAGGGATGATGGGGGCTGTAGTCATGTAACACTTCAAATTTCAGGGATGATGGGGGCTGTAGGCATGTAATACACTTCAGCTATCAGGGATGATGGGAACTGTAGTCATGTAATACACTTCAGCTATCAGGGATGATGGGGACTGTAGTCATGTAATACACTTCAGCTATCAGGGATGATGGGGGCTGTAGTCATGTAATACACTTCAGCTATCAGGGATGATGGGGGCTGTAGTCATGTAACACTTCAGCTATCAGGGATGATGGGGGCTGTAGTCATGTAACACACTTCAGCTATCAGGGATGATGGGGGCTGTAGGCATGTAATACACTTCAGCTATCAGGGATGATGGGGGTTGTAGTTGCACTATTCCAGCTGGATTCGGGCGGCAGAGTAATGTGCAGGCTACCGCCCCCTCCCCCTTCCCAGTTGCAGCCGGGCCGACCTTTTGCTCACCCCCCACATTGCTGATGCCGGCCCGGGAGTGTCCTGACGGCTCCCACCTCACAGCCACCCACCTCCTGTCAGGTCTCCTCCTCGCCTCCCCCACCTCCAGCCTTCTCCCCCGGACGGTGCAGCTCTCAGCCTCTCTCTTCCCTCTCCTGCCGCCGACGCTGCTCTGTAATGCTATACTGTCCCGGGACCCCGCGGCCATGTGAGAGGCAGGAACGGCCGGCGGCAGCAGCATGGTGCGCGGAAGATCAGGGTCCCAGGTCTGTGTTTGCAGGGGTGGCACATAGAGAACATGACAGGCGCTCAGGTAGCCGCCTGTCATGTTCTCTGCACTATACTCTGTTAAACTACGCTATTTTGTAGTTTAACAAAGTATCGATACCAGGAAATCCTGGTACCGAACCGTTTTTTTGCCCCGAAAATCGATAGTAGTATCGATTTTTCGGTGCATCGTGCATCCCTAATCCCAAATCGTTCCTCCTTTTGCTGGGATCTGATGGAGTAAACGATGGTAGTAATGATCGTAACTAACGACTATCGCTCTGTGTAATACAGTGAACAGTTTCAGGTTAATGACACACAATCTAGTTTGCCATCATTTATCGTTAAAAATCATTTTGTTTAATAGGACCCTAAGAAAGGAAAGTTATGCCTCCATTGGCGCTGTAATGATGACATTACTTTTTTTCCCCTTTAGTCCCTCCTGATGACTTTTATATACAATTTGCCATTCCTCTTTTACTTAGAGCCACCTGCGTGTTACCAGTCTGACACTGTCAGCTTTGATTGGATAGTCTCAGACAGTGTAGGGACACATCCCAACTGGTGACGCCCACTTGGCTATTTATTCATGAATATCTAGTCAGAAACACAGACATTTACACACATATAAATGTAGGCTACAGGTCCTTTTTAAGGGCCAAATGTTTGTCTTAGATGGGATTGCTTTTAAAGTAATGTCTTGCTACGCATCTATTTAATCACTTGACAAATGAAAGTATAATGTTTCCTCACTATTATTTTACTATCATGGTAAACAAGAAACTTTTGGATCTACAATTTATCTTCCCTTGGCTTAGATGTCAGCCTAGAGCACAAAGCAAGTTTCTCTTTATTTATTGAGATCGCATAAAGAACACCCTCTAGGATGAGGAAATTCAACCAAGGGGATTAGTGAAGGTGAACAGACAAAATAAATCTCCAGCCGAGAATTTAGAATCTTGTAATACCGCAACATTTATTTCTGGTAATGTCCAGCTTCCCCCTCTGTGACCCAGCTGTGCATCCTGCCCACACCCAAATAAGACAGCTTTGGAATATTTCTGCTGTAATTGACCTGAACTAAAGGTTGTTTGCCTGGGGATTAAACTCTGAATTATCTAAACTTTGTAAAAATGAACACAGAGCCACTAGCTGGCACATACTAACATGTGGAAATAGCACAATGGGGGTGAGGTTTGTTGTATGGAATTAGGGAGGACATCCTGCACGTCAAGTTACTAATAGTTGTACATGAGTCAGTGTACAAGATCCAGACTTCCAAGGAAATGGTTCCAAAAAATTATTTAAGACTGGGAGTAGGGGAACATAAAAAAGCAGTTGTACTCACCTGTCCCGGTGCCCGACAGCGAGCTGCTGGACCCCGCCGGCTGTCTCCTGAGTTCCCCACCAGCTCTGTCACGACCAGGCTGACAGATGACCTGCTCAGTCAGTCAGTGACTTGGGCAGACACTTCTGCAGTCATTGATTTGGCTGAGCAGGCTAAATCCCACCCACCTGTGACATTGAACCCGAGTTGTGATGTACCCGGGAGAAGATGACAGCCAGCTGGGTGCAGGAGCTCCATGATGCAGCGCAGCGCGGGCACTGGGAGCGGTAAGCATATTGTCTTTTTTTATTTTCCCCCCATCCTCCCCCCATCCCTGCCCGTAATGATTTTTTGCCCCCCGCCAGACGTCTCCTTTAAGTGTTACTATCCATATGTAAGTTATTACCCCCACCGTCCCCTAGTGCCCCAAATCCAGTAAGACTTTAACAATTTTTTGCCTAAGGGAAGACAGTAAGGCTGGGTTCACACTGCGTTTTTGCAATCGTTTTTTTACATGATGAAAAAACTGATTGCAAAAACGGATGCAGTTGTGTGCATCCGTTTTTCCATTGACTTCCATTATAAAAAAAAACGGATCAAAACTTTTTGACGGACACAAAAACGTTGCTGACACTATTTTTTTGTCCGTTAAAAAAAAAAAAAACGGATCCGTTAAACGGATTGCAAAAACGCAGTGTGAACCCAGCCTAAAAGAGACGCAAAACCAGGGCGAAGGAAAGAAGATGGGTTACAGACATCACAGCTGTTTATGGGAGAGAGATCTATTGCTGAGCCATCGTGGTGAGCTGGAAGCTCTGGAAGGACATGGTTGGGTTCAATCAGGCTGCTCAGGCCTAGTATCCAGTGTTTCTACAGAGAAGTGGAGGATGTATCACACACACACAAGAGGTCCTTGACTCTTCTCTATGTCCTAAGGGTCCATTTACACAGAAAGATTATCTGACAGATTATCTGCCTAAGATTTAAAGCCAAAACCAGGAATGGATTTAAAAAGAGGAGAAATCTCAGGCTTTCCTTTATGACCTGTAGTCTGTTCCTGGCTTTGGCTTCAAATCTTTGGCAGATAATCTGTCAGAAAATTTGTCTGTGTAAACGCCCCATTAGTCAGTTGGAAAATCTTCATTGAAAGTTACAGTAACTATAGCTGGCTGTCTAATACAGGTATGGGGAGGCTTCAGCCCTCCAGCTGTTGCAAAACTACAATTCCTCATGCTGTACTAGACTTGCTGTACTGGCATGATGGGCATTGTAGTTTTGCAAGTGCTGGGGGGTTGAAAATTCCCATCTCTAGTCTATAGGGAGCACAGTGTTCCTGTGGTGTTGGTGTTGGCTGTATTATGTGCACACTTGAAGGACTATGGGGTCCCTAGAGACGATAAAGCAAGAACCAGAAACCTAACTGAGCACAGTATACACTGCTGTATTCATTTGAGCAATGTATAGAACTCTTTGGGCAATGTGTACCTTAGCTATGATTAAATATGGACACTGTATAAGGGTATATGCACACTGAGTAAATGTCACGGATAACTCCTCACGGATTCCGCCGCTTAACCCCCACCCCCACTCCACCCCTCTTGTAATGCCGCCCGCCACATAGGCTCCATTCTATGGTGGGGCGGATTCAGTCGTTTGCCCAAAGAATTGACACGCAATTCTTTGGGCGGACAACGGAATCTGCCTGACCATAGAATAGAGTCTGTGGGAAGGGCTGAGTTCCAAGCGAGGGGCGCGCGGTGGAACTAGGGCGGAGTTATCCGTGACATTTACTCAGTGTGCATATACCCTAACATTATCAGGGCATAGTGCGCCATGTTTGTTTCAAAGTTTAAAATTCACCTGAAAATTTAACTACACTTAAACCATGTCCCTTTTTAGTGAAGCCACATAATAAAAGTGGTGCAAGTCACATAAGGCAGATTGTTTTTTTTTTTTGTTTGTTAGTTTTTTGTTTTTTTTTATATATATATATATATATATATATATATATATATATATATATATATATATATATATATATATTTTATGTTGCATCCTGTTTTCCTCCATCTTCTCTGCAGTAGTGGTGCAGTGAAAGGGATGGAGCTTATATTACAGCCTGTAGTGTTTTTCTCATTCTACTTTTAGTGACACTTTATGATATGTTCACCTTTTCTTACTAGTATACCCTGGAGAACATGGAGATACTTGGGCCGCTGTTTACATGAATCATCCTGCCCAGTGTTCCTTGAGTTAATCTTCAAGAACCCCTCCCCTGTAGCTATACTGCCAGTTCATGCTTCTCTGCACAAACTATGCCTGGCATGCATTATGACGTTCCTTAAAAGGCAAACTCTTACCAGTATTACCTGTTAGTAGAATTACTTACAGGTACCTGTGTAGCCTGCCCAGACTAATGACTCGGGGCAGAATACTGGGAAAATCTTTCCTTTGTCCTTGGTGATTACCAGTCCTGGAATGAATGCTGTCATTGCTCTCATAATAAGGAAAGTTCTTGGGTTGAATTAATTCTAGGTTTTAAAGTTTCAAGGAGATGCAACCCATATCAGTGCTTTAAAGGAGTATTCTAGTGTTAGCAATGTAATGAAACGTTAGTATATGGTTTTCTGTACTGGCTTGGCTGATAAATCCCCAGTCATGTTCTAAGCCAATTTCCTTCTGGGAGACATCTACTTTGCTTCTCTTTCTTCCCCATAATTCCCAGTGGAGCATTGGTGGTCTACAGTATGAGGGTAATTTCACACAATGTAAATTTTCAATAAATAACAGCTATTGCAACAACAGACGCTATTTATTGAAAATTAAAATAAGATTGTGTCCTATGGAATTTTAGCCGGAGTGTATACACTCTGGGGAAAATTTATTAAACATGGTGTAAAGGGAAACTGGCTCAGTTGCCCCTAGCAACCAATCAGATTCCACCTTTCATTTTCCAAAGAGTTTGTGAGGAATGAATAGTGGAATCTGATTGGTTGCTAGGGGCAACTGAGACAGTTTCACTTTACACCATGTCTGATAAATCTCATCCTCCATATATACTCCGGCCGGGATTTCATGCGGCCACATAGAAAACTGACAGTGCAGACAATGTAAAGTGTGGCTCCAGCCGCACTTTACATTATCTGTTGTGGTGATTTGTAATGGGGGCACACCCGAATGTGCCCACATTTCAAATCAAAAGAACTTCACAGACAGCGGTCGTTCAGTGACACGGCCTGGTCACAGAATGGCCGCTGTCAAACACTGTGTGAACCCGGCCTAAGTCTCCAAATACCCCACCCTTCAGTACCATTCCTGGCAAAGTTTTAATAGGTTGAGTCGGCTGCCTAATGTAAGTCTATGGGGCCGTCTTACTCACATAGACACAGAGTGGGCCTGTTACTCCCTGCTCGTCCTCCTGATTTGTCTTAACACCTAGACCACAGCTGATAAAGACTTTAGACTCTATTTTTTTTTTTTTTTTCATGTGACAGGTACACTTTAAATGCTGAATTTGGCTTTTGCACTTGTATAAGGTGCAACAGGATTGCAAAGGTCTACGCAGCTGGTGATAAATGTAGTATTTCTATGCAGCCAGCAGAAGACAATGGTTCAGGGAATGTGCAGCTGGTGACCTGGCTGAATACAGACTGTTAATATTTCACCCGGTGATCTCTCCTAGTGTTGCTGCCTGCTAACTGGAAATTATGTCATCAAATGAATTTCTCTTTACATTCTTTTTATCGTCTGCTCCTGCGTTTTCTTATTATGCCAGTGATTGATACTACATTGTTAAGAGCTTTTTGCTGTGATCTTACAGTTTATTATTTCAGCTCGGATTCCGTGTAACATCATTTTATCTTCAGTAACTGCATTGAGCTAATGTTGATTAATTGCTTACAGTTCAGACGTACATTATTATTTGCTGTAATGACTTGCTGGCTTCATACTGTCTTCACAGGAAATGAGAGCCGTCGTAATCATGTTTTCATTAATTGATGTACAGGTTCATTCTATGAGTGGAATGAGCCATCGCTTCATATTTCAGCTGAGAATAATCTCATTTAGAGTTATCTCCAAAGTGGCACACAATGCATTCAACTCAAATCACCACAATCCAATTGATGTGCCATGTATATGAGCCACGTGGTGGCTCAGTGGTTAACACTGGGGGGTTTGCTTTGAAACCAACATTGATGTCCTTCCTGTCTTCGCTTTGGTTTCTTCTTCGTTCCCTTTCTTTTGCCCTTCAGAAACATACTGTTCGGCTTATTGGCTTCCTAGCGTGCGCAAGATACGGAAATCAGATTGTCAGTCCTAATGGGGACAGGGACTGATGTGTATGATGTGATCCTCTGTACGGCCCGGCAGTATGTTGGTTGGTGGTGGACTGGTCAGTTCCCCTGATAGTCTATTTTACAAAATGCTTCCATTAGAGTTGCAACTTCTGTGCAAAAACTGGATCCCTCCCCTACCATGTGCTACCAGTGTCCTCTTATGTGGTGTTCTTCCTTGAGCATCGGGAGTCGGGTGTTGGTGTTAGCTCTGAACTCCCTATGGTTACATGGCACACGTCTAGTTTTGATAGCATGTATTGTATATATTAGCTACATTTCATAGGGAAATGTATAAACATAAATCACCTTTCACATTAAGACCTGTGCACACAATCCAATCCCCACCCGCAGCTCCCCTTGCCGCCCCCGCACTTACCCGCTTGCTGTCAGCACAAGTAATAGTGCCAGCAGTGAGTGGGTAACAAGGCTCACTTGCTCCCTGTGATTGCCCGGTGTAATAGGGGCTTTAGGCTTTGGCAGTTTCCATAATCAATGAATAGAGCGACAGTGCACCCCATTCAGTTAGCAGACTGTTAGGCAAGCTGTGATAAACGTCACTTGAATCTGCCCACTGTGCCCTCCATATACTTTTACGGTTTATTCACACATACAGGATCGGCAGCAGATTTGATGGTGCAGATTTGAAGCTCTGTTCAGTTATTTAGATCAAATCTGCTACGGATCCTCACCATCAAATCTGCTGCAATACGGTATGTGTAAAGCTACCCTTTCAATGTTTTAGAAAGCACGCTGACCAGAAAAGGTCAGTAAAGTGGTATTCTTGTAAGTGGATTAAAAGGTCAAAACCAAGGCAACTTCTTAAAAGGAAAAGATAGTAATGATAAGTAAAATATATACAATTTGATCCTTTTTTTGCATCCATGAACATAAAGCATTTCATATGACACAGACTAACTTTTCATTGAGAGTGCCTCAAAACTATGCTACACAATTTTGGCAAGATTTTTCCTTTTCACGTTCACATTGCAGTTTTCTCGATTTAAAGGGGTACTCCAGCGCTTATGAAAAAAAAACAACAATTAATCAATCATAAAAATAGTTTTTACATTTACCATCCCTCCTGAGTCTGTCTCCCTTTGAATTTCCGACTGTTTGCAGGTCCCTGAAGCTCCAGTTGGTGACTTCTTTTTTTTTCTTTACTTCCTGGTTTGGGCTTTCCCATGATGCACTTTGTCTCCTGTGATGTCTAACTGACTCTGTAGAACTGTCAGGTGGCTTACAGCTTGCTCAGCCAATCAGAGCTGAGCAACCTGAGTCATCTGACAAAGGGAGGGTGACTTAACAGGGCTTAGACCCGCCTCCCTCTTGATGATGTCTTTGTCACAAAATGGCTGCCACAGAACAGCCTGGGGTCAACAGTCATTAGGTAAGAATGAGTTTACTTCACTTCCTGGTGGGGGGTTGAGGGGAAAAAGATAGGGAAGGGGGGCAGATAGGTGATTGAAGCATATTAGAAAGTTATATAATGTTTTAATGTGTTTCAATTACTGGGAAAAAGCTTTTCGCTGGAGTACCCCTTTAATGTTAGGTTGAGCTTGTGTTTTTGAGCCTTACCAGCTAAGTAATTACAGTATGTATTTGTAACCCAAAACCAGGGGTGGGGCACAAACAGAGGAGAACGTATATTCAGAAGACTTAGACCTCTCTGGGTTTCAAAACCAGTGATGAGAAATATTGCGGACAATAGGCCCATGTGAACGTCAATGTATTCCTTTTTGGTTATTTGGCACAACATTGGAGAGAGAGAGAGAGAGAGAGAGAGAGAGAAAAAAAACTGCAAGGATTTTATAGAGACAGAAAGGTCATATTTAATGAATAGATTAATAGTTTGCAAGTCTAAACAGTAACATGTTTACTGCCAAAAAGAGTGTTCCTGCTGTCTCATCCAGAAACTTCAGCTATTCAAGGCAGACTTCATGCTAGGCCAAAACACAGGAAAATATGAGATATTTAGAGACAGATGCAAGCCGGAGACATGCTACTATAGAGTTGATTAGTAGATTTTTTATGAGCAGATACTGCACAAAGCATTCACACAACGTATGTGTTGTAGCGATCACGGCCGTTGCAACAACAGCCGTGATATACTGTATACAGTACACACGTTGTATGTGAAAGCATAGAATCCCGCCCAGAGTGTATACACATAGGGGGAGATTTATCAAACATGGTGTAAAGTGAAACTGGCTCAGTTGCCCCTAGCAACCAATCACCTTTCATTTTCTAAAAGAGTCTGTGAGGAATGAAAAGTGAAATCTGATTGATTGCTAGGGGCAACTGAGCCAGTTTCACTTTACACCATGTTTGATAAATCTCCCCCATAGTATAAACATAGAGGCGCCCCAAGAAACTGACATGTCAGTTTTCTGCGGCTGCTATTCATTGAATAGCGGCCGCAGAAAACCTGTCAGTTCTCACAATGCAGCACCCTCCATTGTAAGCAGCGGGGAGTTCAGATGCGGGCGCACACTGATGCGTCTGCATCCGAATTCAGCGGCACTAAAGATCATCCCAGTGGCCGGGATGATCTTATCTGACGCCAGCCATTCCGTGACCCGCGGGTCACGGAACGGCCGGTGCCTTATGCCATGTGAACTTGGCCTTACTGTGGATCTAACCCCCTTATATACAGAAAGTGGTGAAATTAATTACAAATCCACAACATAACAAACAGGGTTTCAAATCTGCAGGTAAATTAGATTTTTTTTTTCCCTCCAGGCCACAAAAGTATGCTGCCCCATCAAAACTGCTGCTCAAGGTACAGGCCCTCAGGTCCCAGGTCCATAGTGGAACGAACTATTTTTTAGCAATATGGCTGACCAGTATCAAAATATTAAAAAAAATAACCTTCACAATGGTAGGTAAAGGAGAGTTCCCCAGTTGCGTAGTTCGGTACAGTTGGTAGACAGGTTTCCCCAGTAGGTAGTTTCCTTATTATGTAGCCTCTCCCCGAGTAGGTAGGTTTCTCTAGTATGTAGTTTCCCCAGTAGGTAGGTTTTGGTATTATGTAGTTTATTTTCTGATGGAAGATGCCCCCGGCAGTAGGTAGAATTCCCCTCTAGGTAGAACACCATGTGTAGGTAGTTCCCTCGTAGGTAGGTTTCATCTGTTAGGTAGTTTCCCTTGTGTTGGTAGGTCCCTGTGTAGATAGCCCCCACTGTAGTAGGTTGTATCCCCCATGTAGGTAGACCCCCTGTAGGTAATTTCCTCTATGTATTTGACACCCCACCACCACCACAATAGATGGTTTCCCCTCTGCATTTATTTAAAAATACAAACAGAAAAACCCATCCATACTCGTCTTTCTTGGGTGTTTGCTCCTGTCTCCCACGTGGTCCACCAGCATCCTCTCTTTCCCTCCTGCTCTGTTTGTGCACAGTGACATCACTCATGCACCAGAGGAAGAGATGCTCAGTCTCTTTTGACCACGGGCATAATAAGATGCCATCATAAGAGTGAATGACAGAGCGCCCTGATGGCGGCCTTGCACGGCCGAAGCATGTCGTTTACCGCTAATTGTTGCTCTTCAACTATTCTAGTAGTAAAACCACAGCAATTAGCTGTGAACTATGTGCATGGTGTATGGAACTCGTGAAAGCGTCCAGAGTAATAATTATATGAACATAAATTCAGATTCCTAAGTCACCTGTGTACACGAGGGGTTTCTGGAGACCAGCGTTGCAGGTGGGACTTGCAGAGTGGCTTTAACAAGCAATATTTCAGGGCAGATAACTTGCATTTTTCCACTCGTCATTAAAATGCCATCTCCCAGCAAGGCCTCCTGAGTCGACCTGTCAAAGACGGCCTTTATGAGGTAGCACTGGTTTAGAGATTTGTTTGCTTCTTGTAACAGTATAAGACTTTAGGGAAATCATGTATCTACAACAAAATTACCTGTATTGAACACACATGAAATTCATCACTGCATATTACCTAAAGGAGCATACAAGCTATTGGCATAAGCAGAGCACATCCAGAAAGGCCAAAAGGTCAGTGGAAGTTTAGGTATGGCACAAGAACCGAAGGTAAATCTGGCTGTAGGCAGGGCTGTATTAACAGCTGCTGCTGCCCTAAGCACTAAACCTGAAGACGCCCCATCTACACGCACCTATTGGCGATACCAGACCTGACCAATACCACCATACCCCCCCCACCCCCCTGGAAAAGACACCAGATTTACTGGCAAGTCTGAACGGGAGGAGGGAAACTAAAAAAATAAAAACAAAAAAATGTGTTTTTTCTGTCCCCCTGCTCCCTGGTGCTGCCCCCCTGCAAGGTGCTGCCCTAGGCACCGGACCACGAGTGCCTAGTGGTAAATACGGCCCTGGCTGTAGGCCATTGATTGATCCTCTAGTAATTTTGCCTTTAATAAGGGCAGCATAAACTAGTGACAGAAATGCTGAACAGATCGGTGTATTGCTTACATCATTTTGTTCAGCCGTTCTCCTAATATGCAGGAGAATAGGAGTCTTGCCACACCCTTCCCCCCCCCGCCCTCCGCCTGCTGATTGACAGGTGACTGCCTATACACAGCATGGATAGATCAGCAGCTGGTGGGTGAAGTTTTCTGCTTCTCACGAATATCCAGGACTACTGGGCTCATGCACATAATGGAGAGGACTACTTATTTTCCATGTTATTCAGGAAGATATCTCTGAATCAGCTGCACAGAACAATGTAAAGGCCCTATTCCACCAACAGATCTGAAGACAGATTATCTGCCAAAGATTTGAAGCCAAACCCAGGAACAGACTATAAACAGAGAACATGTCATAAAGAAAAGACTGGATTTCTCCTCTTTTCAAATCCACTCCTGGGTTTGGCTTCAAATCTTTGGCAGATAATCTGTCGTCAGATCTGTTGGTGGAATAGGGTCTTAAGTGATACATCATTCTGTTCAGCTTCTCTGTCACTAGTTTATGCTACCCTTACATAGGCTAGCACAAACCTACTGACAGAGTCTCTTTAAGGGCTGGGTGGAGTGGAGATGTCTGTCAGAAACTCATGTGTATACCAGTGGATTAAGGTTATTTAAAAAGAGGCCATCTTGAAGAAAGTATATAGTTTAAGCAAGCTAGAAATGTTAGGAGCAAAGGAATGGAATAATGGATGACAAGAGTGGTAGGTCATTGGCTGAGCTCAGTGGGTGGCTAGACTGAAATGAGAGCATCTGTGCAGACAATTTATCCATTAAACTATGTTCACACATGGCGTTTTTTCCCCGTCTATGATGCATTTTTCCCGCAGTTTTGCTGCAGACTGTGCAATTGGGGTAAAAGAGCACAATTTTTGCTGTGAGCACATTATTCAGAGCGATTATCAGCCTGCTCAGCTGATAATCACCCCATATAATCGGGTCCATATTGGGACACAACTACCTTCTTTCTATGCAGGGAAAAAGTGTCAAGGAATCCTGTTTTTTTATTTGTTTTTTTGCAGTCTCCACAGGGTTGGCTGTTTACTGCCACAATATTACCATGCTTGCCTGGCAGGTGATACCGTTCCTGTAAAACTCTAGACTTATGGTGCGTTTACACAGAGAGATTTATCTGACAGATTTTTGAAGCCAAAGCCAGGAATGGATTTGAGAAGAGGAGAAATCTCAATCTTACCTTTATGACGTGTTCTCTGTTTATAGTCTGTTCCTGGCTTTGGCTTCAAAAATCTGTCAGCTAAATCTCTGTCTAAACACATCATTACTAGAGATGAGCGAAACGGGTTCGGGTTCGAGTCGATCCGAACCTGAACGATCGGCATTTGATTAGCTGAAGCTGCTCAACTTGGATAAAGCTCTAAGGTTGTCTGGAAAACATGGATACAGCCAATGACTATATCCATGTTTTCCAAATAGACTTAGGGCTTTATCCAACTTCAGCAGCCACCGCTAATCAAATGCCGAAAGTTTGGGTTCGGATAGACTCGAGCGTGCTCCAGGTTCGCTCATCTCTAATCATTATTTACAGCAGAACATACCAGGCAGTCAAAAGGATGGTTGGCCAGGAACTGGAAAAGTGGTGACATGCTCAGTCTAACTAACCTGCTGTTTGTTGATGATGTGTGTGACGGGTGAAGGGTAAGAGTAGAATTTTGTTTCCAGTTTGTTGATCTAGATCAGGAATGGGGAACCTTCGGCCTTCCAGCTGTTGCAAAACTTCAATTCCCATCATGCCTGGGCAGCCAAAGCTTTAGCTTTGGCTGCCCAGGCATGATGGAAACTGTTGTTTTGCAACAGCTGGAGGGCCAAAGGTTCCCGATGTCTGATCTAGAGTTAGATGTGAAACCATTAACCACATTAATCTGCACTAAATAAAACAATCCCTCCTTTTTATTTTAGTAGAACAACAGTAGAACGTATTTTTCTCCTATAGACTCCTATATGGCTACTTTTGATACCATCTTATCTTCACATAATTTTTTTTTTTTTCATTGTCCACCCTCACTTTTCCAGTCCCAGAAAACAGCGACTGTGCCATATGCACATTCACATGAATAAAAAAAAAAAAAACACTTTCCCTTTAAAGACTCACAGTGGTATTCTTGATAATTCTCCTTTTTATGAGGTGTTTTATCATCAAAAATACATAAATAAACACTTGAAAAAAAAAAAAAAAAAGCGGAAAAAAATGCCCATTTACATGTGGGATTCAGGTGCTGGGTTCTAGCTGTTTGTTAGAAATTCAAAGCACCGCAAGAGATATTTGTTAATTACCCGTGCAATCTCGGCCGAACATACTCTGCAGCGAAATCCTTTTGATGAAAGTGTAATTTCCTCTAATTAAAGATTTGTTTTATTTAATTGCATAAAGAAGGCCAACATATTGCCCCTTTTATCAGAAATTGCCTGCAAAAAACCACAACACCCTGTACTACATGAAACAGCGGCTTTTAATGAGCAGATTTAAATATAGGCATTGTAATCGCTTTTATTTAGTTAGGTGTTACATAAAAAAACATGTTATTTCTTCAATCCATTAGATTCGATCTAAAAAGTTACATTGCACTTTTGTAATCAATTTTTATTGCATAAACACTTATGCAAAAAAAACTTCCGTTCAAAATGTTTTAAAAATGAAATCTGTTAGCAGTTGTAAGCCTTAAAAACTACTGACAGTTTTATGTTGGGATAAGGATCGGAGTTAAAGGGATTATTCAGCGCTACAAAAACATGGCCACTTTCTTCCTGAGACAGCACCACTGTAACCCAGTTCCATTGAAGTGAATGGAGCTTAAAGGGGTTATCCAGCGCTACAAAAACATGGCCACTTTTCCCCCTACTGTTGTCTCCAGTTCAGGTGCGGTTTGCAATTAAAGGGGTTATCCAGCACTACAAACACATGGCCACTTTCCCCCTACTGTTGTCTCCAGTTTGGGTGGGGTTTTGAAGCTCAGTTCCATTGAAGTAAATGAAGCTTAATTGTAAACCGCACCTGACCTGGAGACAACAGTAGGGGGAAAAGTGGCCATGTTTTTGTAGTGCTGGATAACCCCTTTAAGCTCCATTTACTTCAATGGAACTGAGTTTCAAAACCCCACCCAACCTGGAGGCAACAGTAGGGGGAAAGTGGACATGTTTTTGTAGCACTGGAAAACCCCTTTAAAGAGGTTATCCAGTGCTACAAAAGCATGGCCACTTTCTTTCAGAGACAACATGACTCTTGTCTCCAGTTCAGGTGCGGTTTGCAATAAAGCTCCTTTCACTTAAATGGAACTGAGCAGCAAAACCCCATCCAAGTTAGAGACAAGAGTGGTGCTGTCTCTGGAAGAAGGTGTCCATGTCTTTGTAGCGCTGCATAACCCATTTAAAGGGGTTATGCAGCGCTACAAAGACATGGCCACTTTTAGGTGTGGTTTGGAATTAAGCTCCATTTACTTCAATGGAAAAGAGTTTCAAACCACAACCAATCTGGAGGCAAGAGTGGTGCAAAATTGGCCATGTTTTTGTAGCACTGGATAACCTCTATAACACATAGCTTAGGCTGGTTTCACATGTCTGTATTCTTCATCAGTATTTGGGAGCCAAACACTGGAATAGAACCGAATGAGGACGAAAAAATATAATGGAAAGATTTGTACTTCTATGTTTTAAATCCATTTGTAGTTTTAGCTACAAAATACTTACGTAAAATACTGAGCCAGATACTACTGTGTAAAAGCAACCTAAGGAACCGGTCATGCTTATTGCTTGACTGAAAGAAGAATGCCTTGCAGCACCTCATGCATCAGTATTGCGAGTACCCAGTTTAACCCTTTATGATAAGTGCTCAGAGCACTGTCCACTTATTTATCTTGTAGAGCTGACCAGGGGAAAAAGCTCAGTTTACAGAGCTCTAAGCACTTGACATAACAGATCTTGAGTTAGCAGTGCCTGGGACGCTACTAGACTTTGCACCCTCGTTCCTCATCAGCCATTGTTCTAGTGGAGCCCTGGTCCCACATCGCAGCAAATGGAATTGCACCAACCCAAGTGCTGCATAGCTGACCAGGGCTCCATGAAAGTGACGGCTGCATGGGTATGTGGTTTCGCTACAGAATACCCCGCGTAAGGCCGCATGTGCATGGCCACGTCTGTTTTAAGACAGAGCTTGAACAATGCACCCACAGAGTGAACGAAGCCTTTGTTGTAGGTCCATATGACTGTATCCAATGCTAGATACAGTACTTAGCCAACAAGAAAAGAATTGTGGCATGTTTTATCAGATGCTGCATGTATACACCTTTTCTTTTCTAGTCGGATTTCTTGGAAGGAAGAATAACCCAGTAGTGCGATACCACAACGAAAATTGTACTGTGGTTCATTGAGTCCCAAATGGCTTTAAAGTATAGAACTTCTTGCGCCATGGTACAATGATTGTGCCGTATGTATGATGTAATGTATCCTAAAAAAAAACATCCAGATGAAAGGATAAATATTTGATTTTGTGGGCCAAGTCCACTTCTAGTGTATAGCGCTAATGCTGCTGCTGTTTTTGTTAGCAGCTCTTGTAGCTGTGATGGGGTCAAAGCACACATCATGCTAGTTATTTCTGCAAACACCTGTGTATATTGTCAGCGCTGGTCTTGGATCCCCGCCAGCTGAAATCATTTTGTGTTTGAGTTGGCGGAGGTTGTGTTTCTTTTTATTTTTGAAGGAGAAATGCCAATCATACCTCCCCATGATCAGACAAAAAATGTTGAATGAACCTGCCAATAATTCAGTGGTTTAAGGGTAATTTCATTGTAGCCATAAAACTGTCTGACCTCTCATTGTCCCTTTTGTTTGTACCTCTTGCAGTGCTCCGAAACCTCTTTCTTTTTTGAAACCCGGAACAAAGTGGCCTGTAAGCATCTGTGGAAATGTTGTGTGGAACACCACACGTTCTTCAGGTTTGTATACAAGTGTATACTTGTTCTCACAGTATGTGTCATTATGGGGGTCAAAACAGGAGAACAAGGTGCATAGCCCTTAGGGAGATAGATAGATAGATAGATAGATAAATATTAGATAGATAGATAGATAGATAATAGATAGATAGATATTAGATAGATGAGATAGATAGATAGATAGATAGATAGATAGATAGATAGATAGATAGATAGATATTAGATAGATAGATATTAGATAGATGAGAGATAGATAGATAGATAGATAGATATGATATAGATAGATAGATGTGTATATCTATATGTAGTCTGAAAAATATAGAAAGAAATGGCATGCAAATGTGTTAAGAACAGGTCAAAAGTAAGCACCCCCTGTATGGTGCACTATATGGTTCTGCACGGTTTGGCCATTGTATTACAGGGAAAAATTCTTAAGCTTCTCTGCATGAGGCCTTACAGAAAGGGTGGGTTCACATTGAGGAATCCGCGTTTAGAAGTTCCGGCGGATCCTGACGTTTATTGCCGCTTGCGGCCGCACGCATCTCCGCCTGTGCCATAGACTCAATTCTATGGGCGGGCAGGCTGATTCTGCCGTCTGCTGAAAGAATTGACATGCCAATTCTTTCGGCGGAAGGCAGAATTCACCTGCCCATAGAATTGACTTTATGGGAAGGGTGGAAATGCATGGGGCCGTGAGCGGGGACGAGCAATGCAACTTCTCTGCGCTGATTCCTCAATGTGAACATACCCTTATCTCCTTTTTTAAAGGGGTTATCTTAAGATGCAGAGTTATTTTGTATTCCCACCAACCCTGAGAATAGAGGACAGTTGTCTCCCAAAGGGATAGAGAAGCAGCACTAAGCACTCCATCCTCTATGGGGCTTCTGAACATTGCCCGTCTCAGAGCTTGGCAATGTTCACAAGTCTCATAGAGAATGAATGGAGCTCCCCGGTTATTATTTCCATCATGTACACTTCATGAATCTTATTTATGTACGGTATGTAAAGGCAGTCATATGGTGACTTGGCTTCTCATCGAAAGAATGTACAACTTATTCCTCATACAGTATATTATGTAACTTTTCTATGAATACTGTATATCACTCGGCTTTGTGCTCCGTAACCACATCCTAAATAGTTCTACAATTGCAGGGGAAATTCTAAACATATAAACACATCCCTATAGTCACAGCAAAATCACATAACCAGATAAACAGCACAGCAGCCCAACTGGTAAAATGATGGGTTTCAGTTCTTCATAGTTTAAGCTATGTGGCTGTGTGGGTGGATTTTGCTGTGAAAAAGCACATTCTTTTCATGTTTTAGAACAGCTCTTCAATGCATGCCTATCAAAAGAAGGAGACAGTTTCTTTTTGAAAGCTTAGAACTGTACACGTGTGCGATATACTTAACTGCATGAAGTCCTGTATCTGCTAGTAATGGGTAGTTGACGCAGTATAAGAAATTACCTGACTTTTTTTTTTTTTTTTTTCTAAATTCTCAATTTTCAAGTTCTCAAGTTTTTCAAAAATAACAAAAACAAGTTCCAGATAAGGAGCGGGCAAGGAGGCAATTATCAAGTTGACATGCGGTAAACACAGCAACAGAAACAACCCATAAGGGTTTTCCACACTGAAGAATCGGTGATGATCTTGAAGCGGAATCCGTGCTTAATTTCCTGCAGATTTTGCTTGAAATTCCACTTGTAAAATATGAACAGCGCAATGTCCCATTGTGTTCAATGGGATTTCCGCTCTGTTGTTCACACAGCAAAATTTTTGCACATAATTTTCTGCCACTGATCTTTCTGCCCACAGAATTTACATGTCTATTCTGTGTGGCTTAAGGTAGAGAATTCCTATAGAAGATAATAGGGCTTCTGCTTAAATTCTATGCCTATTTCAAGCAGAAAACTTTTCCTTTCAATTCCTCGCCTATTTTTTGCCTATTCCTCAGTGTGAACATACCCTAATGGGTAAAACCGGTAACATCATAGTGTGGAATACCAAAAAAGGGCTGAGGCCCTCGCAGGAGAAGAAAAAGAGAGAACAGAGAGAAAGAAAAGAAGGGGGTACAGAAGAGTAGAGGTAGGGAGACAATCCATACATAATCATTGTATATCATCCACGTTGGGACTGCTTCATTTTTGAGGTTTTAACATTGCTGCCCTCTCTGGACCTACTGAAGGGGTTTATAGGCTAGTAAGATTCAGGAATAGAAATCAAAGTGTCAGCAATGCTATGATATCCCTGATGCCACTAGTGCATAATATTTGCCCCAGTGGAAAGTCACGTGCAGAGGGCCCAAGAGCCACATGTGGTTTTAAGGTCACTGGTTGAGGAAAATTTGTATGTAACCATTTTCCCCCCCATTTTTTTTGCCTTACAGGATTCCAGAAAATGACCCTAACACTCTGTCGAGGAAGCTCAGTAAACTTGGTTCCTTAGGTTCCAGACATCGGTACAGGTAAGTAAATGTATACTATCGGAGAACACAGATTACAACATGTCGGGCTGGTTGCTTCCAGGCATTGTTAGGGATATTATTTGTGGTGTTCACAAACATCATTTATCATTGTATTCCCTGTGGGAACTTAGCAGAGTCTGTGTGTTCTCCTCTCCGTTTCCTTGCAGTTTGCTTGTTTATTGTATTCTAATGGTTTAAATCGTGTATGTACCCATGGTGGTCATGTTCTAGTCCTTATACTATATATGATTAGCAGTATTTTATGGTGAAGGTGCATTATGGAGGTTGCACGTACTGTTATCGTATACAGATGTTGTCATCCGCTTAATATTCTATTTAAAGTTTATACTTTTATATAATTTTTTGTTTTATTCCCAGTGGTAGGACTGCCTCACAAATGTGCAGAGACCTGTCCATCCAGTTGCCCCGGCCTGATCAAAGGGTAGAAAGAACTCGGAGTAAAACGTATCCGAAAAGGACAGCTCTCACACAGCAGCCAGGTATTGTTATTCCTCAATACACCAACTTCCTTCGTGCACACAGCTGTGTAACACCTGAAATCTGCCTTTATATCCGGGGTTCACTTAGCCTTTCCATAATGTGAAGAATCTGCATAATATTTTATGCATCTTCTCTACTGTGCAGGTTAGGCAACCATCTACTTGGCTGCTTAAATTAACATGTGCTAGGGGACAAAGGGCAGGGGTGGTGAGGGTTGGCAACCTGTGATATTTAAAAAACAGAGTGTGGGGGATGTTGTAGCAACTTTGCAAATAGTCTTGATTCAAACAAACCTTTGATAATCTGATCCTGCAATTTTCACCTCCCTCCATCAGCACTCCAATGCATGATAACATGTATGATATCAAGTTAGAGGCAGATGGTAGGAAGTATGACTGTACAGTAGCATCAGACTACATAGTGTTTGTTTGTTGTCTGCTACCATGGAAACTGGTTTGAAATTTTTTAATATAGACTTATAGGAGAAAAACGGCAACATTTTTTATTAATGTATTGTATTACCACCCAAAAGTTATACAAATCCCCAATATACACTTATTATGGGGAAATGTCACAAACTGACTCCCAGAGCTGCGCGGGCTGTGGCTGCTGGAGAGGATGATGGCAGAGGGATGCTCAGCGTCCATTCAGGGCCCTGTGTCCCTCAGTGTCCCCCTGCCATCATCCTCTTCAGCAGCCACAACCCGCACAGCTCTGGGAGTCTGGTCGTGTCATCACCATGTTATCCAGGAAGTGAAGCCTTGATGCAGTAGTTAGTGCAGGAAAAAAAGCACTTTATAAGCATTTCCTGTTATAAGTGTATATTGGGGATTTGTATAACTTTTGGGGGGCAATACAATACTTTAATAAAAATTTTCGCTTCACTTCTCCTTTATAGGAGAAGTCCAGCCATTTTTAAAATCCGGCAGCGGCAATGGGGAATTTGATAACAAGTACGAACTTACCTCTCCCTGTGCCCACGGTGAGTGGCGGAACTGGCCTCCGGACCCCGCCGGAGCAGCCAGTCCATCAGCCATGTTGTGACGTCCTGTCAGAAGAGATCCCGGAGCCCGGTGGGGGTCCTGAGGCTGGTACTGCTCACTTCAGGGACGTGGAGAGGTAAGTACTAAATATCAAATTCCCACCTGCCCGTGCCAGCTTCCAGATTTTAAAAATGGCCGGAATTCTCTTTTAATCACAGATAGTAGCAACCCACATTATTATAAAGTATTTTGTAGTTAACTTAGCATGTGATTAGGACACGCCCCTATTACACTAAGCCCTGACCACTTTTAATACAAATGGAACGGCTGGTGTAAAACCAAAGGCTTGTGCAGATGTTTACAAGTTTTCTACCCCAAATGGCTGGCATAGAGCCTTCAACCATCCCCCTATAATATGGATAGAGTAGATTTTTGAATGGAACTCCTGGAGAATGAATTTCCACCGAACAACCTTCAATGACTGCTGAGTGCAGCAAAAATCTTCCAACTAACCCAACACTTTTTTCAGAAATCAGACCAGCTTTGACAATACTGCTATATCAGCAGAGCAAAAACTACTTCAAAGGAACACGTTCATCTGTGACTTGTGATTTTAGCCCCAAGCAGGATTTAGATTTTTGCATTACTGATCTGAGAAGACAGAGTGAGCCAAGATAAATGTAATATAACATGAGTATTTGTCTGCAATGTGTGAAACGGCAATAGGTTACCAACTAACAAGAAGTTTCCTTTTCTAGGCTCAAATAATGTAGAACAGATAATGACAAATGGAGAAAATAGGGAAAATGAAGGCACAACCAAAATCATTGCCCCTTCACCCATAAAAAGGTAACTTGTTCTGTAGGATAAAATGTATCTATAGTACAGTGTGGTGTGGTTATTCATTTCATATTATATCTATACAGGGTTGGAAATCCAGAAGTTTCTGACTACAGCCAAATCCCCTGCTCACTATACACAACTATAGACTTAAATAATACACTTATAGATGCCACCACTAGGGGGAGTTTATTGAAGACAGATTTATAAAGCCCCTATTGAACTCATTGATCTGTCTTCGGTAACCTCTGGTTTGATGTAATAAGACCTTTATTTAATGTGTCCATGTCCATTGGCAATAAAAGGGGGTGTTGTATGCAAGCAGACATGGGGTCAATGATAAAGAGGAGATGGACTGAACTTGTCTTTGCGTGCAGGGAAGTAACCCCTTGGCACTTGAGACTTGTTTACATATAACAAAAAGGATTGTATCTCAGACCTGGAAAAGCCTATGAAGATATAAAGATATGCATATAATTCTGGTGAACAGCACTGTGGCCTATTGGCCTATTTTTACCCCTGTTTAGCTGCTGACTTGTCTGCTTTAAAGGGTTTGTCTCAGGAGAACAAATCCTTTTAGAATAGCATGGTGTTGATGTTCAGCTGATCGTTGATAGTCCAGCTTCTCTAACCCAAGACAGTTAGTTGTTATTGACACGTGCCTCCATTCAAGTACAGTTGAAGTACAGTTCTAAAGCATTAGAAAAACATGGCCACTTTCTTCCAGAGACCGCGCCACTTTTGTCTCCAGTTTGGGTGTAGGTTTTGCAACTCAGTTCCATTGAAGTGAATGGAGCTTATAAAGGAACTGCGGATAAGGAAAACTTGTTTTTTATTAAAAGTACATTAAAAGTTATATAGATGTGTCTGTGTGGTGTTACAGGTAGAGAATACAGCGTGCTGTGTGGTGTTACAGGTAGAGAATACAGGGTTCTGTGTGGTGTTACAGGTAGAGAATACAGCGCGCTATGTGGTGTCACAGGTAGAGAATACAGCGTGCTGTGTGGTGTTACAGGCAGAGAATACAGCGTGCTGTGTGGTGTTACAGGTAGAGAATACAGTGTGCTGTGTGGTGTTACAGGTAGAGAATACAGTGTGCTGTGTGGTGTTACAGGTAGAGAATACAGCGTGCTGTGTGGTGTTACAGGATAGAGAATACAGCGTGCTGTGTGGTGTTACAGGTAGAGAATACAGCGTGCTGTGTGGTGTTACAGGTAGAGAATACAGTGTGCTGTGTGGTGTTACAGGTAGAGAATGCAGCGTGCTGTGTGGTGTTACAGGTAGAGAATACAGCGTGCTGTGTGGTGTTACAGGTAGAGAATGCAGCATGCTGTGTGGTGTTACAGGTAGAGAATACAGTGTGCTGTGTGGTGTTACAGGTAGAGAATACAGCGTGCTGTGTGGTGTTACAGGTAGAGAATACAGCGTGCTGTGTGGTGTTACAGGTAGAGAATACAGCGTGCTGTGTGGTGTTACAGGTAGAGAATACATTGTGCTGTGTGGTGTTACATGTAGAGAATACAGTGTGCTGTGTGGGTGGGACAATAATGAATTGATAAAGTACTGCTAATAATTCAGTAACACAATGAAACTGCAATCTGTTAACACAGCCTTCATGTTCTGCAACAGACTTGGGCGAGGAATGGGCAGAGTGGGGGACTCTGATGAACAGCTGAGGGAAAGCATTGCATTCTAGAACCTGTAGTACTGTGTACAACTGCTCAACCAGGAAGTACAGCCACACAATACAGAACAAAATTCTTCAAAACAAATCTAGTTTTGGTAGTTACTAAACTGGAATAGATAGGTAAGTAATGCTTCATGCTTCTGCAGAAGTTTCATTTTTTTAACCTCTACCTGGAGTTCCCCTTTAATTGCAAACAACACCTGAACTGGAGACAAGAGTGGTGCTGTCTCTGTAAGAAAGGGTCTAGATAACCCCTTTTAAAGGGGTTATCCAGCGCTACAAAAACATGGCCACTTTTCCCCCTACTGTTGTCTCCAGTTCAGGTGTGGTTTGCAATTAAGCTCCATTTACTTCAATGAAACCGAGTTTCAAAACCCCACCCAAACTGGAGACAACAGTAGGGGGAAAGTGGTCATGTTTTTGTAGCACTGGATAACCCTTTTAAATACTAACCATGTAAGGCCCCGTTACCACTGAGCAAAACTAGCAGAATTCCGCAGCGGAATTGTCCGCCGCGGAATGCCGTTAGCCTCCCACTCATAATGGGAGTCTATGGGAGGCGCGCGCTCCTGCTCTCCCCGCGCTGAAGAATGAACATGTTCATTCTTCAGCGCGGATAGAGCAGGAGCGCGCGCCTCCCATAGACTCCCATTATGAGCGGGAGGCTAACGGCATTCCGCGGCGGACAATTCCGCCCCGGAATTCCGCTAGTTTTGCTCAGTGGTAACGGGGCCTAATGCATGGATAGATCAGGTACCCGGGTAGGCTGTCCACTCTGAGTGAAAGAGAATAGGGTATCCAAACGGCCTTAATAAGATATATGGACATGGGTTTTCTATGATAGATTTCCATTGTATACATTTTATATAAATCCTATGTATTGCAGCATTCAGCTGTTCTGTACTTTGTATAATAAAATCACTAAAAAGCTAAAACACATTTTCGATAGTGTATTGAATCTTTATGTCTGACAAAAAACTCATCTTTCTTATTCTTGGAGGAAAAGGATTGATGTATCTGGTGTTTGGTTTCACAAGTTTGAGGCTGTAAAAGTGTAGAGTTTCGTAGCCGCTGCCCCAGCAACACCTATCCTCTCATTGTTCCCATTGCTGTGATTGTTCTGCTAATGACTTGTCAGCTCAGTACAAGCCCATGTACATGTATTCATTTCTCTGTAACAAGTGCCGACAGGGAAAAGAAATTCTCCATTGACGTAAAATGAAACATTAGTTCGTATCTGTAATTGACACGGTGAAACTCTGTAAATTGTGGGAGATGTCATATATAGATATATGTCCTTGTTTTGTCTGAGACTTGACCATGTGCATACGTATAGATTTGTCAACTATGTCATTATATACCCGACAGCTGCTAAGCAATGCTGAATTATGTGGTCTATATCCAGAGGAGTACAAATGTTGTATCCTTATGCAGGCCTTGATGCACTGTGTGGCCCATAGACCCCTCTCCCCTATAATAGAAGTGCTGTGTTATATATATAAAAATAATAATAATATGTAATAATCGCACAACACGTAATATGTGTAGTTTACTCTTTTGCCAGGAAAAAGATGCAGGAGACAGCACATCCAAGGTGAAAAGAGTCCAGTATTTATTATTACACCAGTGCGCGACGTTTCGGCTACTGCTTGAAAAAGGCTGTTTGTAGCCGAAACGTCGCGCACTGGTGTGATAATAAATACTGGACTCTTTTCACCTTGGATGTGCTGTCTCCTGCATCTTTTTCCTGGATTGTATTACCAGCCCTGGGCCAGTTGGTGAGACGAGCACCCACCTATATACTCATTGCAAACTGTGCTGTTGTATCTTCTTTTTTGCTTACTCTTTTGCCAGGCACAGACACGGCTGCACAGGCACATAGCTGGGGAGGGCACTGTAGCTCGGGGGCCCACCAGGGGAACCCCCGGTTCCCCGGTGGCCCAGTCCAGGCCTGTATAAAGTTGTATTGGATAAATATCCATACACATCTATGCTTTTTCATACAATTTGGCTGGTTCACTTAAGTATACCGTTGCCTTATGTCCTTTAGGCATTGTTTGGGGGACGACAGTCATTCAGCATGTTAGATATACTAGGAGCATTTTACTGTAGTTAGAGCTGAAAAAAAAAAAAGTCTGAAACCGGTCTTGCTGAATTTACCTTTCCTTGTTCCTCTTGAGATGACTCTCATTTTTCTTCATTTATGCATTTTTGTCTGAAGCTCCAAAAAGGTCAAACGTGACAACAGCCCAGACACCCAAAGAAGTAAAACAAGTGCCCCTTGGGAAGAAAACGGCTCCGCAAGGTACAGTGCTGTCAAAAAGTATTCTCTGCTGGGCGGCTCTTTTGCTTTATATCATCTATTCCTTGTTTCCCTAAAAAATGGGGTATATATATATATATATATATATATATATATATATATATATATATATATATATATACACTCACCAGCCACTTTATTAGGTACACCTGTCCAACTGCACGTTACCACTTAATTTCTAATCAGCCAATCACATGGCGGCAACTCAGTGCATTTAGGCATGTAGACATGGTCAAGACAATCTCCTGCAGTTCAAGCCGAGCATCAGTATGGGGAAGAAAGGTGATTTGAGTGCCTTTGAACGTGGCATGGTTGTTGGTGCCAGAAGGGCTGGTCTGAATATTTCAGAAACTGCTGATCTACTGGGATTTTCACGCACAACCATCTCTAGGGTTTACAGAAAATGGTCCGAAAAAGAAAAAACATCCAGTGAGCGGCAGTTCTGTGGGCGGAAATGTCTTGTTGATGCCAGAGTTCAGAGGAGAATGGGCAGACTGGTTTGAGCTGATAGAAAGGCAACAGTGACTCAAATAGCCAACCGTTACAACCAAGGTAGGCAGAAGAGCATCTCTGAACGCACAGTACGTCAAACTTTGAGGCAGATGGGCTACAGCAGCAGAAGACCACACCGGGTGCCACTCCTTTCAGCTAAGAACAGGAAACTGAGGCTACAATTTGCACAAGCTCATCGAAATTGGACAGTAGAAGATTGGAAAAACGTTTCCTGGTCTGATGAGTCTCGATTTCTGCTGCGACATTCGGATGGTAGGGTCAGAATTTGGCGTCAACAACATGAAAGCTTGGATCCATCCTGCCTTGTATCAACGGTTCAGGCTGGTGGTGGTGGTGTCATGGTGTGGGGAATATTTTCTTGGCACTCTTTGGGCCCCTTGGTACCAATTGAGCATCGTTGCAATGCCACAGCCTACCTGACTATTGTTGGTGACCATGTCCATCCCTTTATGACCACAATGTACCCAACATCTGATGGCTACTTTCAGCAGGATAATACGCCATGTCATAAAGCTAGAATCATCTCAGACTGGTTTCTTGAACATGACAATGAGTTCACTGTACTCAAATGGCCTCCACAGTCACCAGATCTCAATCCAATAGAGCATCTTTGGGATGTGGTGGAACGGGAGATTCGCATCATGGATGTGCAGCCGACAAATCTGCGGCAACTGTGTGATGCCATCATGTCAATATGGACCAAAATCTCTGAGGAATGCTTCCAGCACCTTGTTGTATCTATGCCACGAAGAATTGAGACAGTTCTGAAGGCAAAAGGGGGTCCAACCCGTTACTAGCATGGTGTACCTAATAAAGTGTCCGGTGAGTGTATATATATATGTGTGTGTATATATGTATATATATATATATATATATATACCGTATATAACTTTATCTTTACATCTCTTATAATGGTAAATGTTCAGTTGCTTTAAACCTTGTTGATCGATCCGTGTGCTGATGCGTCCTTCCTTCTAGTAGGGGTCATGCACACGGTCATAGTACAAATCATTGTTGTACAGATCCGTGATGATATGGCCCTATAGCGACTAGGTGGAACGCCGTACAGAGACCCATGAGACCCTACACTGATTCTGGGTAAAAATAAGTTACCTTGAGTTATTTCTGTTTCCCTCATTATACATGGAAGCAGCAGTTTTCATATGTCCCTAATACTGCTGTTTATGTACTTTGGTTATATAGATCACACTTGCAGGTAGGTATGCTATATCTCAGGGGTAGGGAACCTTGGGTCTCCAGCTGTTGCAAAACTACAACTCCCATCATGCCTGGACAGCCAACGCTTTAGCTTTGGCTGTCCAGGCATGATGGGAGTTGTAGTTTTGCAACAGCTGGAGAGCCAAGGTTTCCTACCCCTGCTATATCTCATGGTTTCTTCTATTTTATTCTGTGTATGTTGTTCTATGTACATGTTTGCTGTACACAAGGCTTCAGGATCACCTGAAAACTCATTTTTATGCCGGGCCAGGCTTAGAATCGGCTTTTGCTCGGTAAAACACTTCTCCTCTCTAAGTCTTCATTTTCAAGGGTCAGACATGTCACTCTATTATAAAGATCCAATTACTCAGCTGTACCGCAATGATTTGCATGAAGGACACAAGTAGCAGAGAATTAACTGCATGTTAACTTCATCATTTGCATAACTCTTTTCAGCGGATTGTATAATACTCCCAATGACCGCACTAAGTCACCAAAGTTCCCCAGCCCTCGGCGGCGTAATCAGTCCGGGAGTGAGAACGAGTCAGGGCAGCCAATCCGGAGGTAAGTAGCTTCTGAATAGTGTCTTGGAGTACATTGGCTAAAGGTTAACCAACGCTCATACGTCTGGGCTGCTGCCAGTGGAAACATCTTGATCTTAAATCTGGAGTTTTGATGGCAAATGTCTGCCCTGCACTTAACACCAATGACTTCACTTTGAATGAGTACGTATCAGTTGCTGTATGTCCTGCAGGAAGTGGTGTATTGTTTCCAGTCTGGCACTGTGCTCTCTGTTGCCACCTCTGTCTGTGTCAGGAACTGTCCAGAGCAGTAACAAATCTCAGTTTAAAGTGTCACTGTCGTTTAATTAGAAATCAATAGTACAGGCGATTTTAAGAAACTTTGTAATTGGGTTAATAAGCCAAAAATGCATTTTTATCATGAGCTTTCCCCTCTATTTTCATGGCTCTCTTATGGAGAGGGGGTGGAGGGAGATGAGGCACCAAAACAGGACAACAGCTCTGACTTCTGAATAGAGGCTTTCACACAGTTCCCGCTGTGTAATCCTTTGTTTTCTGCCCTCTGCTTGCGGCTAATTTCCCCCCTCACCTCTCCATTCAGGAAAAGAGTCGATATTTCCTGATAATGAGCAGTGAATTAGAGAGGGGGGAGGGGGACGTGGGGAAAGTATTTTTGAATGCAGATAATGGCAAATTTGCCTAATAAACCAAATTACAAAGTTTCTTAAAATTGCCCGGACTATTGATTTCTGCAAAAAAATAAATAAAAATTACGACAGTGACACTTTAAAACCTCTCCTGCTCTGGACAGTTCCTGATAGAGATGAGCGAAACTTTCGGACTTTCGGCCCGAAAGCCGCTCACTCCAGTGCGATGCCTGCGATCCCGGGTGCATAGTTGCGCTCCCGGGAATCTGCGGCCGGGATCTTCCAGGGAATTCAAGATACATTCCCTGGAAATCTAGGGAATGTATCTTGAATTCCCTGGAAGATCCTGCCCCCAGATTCCCGGGAGCGCAACTATGCACCTGGGATCGCAGGCATCGCAGGCATCGTAATTGAGCGAAGATGCCGTCGGACCAAAAGTCCGACGGTTCGCTCATCCCTAGTTCCTGACATGGACAGAAGTGGCAGCAGAGAGCGCTGTGTCAGACTGCAGGACATACAGTAGCTGATAAGTACTGGAAGACTTCAGATTTTTTTAGATTTGTTTTTGCAAGTTTTGTGCATATTTGTATTTATCTACTAATGGTAAAAGGTAGTATGTTTTTATAGCAGGTGAATGCAGTCCGTTTATTTCATTTTATTTCTTTTAGTATTATTAACTAAAATATATTATAGTGATAACTTATTCATATACATGTCTATATATTGTGTTCTTTTATCTTATACAGGAAAGGACAGAACAGCGGGGAAGATTCTGATCTCAAGCACAGAAGGAGGTTTGTATGCGACTGACATACGCATTGTGGTGGCTATATGTATCACACAGCTATTGGTGAGCACATGGGGGAGCGGATTCAGACGCATGCATCCATCACTATAGGGCAACATGGTGCTAGTGCAAAACTGAGATGGCTGGAAAGTGTAAAATGTAAAATGCTTTCTTCTTGTGACATTCTCTCCATCCAGATAATGTCTCCATCCAGATAATTTCTGGAGGCTTTATGGAGAGCTGCCACACCACAAGCAGGCAGACATTAATACCCAATAATGACAGACTGTCATACCGTGTTAGTTCCACCATAAATGTGACCGCATGTAGTCTCTCTAGTTTTATTTTCATCCTAGCGCGTCTAACTGCATTGTTTTATGGAGATATCCCCCCTACCACATCTGTACTGTATTATGCAGATATCCCCCCTACCACATCTGTACTGCATTGTATTATGGAGATATCCCCCCTACCACATCTGTACTGTATTATGCAGATATCCCCCCTACCACATCTGTACTGTATTATGCAGATATCCCCCCTACTACATCTGTACTGCATTGTATTATGGAGATATCCCCCCTACCACATCTGTACTGCACTGTATTATGGAGATATCCCCCCTACCACATCTGTACTGCATTGTATTATGGAGATATCCCCCTACCACATCTGTACTGTATTATGGAGATATCCCCCCTACCACATCTGTACTGCATTGTATTATGGAGATATCTCCCCTACCACATCTGTACTGCATTGTATTATGGAGATATCCCCCTACCACATCTGTACTGCATTGTATTATGGAGATATCCCCCTACCACATCTGTACTGCATTGTATTATGGAGATATCCCCCTACCACATCTGTACTGTATTATGGAGATATCCCCCCTACCACATCTGTACTGCATTGTATTATGGAGATATCCCCTCCTACCACATCTGTACTGCATTGTATTATGGAGATATCCCCCTACCACATCTGTACTGTATTATGGAGATATCCCCCCTACCACATCTGTACTGCATTGTATTATGGAGATATCTCCCCTACCACATCTGTACTGCGTTATGCAGATATTCTCCCCTAGACTTAGGTTCGGTTCACACTGCTCACACATTATTTAAGAAAAAAAAAATATTAACGTACACAAAAACGTACTTGACCTTATTTTTGTGTTCCTTAAAAAATGGATGGGTTTTGATCCTTTTTTTAAATCATGAAAGTCAATGGAAAAAAGGGATCAAAATGGATGCACACAATTTTTTGCAAAAACGGATCGCAAAAACGCAGAGTGAACCCAGCCCTTACTGATGCGACTTTGAAATATCCCATTTTTTGTGGATTCTGTAAGAACATGGACTATTGAGGATCCCATAGTCTTGCTGAGTGCAATCAAATCTTCCCAGAACTCCTATACAGAGCCATGATATAGCCAAGTGCATTAGGTCCAAGGTTGGGAAGATACAGTTACTGATATCATGCTTCTATTTCCTTATTGTTATTCATTTTCTCAGGTCACGATCGCGCTGTAATACCAGTAGTGGCAGTGAGTCTGAAAACTGCAACAGGGAACATCGCAAAAAACGAAACAGGTAACTTATATAACTATGAATCCATCAGGACTAGAGATGAGCGAATTTACAGTAATAACAAAGAGAAGTGCTGGGTTATCTCTGCAATCCAGTCATCAGCCGTCTGCCTTGTAACTCACTGCTACTCCTCCCCAGGTGCTGGGAAAAGCTGGATCCAGTCCTGGGAAACTGGGAGAACTGGATCCAGCTTTTCCCAGCACCCAGGGAGAAGCAGCAGTGAGTTATATGGCAGCCGGCTGATGAGCGGATTGCAGAGATAACCCAGCACTTCTCTTTGTTATTACTGTAAATTTGCTCATCTCATCAGGAGTCATCTTGAATAAATCCTTATACCCAGAAATGTGTCACAATTGCTTTATGTGTTGGTTTTTTTCTCAGTAGTTGACAAAAATTGCACATTTTGCATAGAAGGATAATAACACTGTATATTTGTTTAAAGCGAAAAGCTTATTTCTGAATCAGAATCTACTTAACTGAATATTGAAAACTTCTATATATGCATGATCTCAAGCTGTTCCCTTTAAACCCAATTTTCCACCTTTTATTACAGTCAGTAGTAAAAAAAAAAAAAAAAAAAAAAAAATCCTGACCTAGATGACTGGTCTCTTAAATTCTAGTTTAGGATCACTAATGAAAATTGCTCGGATGAGTTTATACCCAGCAGTCTTTGGCTTGTGCACCTGCCACTGTTTTTATTACTTTCTTACTCTTGGATTAGTAAAGGTTCCTTGCCTGCCACCTAGTGGTGCAAATAGGTAATTTCCACCAGGATGGGGTTTTTTTACACTATTGTGTGGTTACATTGTTACAAATCCAATACAAGATGCAAGATTGACATTGTTTAATTATTGATGTCATAAGTAGCCATTGTATTCCTTATGCAGTTTTGAAGTGTTATGGTTTGTCTTGAAAACTGAGGAAGAAACCACAACTAATGGCATGTGCTGTAAAAAAAACATCCTGTCTCTATGCAACTGATGAAAGAACACAAATATGAACCTGGTGTAAACAACCTGGAAGTAAATGGCTGCTCCTAGTAATAGCTCGGTTTAATAAGCCCTCAGAACTATATGACGCATAGCCCTATGTCTATAGGGGCCTGGAGAGTGCAGAGAAGCCATTTATTTCTATTTTATGCTGCACTGATGACAGATCTATTCCACAGCCAAACAATATCATTCGATCCTCAGTCCTGTAATGATCCAGTCTATTGAAGCAGCGTCTCACCTAATCTCTAATGTCCTCATTTACTCTCTATAGAGCCTTTTTCATGCAGAGCTTGTTGGGGATCAATACTTGACAATGTCATGGTAAATTAAATTACTTGAGGTAACAGGATGGCAAGGAAAGCACTCATCAACCTGCACCTAATGGCTATGCGTAAGCGGCTTTCCTTTATGATGCTTGTGTCTTGTCAGTATTAATACAGCTAGCTGGATAGTGTTTGCTAGTCTGTAAAATCTCATTACACTGACAGCCATTCATCATGCGCTGCTGCCAGCTTGTCTGCCCTGTTAGTGAACAGTCATCTGAGTTACTTTGACATCACAGTCTCTGCCCCTCCAAATCGCCTAACATGGCAAAGCATTCAGAAGCAGAGGCACTAGTTACCCAGGGTTATGTGATCACATACAGTATACCCTACATATAATAAATCTCCCCATTCATTTCTGCTCCCTCCTCTTGGTGACAGCAGACGAGGAATGAGGACGTCTATGAATAGACTGTTGCCTTATCTTATGCTTGTTACCTCTGTTTCATTTATTTTTATAAATGGAGGGGGGGGGGGTGTAAGAAGTGACTATACACACAGCAGCCCCACATTTGGATTTAAACAGGTGCAAAATCCTTCATTCACACTGCCCTCTTGCCTTCTCTTGTATCAGCATGCCAATTGAACATACCTCATTGAGTTATAATGGGTTCATTGGGTTCTGAGTTACTGTTTTTCTGTGTTATTCAATTTCTTTCTGATGGAAATAGTTTAGTCGGGTTCTTAAAGTGTCGCTGTCGTTCGGGAACACTTTTGACAGGTGTAAGAAAAAAAAAAAAAAAAGAATCGGGCTCTATAGACTTACATTATGACTCTGACTCTGAGGGAGCGGACCGCGCTGCAGTGCGTCTTCTCCTGGCTCACTCTCCCGATCAAGACATGTCAAGTTTTGATCAGGCCGGGTCTGAGTGTTCATACCCGGACCGATCAAAACGTGACATGTCTCTGTCCAAACGACAGTGACACTTAGTCTTAGAACCGTCCGTTTGCATGTCCCTGGGCCATCAGAGCTCTGGCAGCCGCAGGAACATTTATTTCCATTGATTTCCATACACCCCTCGGATGATCAGACTGCATCCATGTGAGCCTGGAAGATTTATAACGCCCACTGTTTGTGGAACAGCAGCCATTAATTGAGAGGATCATTCTTTTGCATGGCCGCACCAAACAACGACCATTGTCGGTGCGGTGTGTGCATGGATTGATTTCAGTGCAATGCCGCCCATGCTGAAAAGAACGGCCGCTGTTTTAAAAAATAGTACGCTGTGTGAACATAGCCTAAGTGTCAGAATACTCTGTGATAAATAAATCATGGCTGTGTAGGCTGTATTCACACATGCATTTGTATTGCATTACTGCAATAATCAATAATTTCATTGCATCACTGCATCTTATCATTGCCGTCCAGTTATCCTTCATTTTCCTACAGCAATGAAACTCCAATGTGTGTGAACATACCCCCACTCCTGAGAAGCAGGTCATACATGTGGATGTTAGTAAAGACCAGGCCTAGAAAGACAAGCTTTAAAATTATAGTTGACTGCAAAAAATAAATAAAATTAAAGGCAACAATAAAACAAAAAGTTCCCTCATTGCATTCTCTCTGATAATTGAGGTGTATAGTTAGGACCACAGCCTTGAACAGTTGATTCCTTTCATTGACATCTCCTTTAATCCAGAGAATAATTCAGCCCCAGAGAATAGGCAGAAAGTAAGGAGCCGCTTGTATTTTGGCACCGTGTCTGAATTCTCTTTAATCTTTCATGGTCACAGCAGGAGGTTGTCGTTCTGTGTAGCAGTCGCAGGAACTCAAATGTGCAATTGGATACATTAATGTCATTGTAGATTTCTGGATTGCGTGTCCCTGTGAACAATTCCTGGCACTTTTGTCTCATGCTGCTGCCGCCGATGTCTGGATGCCGGACCCCAAATATTTTGTGCTCACGATATGGACGGCACGATGGCTCAGTGGTTAGCACTGTTGCTGGGCTCTTTATCCAACAGAGGACAACATCTGTAGCTTTGTATGTTTGTGTGTGAGTTTCCTCCCACACATTAAAAACATACTGAGAGTTTACCAAAGATTGTACTACTTAAAGTGTGCCTGTCATGACACCCCACTTCCTGATCAGCGACGAGATCCTCTGTTAATCCAGAAGTTTGGGTCTCCATGGATAGAGACATATGATGAGACCATAATGGGCATGACCCCCATTGATCAGAGTTTTAAAGTGTAACTATCATTAATAAAAAACTTCTGATTAGATGAAACGGTGCTGAGACCCCCGCCGATTGATAGAACGAAGGGGCAGATGCGCTCAGCTTCTTCTCTTCTATAAACTTGTAATATGTGCGATCTGCATTATAATGGGAGCCTATGGAGCATCAGGTAGACGGAATTGCAGTTAGTTCCATAGGCTCCCATAATAATTCCGTAGACTGCTTGTATTAGCAGTAACAGCAGAGATGAAGGAGTAGAGCGTGTGCTGCCCCTTCGTTCTAGTGATTGGCGGGAGTGTCAGAATCCGGACACTGACCGATGCAAACTTCTGACATGTCGCTATGACATGTCAGAAGTTTTTTTAAATAATAGTTAAGGCCGGTTTCACACGCTGTATGACAGCGGCTGTTCTGTGACCCGGCCATGTCACAGAACGGCCAGTGTCAGTGAAGATCATCCCAGCTGATACTGCAGTACCAGCCAGATGAACTTCATTTTTGTTAAATTGGGATGCATCCCAATTCACCAAGGCACAGGCCGGAGCCGCACTTTCCATTGTGTGAACTGACAATTCTGTGTGGCCACTATTCAATGAATAGCGGCCACACAAAACTGACATGTCAGTCTTGCATGCAGCCCGCTTGCAATACTGGATAGAACGTATACTATATGTATACACTCCGGCTGGGATTCCATTTATTTTCAGTGCAAAGTATCTTTTGAATAAATCACAGCCGTTGTTGCAAATTGCAACAATGGCCGTGATTAATTTGAAAGATACGCTGTGTGAACTTAGCCTAAAGAAGGATGTTTTTAGCGGTTTTCCTGTTTGCTTGTTACTAAGGCTAGAATCCCCCCCCCCCCCCCCCTCCTTGTATTTCACAACCCTGGGTTTTAGTTTCTTCAGATCTACTGAGTAATTCTCTCTAAAACAAGCACAGCGGCAAAATTACATAGTAGCAGAAGCATTAGTCACATGATTGCACTTGCACTCGCTTCAGTGAAAACATAAAGTATTCATTTATTGCAGGATACGGCAGGAAAATGACATGGTGGATTCTGCTCCACAGTGGGAAGCTGTTTTAAGGAGACAAAAGGAGAAGAACCAGGGTGACCCTAATTCCCGAAGGTCACGACACCGCTCCAGATCGTACGTTAAGTATAAGTTTACAGTTTAGCTATCGTCCATGATCGATATTACCAGTACACCTAATTGGATTTCCATTAATCCGATCAGTGATACGACACGGTCCATTGCTCAATGACTCATGGGCTGTGACTAGTGATTATCTTTACACAGACCAGTAAATGATGTCAGTATGGCTACAGGGAGGGTATTATCAGGGATAGAAGAATACTCATCTGGTAGCAGAGCTTTGTTCTCCTTCTAGTTGGGCTTCACCGCAACACAACAAAAGCCAATGTAATCATTGACCATGGAACCATTTCATTCATTACAAGGGACTCCCCTCCTCCCGTGGTCCCAGTGGTCGTTCGTCACTGATCAAATACTTATCACTAATCCCATGGATAGTTGATAACTTTAAATCTTAAGACCTTTTAACTCTCTAGTGTGGTGTTTTTTGTGACGTCCGCACATATTATTGTCTGCTCAGGTCAACGCTCTAAACCTGGCGCAGTGAGGAGGTCGATCAGCTCCGCTTACTGCTAACAGTCATGTAATGTTCCAGACAGTAAACGCGAAATCTGTCAACTTCACTGCATAAGGATTGTGGTCATGTAATAAGATTCCAAATTTAGTAAAGAATTAGCGGTGATGCTGGGACTTGTAGTTCTTCACTAGATAAAAAGATATCAGAATCTCCATATAGCTCCACTGCTGGTCAATACAACTGACAATAGTGCACTACCATTCGTCAGATAATTCCTTCCTCCTTTTATAATGTTCTTATCCTGTAAGTATATTAAACACTTTCTATGTACAAAAGTCCAAACAGGTCATAGGTTCCAAGCCGAACCCGAGGAGATTTTCACCTTCCACGGATATGTGGCCCTAGATGGAGCAGTGGAGGGTGAAATTGTAGCCGTAGGGTTGGCCTCGGGACCTTTGACCTGCCTGGACTTTCTTTATTCCAACAGAATACATTTGGATTTAGCATTTACAATACAAGTAATAGACTGCCTTGTTTGGTAGAGCAATCGCCTGCTGCCGGTCCGTTTCTGTGTCACTACTAATGTATATGGTTTTATACCATCCTTATAAAGATATATGAAGAAATTCCCAACCTAGTTTATTCTAGAGAAGAAAATCGTGTTTCCAGATTGACATTCACATTAAACATGAATGCTCTGATCAGCAGTGTAAAAAATAGACACACTTCAAGTCCTTATTCTGCCAAAATGGGACGCAGGGGGCCGGACTTTTCAACCTGATCCAACAGTCAAGAGTTATAATCAGAAATTTATAATACATGTAAATCTGTGAGCTATGGAGACACTGACTGTGAGCATAGAACCGGTCTGCCATTACTCTGTATAGCGAAGCGAAGTACTGGCATTCATTGACTGACTGACACTTTATTTTTCTTCTCTTTGTCAGGAGAAGCCCAGATGTCCAAGCAAAAGAAGAATTGTGGAAGCACATCCAGTAAGATTTAACTGTTTACTCTCTGTAGAAGGTTGCATAAAATGGGAATTTGTCCGTAGGAAATTCATGTAATAACTGCTGACAGATGTAGGTAGGCTGTATAAGACATATAGGCCCAGATTTATCATTGCTGACGTGTAAGATGTAAGCTTAATGGGCGGAGGTAACAAGGCGGGGAGGAAGCGTGGCCTCGCACCTCATTTATCAGCATTTAGACCTGCAAGCAGGCGTATATCATGATGAGGTGTACATTTCTGCACCCGTAGTAAATGGGGGCAGGGAATTTTTACTGATACGCTAGTCTTGATAAATTTCCCCCATTGTGCATTTATAGTAACTGTTCAGGGTCTGAAACCACTAATAAACAGCTAGCTGCAAGATTTCTAAGGGTCCATTTACACTGACAGATTATCTGCCAAAGATTTGAAGCCAAAGCCAGAAATGGAGAAAAGAGGAGAAATATCTTTCTGGCTTTGGCTTCATTATCTTTGGCAGATAATCCGTCAGATAATCTTTCTGTGTAAAAGGACCCTAGGTCCCTGTAATGGCCTGTCCTGGAATACCTCTCCGCAGTTTGATTGACAGACAGGGCTCGGTTTCCAGCACTGAGACCCGTTGAATTCTCACATGTCCACAGTCAGATTTAGGCACACTTGCATCTATTACTTGCAGCACACAGATTCAGAATGCTGAAATATGATGTTTTTTTTCTAATCTTTTCTATTTTCAGATTGTAATTTTTTAAATGTAATTTGTTGCAAAATTATTATGTGGGCTGCCATCTTGCCTGCGCTGTTTTTAACAGCATTCACTGATATGTTTTACAGCAAGCCTCATGGACAGGACTTATCTCATAGACATGAATGTGAATCATTACTGAGCATATTCTGTGACCTTTAAAGTGGTCATTTCACAGGGAGGGGGAGGCTGAGCTGTGACCTTTTTTCTCTTCTATCTGTTCTATTTACTGATGTTATCTTTCACTATAAGGCCAAGTTCACGCAAAGTATTTTTTTTTTTTTTATTAAACAACGTTGTTGCCGATCGCATTAAGCCCTATTGAATCACGGCTGCAGTGTATACACACTGTATACACTACGGGTGGAATTCCATGCGGCTGCACAGAAAACTGCCATGTCTGTGTTGTGTGGTTGCTATTCCATGAACAGCGGCTGCCTTAAATAGACTGTGCACACAATGAAAAGAATGGCTAATGGCCGTACTTTACATTGTGTGCTATGGCTAATTGGAATGCGGGCACACCCGAATGTGCCCGCATTCCAATTAAATTGGAGTGATGTTCACCCAGCTGATACTACAGTTAAACATCTCAGACAGCGGCCATTCTGTGACACGGCCGTGTCACAGAACAGCCCCTGTCTTGCCACTTGTGAACATGGCCTAAAGCTGTTCAGATCACTTTACAGCAGCCACCACTTTATCATCACAGACAGAACAGGAAGTGTCAGCTTAGTTTTAGGCTCCGTTCCCACTGAGCAAAAGTAGCGGAATTCCGCGACGGAATTGTCCGCCGCAGAATGCCGTTAGCCTCCCGCTCATAATGGGAGTCTATGGGAGGCACGCGCTCCTGCTCTGTACGTGCTGAAGAATTCCACTACTTTTGCTCAGTGGGAACGGGGCCTTAGGCCTAGAGGTGAGAATGAGAACTGCAAGATTCCAGTATTATTTTATAATATAGATAGTAAAATAAGCTAGGAAAAAAAACACCAAAAATTTTTAAAGAGATGTTTAACATAAGAACTTGATTTAAGCAATATGTTGTTTTCTGATGGCTTATTCCCTTTAGGGATGCTTTCATACTGCTCCTTACAATCCCTGCTACACCACCTTTCCTTAGTTTTTTTTTGTTGGCCAGTACTGAATAAAACCAATAGTTCCAGTGGTGATGAGGATGTGATCAAGAGGTTATTGACATGCACAGTATTATTAGAACATAGTCATTGATACGGTCCTGCTTACATAACCACCAAGCCCTATGGTACTCTTGGCAGCCTATTCTTTATGGCTGATGATAAATGTATGATTGCTGTTAGCCGCACTGCTTGGACTCCTAATGACCACTAGGATTGGGGATCCCGGGGTCCCCTGGTTCCTTCTTACTGCTTACTAAAGGAGAAGTGGGGAAAATAATAATAAACAAAGTAATCTTACCTATGCCTATGCCCCGTAGTGCTTCTCCGGGGTCCTGCAGCTCCTCTTCCAGCTGCCACATCACGTACATGGCTGAGTGATTGCCCTCTAGGCCAATCAGTGACTGGAGTGGGACACTTTGTTTATTTTTTTCCTGCACCCCCCTGCCTTCCTCCCTTTTTTGAATTTCGTAGGGACTTTTCCTTTCATCTCTATGGGACTTGCTAATGAAGGAGAGGTCCAGAATATAGATCTGGTGATCTGTACATCTGTACCTTCCCCTTGTTTACTCAGACAACCCCTTTCTATGTGGCGGCCAGACAATGACAAATCGCTGGGACAGCCTTATTAAAAAAAAAAAATAAATAAAAAATAAGGAGGCCTACAAGTAACTGTCCCTGTAACATAAGCTTCCAAATTTACCTTCTGCAGTGCTGGCAAAGCCATGGTGCTGATGGTGGCTATGGGAAGACAGTAAGGCACTTTTCACACCATGCATGTGGTATACACTTGATAGATGGATGGATAGATAGATAGATAGATAGATAGATAGATAGATAGATAGATCAGATTTCACAACCCATATGGTAAACAAATCCACCGAATACCAAAAAGCACCATTTTTTATTTTGTCCTGGTGATTCCCTTTGGGTTTTTTTCTGGATGGAGTAATCTCATTGCAGTTTCAAAGAGCAGGATCCAGGAAGATAATGTGGAAATACATATTGGCGGGTCCCCTGATGGGCATGGCAGAAACATAGTGTTAAAAAAAAAAGCCTTAATGAATCTGGAATAAAAGAAACTATTGGTAAAAAAAAAAAAAAAGATGCTGTGATGCTTAATACTTACAGTTTAATCCTTCAATTAGACTCCACATTACAGTCACAATTGTGAGCCGTGCAATAGCTGCATTTATATGTAATTACCCGAATATTCAGATGTGGAAATTGTTCATTTGCAGGAAGGAACTGGTCGACCCCTCAGGCTTATCCGAACAACAATTAAAGGAAATTCCGTACATGAAGATAGAGTAAGTTAATTAACCTTAGATGCACCCACGCTGGCGGCTGACAGCCTCTTAAAGCAACAATACATGAGCGAAACTGTCTCTATACAAAACTGCAGAATGTGCAGGAAGACTGTTGTCACATCCACAGCATCAAGGCTAGTTAAGATGGGTGCACTATGTGCTGGAAGGATCACTCTATAGACTGTAGTTATAAATATATGTGTGGACCACAATTCTGTCCATATATTTAGTGTGTTGCATCTTTTTAGCTTAAAGGGGTAGTGCACCCAAAAATTTTTTCTTTCAAATCAACTGCTGCCATGAAGTGCCAGAGATTTGTAATTTACTTCTATTAAAAAATCTCAAGCCTTCCAGTACTTATCAGCTGTTGTATGCCCAGCAGGAAGTGGTATTATTTCCAGCCTGGAGAGCAGGAGAGGTTTTCTATGGGGATTTGCTCCTTCTCTGGACAGTTCCTGACATGGACAGAGGAGCCAACAGAGAGCACTGTGTCAGACTGGAAAGAAAACACCACTTCCTGCTGGACACACAGCAGCTGATAAGTACTGGAAGGCTTGAGATTTTTTTATAGAAGTAAATTACAAATCTCTGGCACTTCATGGCAGCAGTTGATTTGAAAGAAAAAATTTTTTGGTGCACTACCCCTTTAAGGCTAGGTTCACACAATGTACAAACAACGGCCATAGTTTCAATAATAGCGACCGTTGTTATTAAATACGGCCATGTTTACTTAAGTCTTGATTCCCATAAATTATCCTGTTTTGTGTATACAGAAACTATGCGGGCATGTGTCTCCATGGTTAGATGAATCTTCTACCCACTCCCCGGTATCTTCCTGGCTTCTGCCAGTTATTCACAATTGGTGATAACATTCTGAGTCAGTAATACCCCTTTAATAGATATGCCTGCATTTACAGTTTGAGGCTATGTTCACACTACGTATATTTTTGTAGAACTACGGCCGTTGTTGCCGATTGCAACAACAGCCGTGATTAATACAAAAATATACGTAACATTGCCCCCTATGGAATCCCAGCCGGAGTGTATACACATAGTATACGCTCCGGCCGGGAATCCCTAGCTGCTCCGCGAGAAACTGACATGTCGCAGAAAACCCTGTCACTGCATACTATGGAGCATGCGGCTCCGGCCGCATGCTCCATTGTGTGCAGTGGGGAGTTCTGATGCCGGCGCGCACGGATGCACCTGCATCAGACCTCTGTGGCGCTAAAGATAATCCAGCCGTTACTGCAGTACAGGCCGGGATGATCTTTTCTGAGACTGTCCTGGTCACAGAACGGCCGGTCTCTTACGAGGTCTGAACATGGCCTGATACTATTTGCATTTACTATTTGTGCAACCGGTAATAATAATTTGGTTTTGAGCAGGACACAAGGTGACCCTATACGTATCAGACATTCTCACTCCCCCCGAAGCTTCCGCCAGTACCGGAGATCTCAGTGCTCTGATGGTGAAAGATCAGTACTGTCTGAAGTCAAGTAAGTTCTGACAACAGCAATATTATCAATGCTAGCAATTCTGGAGAACAGTGACCGACACAAAACTGGATATGATTGTATAATATTAGAGAAACACAGCAGCTTCTTACTATTATGTTCATGTGTCCTATAAGAGACAAACCTACAGTAAGTTTGGGTTAGCGCAAACTCAAACGTATCAGCATTTGATTCCCTCAGCCTGAAGATAGATGCAGCCTTGCCGTAGCTTTGCTCTTCTCTAGTCCTAATATATAGGTCATTCTATATAAACAGAAGCTTTGTAAAAGCAGCACTACTCCTCAGGTGGGTGCCAGTAGGTTTAGTCCTGACTGGAGATGAGCAAATCGGGTTCGAGTCCATCCGAACCCGAACGTTCGGTATTTGATTAGTGGTGGCTGTTGACGTTGGATAAAGCTCTAAGGTTGTCTGGAAAACATGGATACAGCCAATGACTATATCCATGATTTCTACATAGCCTTAGGGCTTTATCCAACTTCAGCAGCCACCGCTAATCAAATGCCAAAAGTCCTGACCAATGACTACCATAGCTTCCAGTATATCAAACTACCCACAGCACATCCAGATAGTGGTGAAAATCAAATAGTGCGGCTTATTTCATCAAGTCTCCAAAGCATTAAGGTGCGTTTACACATAACGATTATCGTGCGAATTTGTGCGATAACGATCGAATTTGAAGGATAATCATATGTGTAAACGCAGCGAACGAACAAACGACGAACGAGAAATTGTTCATTTTGATCTTTCAACATGTTATAAAATCGTCGTTCGCAAAAAAATAGCAGATCGTTCCGTGTGAACAGTCGTTCGCCGATTTAACCAATGTGTGATATAGGCTTAAGCGATCGCAAAACGATTTTCCGTACGATATATCGTACTGTCTAAACGCTGATCGTTATGAAAAAAAAATCGTTACTCCGACATCGTTAATCGTATGATCGGGCCAATTATCGTTTCGTGTATACGCACCTTTAGAAGTGCAGCCCAGCAAAATCTACCATACAGGTGTGACGTTTCTGCTGCCTCGGGCTGCACCTTTTGATTTTCTCCACTATCTGGATGTACTGTGGGTAATTTGATATACCCATTCTATATAAAGATACATACTGGATGTAACAAATAAATATATACAACTGATTTATGCTTCCCTCTCAGTAAGGGCCCTATTACACCAACAGATTATCTGACAGATTTTTTTAAGCCAAAGCCAGGAATGGATTTGAAAAGAGGTGAAATGTCAGTCTTTCTTTATGACCTGTTCTTGGTTTGTCAGATAAATCTGTTGGTATAATAGGGCCCTAACTTATAATCATGCTTTGTTCCTGCACCTCATTTCAGATATGATGGATTTCTTACAGGTTATCAATGTGGATCCTGTACTAAAATCTTCCAAATAGTATAGTACGATATAGTGTCAGAGAGGTCTCCACAACAACCCGTTTTAATGTGGCAAAAAAACCCACCTCGCTCATTGTTAAACTATGCGTGTAGTGTAGACTACTTCTATGTACAGTGGTGTATATGTTGCAGTGAAAGGATAGAATCCAGGGATTTGATCAACTCCTGGGTAATGATGAAATGAACACGCCGGTCCATCATTTCCCTAGGGATTTGATCAAATCACTGACCCCTTTCAGGGAAATAATTGAATGAACGATTACAGAGTCACCCGGCTCTATGTTTGGCGACAGAGGCGGACGGGGGAGCGGAGTGGCACGCCTCCCCAGCAGGCATATGGCGGTGGGGGCAGACGGGAACTCCCGGCAGGCATGGAGGCGGACAGGGGGAGCAGAGCGGCACACCTTCAGGCAGGCATATGGCGGCGGGGGGGTGGACAGGAACTCCCGGCAGGAATACGGTAGCAGACTGGGGAAGAAGAGTGGTATGCCTCCCCGGCAGGCATGGGGTGGCGGGACGGACAGGGAGCAGAGCGGCACACCTCCCGGCAGGTATATGGCCTTAGGGCGGATGGCCTGGGGGAGCAGAAGGCATGTCGCAGGGGAGTGCAGTCAGGGAGCGGAGCGGCTCACCTCCCAGCAGGCCGGCGGGGGCGGAGCGGACAGGCCAGGGGAGCAGGAGGCGAATAGCAGGGGAAACGAGCGGAACAGGGAGCAGAGAGGAGGCGGACAGAGCAGAGTGCACAGTCCGGGAGGAGCTGAGAGGCGATACGACAAGCAAAATTCTATGTCGCAGGGGAAAATGATGAGTTCATTCCATCATTACCCTGAAAGGGGTTAGTCATCAGATCAATTTCCTAGGGAAATGATGAACAGTGCGGTGACTTCATCATTTCCCAGGATTTGCTCAAATCCCTGGTTCTATCATTTCTCTGCAACATATACATAGATATACATTTTTAACTTCATATTAGCTTTATTTATTTTTTTCACCCGATGATGATATCTAATTCATTACTTTTAACAGTGTAAAAACTGATCTTGTGCCTCCATTGACTGTGACACGAGTCTCAGATGCCCACTGCACCACCGGATCTCCACAGGTTAGTGAAGCTTGTTTTTATCATACTGTAGATACTGACTGTTTCAATCTATGTACTAAACAAAACACCTCAAACCATGTTTAGTTTGAATGTGTGTGGTTATGTCTTTTACTATGAGATGCAATTGACACCGTAATTGTAACTTCAATTTCAGAGACGGACCGGGTCCAAGGACAGTCTGATTGAATCTGGTGTGTCTCACAGCAGGGAAGGAAAGCACAGTATAAAAACCATAAAAACAGTGCAGACCCCACGCCTCACCTCTGAAACCTGACAACAGTTGTACTTATGAATGGATGATCCATGGACCAGGAACCGACCCATAATTTATATTTCCGTAACAGACTACATGGGAAATCTCTTATCGCTGCAGCCTGCATCACAGTGATCATTGATAGCAAAGTTTTTACCTACAAGTGTTGTGGATACCAAACAAGACCTGAACAAAGCTTGTGTCTCATACATTAGCCGCCATTGTTACAGTGAGCACCACATGGAACACGCTGCTGCAACGCCATTGTCATGTGGTGCGCGACCACGAAAGCCAATCATTTCTTGCTGTCGGAATTTCTAAACCTTTTGACGTTAAACATACTTGTTTGGCACAATCTTAGATTTTAGTCGCTATGAAGGCATTTGGCCTATAGATGCTTGTATACCAAGTGAAACATTATTTGTAAATGTTTTTTATTTTAAGGACTTTTTTGAATTTATTTTATTCTTGCAGTATTAAAATCCAAAAGTATTTAAGAATAAAAGTCTAGAGAAAAACAAATTTACATATATTTAATCTGCAGCCCATGACATATTAGCGGGAGTTTCCTTCCAAGCTAAAGCTCCAACTTACCAAAAGTTCATGGTCGCACAAACCCAAATGATCGGCCTTTGAATCCCGCTGCCTGGAGAAGGTGGGTGCAGCCCTGGAAAACATGGATACGGCCATATCCATGTCACTAGATACTGCAGTACAGCTGAAGATACAGCTAGGATTGGGGTGTGTTAAAGGGGTTATCCAGTGCTACAAAAACATGGCCACTTTCTTTCAGAGACATCACCACTTGTCTCCACTTCAGGTGCGGTTTGCAATTAAGCTCCATTCACTTCAATGAAACTAAGCAGCAAAACCCCGCCCAAGCTGGAGACATGAGTGGGGCTGTCTCTGGAAGAAAGTGGCGCTTGGTAACCTCTTTAAGTGCCAATTCCCTACTATGGAGCAGGACACCCATCATTTTGATAGGTATAGATCGCTGCTTACCCTCTGGCCACCAGGTGGTTAAGTGGTAATACTGCACATCCCCACACACACACACTGAACCCCTATCTTGCTAAAACACTGCACTCACCCCAGCAAGCCTGGGTGGTTGGACAGTAAGCAGATATCCTATACAGATTGTTTCTAAAGGCCCTATTCCACGGAATGATTATCGGCTGTTAATCATCCCGTGAAATAGAAGGCAACGATCAGCTGACATTGTTCATGTCGGCTGATCGTTGAAGTCTGTTGTTTTTCAACATGTTGAAAAACAAACGACTCATACAGCACTGATCTGCTGCTGTCGCTCCGTGGAATAGGAGAGGCGGCAGCAACCGCTGCTGTATGCTATGGGCTACCCGGACGATCTAGCGATCAACCGGGCAGCACCCCCACGCCCCGGACTCACCTGCTCGCTGCATGCAATAGGGGCTGAAGGCCCTATTCACACATCCACAACTGTCCACATTTGTTGATCCGCTTTTTTTTTTTTTTTTGGAAGATAGCATTTTTTCTTTCCACAAATTTTTTTTTTTAAATGGGCATGCTGTAGTGCGGATTGGCAATTGCAGCATGGGTCACTGTCTAGAACATAATAATCCATGAATCGAGAACCACTACGGAGGCACAAACCATGTCCATGATTGCGGAGATGTGAACGAGGCCCTAGCATCTGCCACAAGAGTGCTCAGTGTAGTACACAGGTGTTAAACTCAGGCCCTCCAGCTGTTAGAAAACTAAGATTCACATCATGCCTGGACAGCCAAAGCTCAGGGTCCATTTGCACAGAAAGATTATCTGCCTAACATCTGAAGCCAAAGCCAGGAATGGATTTGAAGAGAAGTTTCAGGCTTTCCTTTATGACCTGAACTCTTTTTAGTGTTTCTGGCTTTGGCTTCAAATCTTTGGCAGATAATCTCAGTCTTTTTGTTTAAATGGACCCTAAAGCTTAGGTTGCCCAGGCATAATGGTAATTGTAGTTTGTTTTGCAACAGCTGGAGGGCTGCTAGTTTGACACTGTTGGTGTAGTATATGTCCCGTAGACTGAGCATATGAGTTATAAGATCAGGGTATATGTGACCATTATATGCTCGGTCTGCCTAATATATGATAACTTGTTCACTCATTTATGAGACCTTGGGGTATATTCACACAAGGCAGATCTGTTACAGAAATTAAAGGGGTAGTTCGCAAAAAAAAACAAAAAAACTTTCAAATAATCTGGTGTCAAAGTTATATAGATTTGTCATTTACTTCAATAAAAAAAAATTCAAGTCTTCCAGTACTTATCAGCTGCTGTATGTCCTGCAGGAAGTGGGGTATTCTCTCTAGTCTGACAGTGCTTTCTGCTGTCACCTGTCTGTCAGGAACTGTCCAGAGCAGTAGCAAATCCCCATAGAAAACCTCTTTTGCTCTTCAGATTTGAAAGAATACACCACTTTCTGCAGGACATGCAGCAGCTTATAAGTACTAGAAAAATTGAGATTAATAGAAGTAAATTACAAGTCTTTGGCACCAGTTGATTTGAAAGCAAAAAAATAAGGGTGAACTACCCCTTTAATACAATTTCCATCAGCACAATTTTTCATGTGGCGCCCCACCAGGAATGGGTTTAGAATCACTTTTGTAGATGTAGTTGATGTAATTCAGAAAGAACACATATCATTTATTGGGTCTTTCACTCTATAGATAATCTTCCTGTCTATGTTCACACTAAAGCAAGAATAGCTGCTCCTTGTGGGCAGATTATTCTTGCTGTGGTGCTCTATGCTCTAACCAATCAGCTCCTGTCCCATTTACAGCCCTTTCTCCCCTTTTGAACATTTAGGCTATGTGTATTTGCTCATTATTTTACAACCAAAACCAGGAGTGGATTGAAAACACAAAGGATCTGTTCACACACTGTTGAAATTGAGTGGATGGCCGCCATTTAATTGCAAATTACGGTTGTTTTAAAGGAACAGCACTTACTTGCCATTAACCCATTAGTGACCAGCCTACTTTGGGCCTAAATGACAAAGCCATTTTCATACTCTCTCATTACAGCCTTCCAAAAATCACAGTTGTTTCTTGCAGGACAACTTAAAACTTTTTGTTTTCAGGTTAATGAAAGTTGATTGATTCTTAACCTTTTTGGAGGGATAGTAGGAAAAAAAAAAAAGTCTTTTCTTAACACTACCATTGCAGATACCAAATTTGCATTATTATTTTAACTATTGCCACTTGGCACAGTAGAAGCTATTTTCTTGGGGGGGGGGGGGGATGTACAGTTTTTATTGATACCAATTTTCACACGTATACATGATCTGGTTTTGGTTGAAAAACTACTAAGAAAAAATACAGTGTGGGAACATAGCCTTTTCTGGCGTTTTATCACCTCTTGTGGTCCAGCAGCTAGGTCATGTGATGGCAGAGGAAAAAAGTTTAGCACACAAATGCCTAAACCACAAAAAAAGGTCACAGCCAAAAATGCCAGGAAAAAAAAAACAAAACAGCTTGTGCCACTTTGGCATTTTTTTTTTTTTTTTTTTTTTGGCCTGAGGTGGTCAGCTGTATAAACACTGGTGAAAAAGAATGGTGTATTAGTCGCCTATAACAGATTTCTTCCTCCGTTAAAAAAAAAAAAAAAAGCCTCCGAGAAGAGAAAGCAGCAATGCGATACATAATGAACAACTTTTTAAAAATTATTTTTATTACATTTTACATCAAGAAAACTATGGTACATTAATTCATATGCCACCTTTATCCCTTCCCAACCACCATCCTGCGGCAAGAATGTGACGGTGTGGAAGGTTTAGTTGTCCCCAGAATAGAGTTCTAGATCAAAGCTACTCTTCTATAAAGAGAAACACTTTCAATCTGCTCTTATTCTTATAATAGCTCTCCTCAGTAATCCATATTTTCCTAAGTAGATGTAGATTTAGCCATTATTCTATAGAAGGGGGGGGGGGGTGGATTTATCCAAAGTAATCTTGCTGTAAACAGGAGTCTTGGCAGGAAGTTATTAGAGGCCCTAGGATCATGCATAACAAGTTATATGGGACTACTATCCCCATCTGTTTGGAAATATGTTCCCCTCACCAGAAGTGCTGAACTTCTACACAGCTCCATAACGTATGTGTGTGCACAGTGAACTACCTGTACTGTGTGTTACCTACCATGTCAGTAAAGATGCCGCACAAGGACAGTATAACTTTTTAATGTAATAAATATAGAATAGTCTGACAGAATGAAAGGTGCGAGATCTGCTTTAGAGTCGCCGCTCATATTCCCAAACAGGTTGTGTAGGACTTCCAGACAATCTAGAATGAAGAAACAATAAAATTAATGTTTTGGGATCCTGACATTAGATTGTCACAGTACAGTTTTAAAGGGCATTCCATACAGCATTAGAAGAAAAAAAAAATACAGATACTTTCCTGCAAAAAAAGCACAACCTCTGGTTGTGTGGGGTATTACAATTCATCTCCGATTATTTCAGAACTGACATGCAAAACCAAACCAAGGACCTTCTGGGGGAAGGTGAGCATGTTTTCTAAGTCTGGGTAGCCCCTTTGTGTATACACACGCACAGCATCTGCAGCAGATTTGATGGCGCAGATTTGAAGCTGCAGATTCAAAGCAATTCTAGGCCATCAAATCTGCTGCAGATCCTGGGCGTGTAAACGCACCTTTAAAGATCTCCAGGACCTGAGAAGTAAGAACAGTGTTCTAGTTTCCAGTTATAGGGCAGTCTTCCTCGCAATGCCCTCATGCCAGTCAGGCTTCACCGACTTCCCAAATGCAGGGCTTCTCTGCACTTAGGCTGTCGATCAATCCAGTCTACACTTAACTGTTCCCATGCAACCTAGTACCCGTGCAAGAACTGCAGGGCACTATAAGGAGCAAGGAGGTTACTGTATGCCTTGTTTGACGCCACATTCATCATTTCATAAAATGAATGGGTAACACAAAGGCAAATAATTCTTATCAGTAGCAATATACAATTTGTAAGAATTTCCACAGAAAAAAAGTTCTCAAACGATGGCTTGGCATGGCAACAGGAGCAATGACGAATTAAAGGGGAACTCGGGGTAGAGGTAAAAAAAAAAAAAAATGCAAAAGCACCTAGCATTGCTTACCTGTCTAACCCAGTTTTGAAACTACCAACAATCTGTTTTTTTCACTTACTGGATTTCTATCAGCTACCAGTGTGGCAGAACTGCACAGATATGGCAATACATTGTATATAACTTAATAGAATACAAGTTTTCCTTAAGTGCAGTTCCCCTTTAAGAGGAGGCAGTCTATGGACCAGGATCTATGGTGGTTCACCTGGAGGATGTGGTCTACGGAGGTTCACATGGAAGGGGCGGGCTATGAGCCATGGTCTATTGAGGTTCACAATGAGGAGGTGGTCTAGGGTGGTTCACATGTAATAACCCCATAGTATTCCCATGACTTCAGGGGATACTGTAGAAGCCAGTCTTGCGGCTCCTCCATCGTATAGTGTGAAAGGTTATATAAAAAATGGTATTAGTAAGAGTGAGAAAGTTCCATATATTCCACATATAAGGTGTTCCAGAACATAAAGCACTAACCTTAATCCATCTTCCTTACTGTAATCTTCAAGTGAAGGATGGTTTATGGAGCCTGTAAACAATCACATGAGAATACTCATGACCAATACACCACTTTGTCCTGAACAGAAACACTAAACAAAAGAGAAGCTCAGAGCTAAAGGTTGTATGCTGCCTACCCCCCAGCTAACCAGTGACTGCAGCAGTGTCCTGTGCCGCTCACTGACAGGCTGAGCATTGTAGAAGCTGGTAGTGGCCAGCTCGCTGCAGCCACTCACTAGCCCTGTGGTCCTGGGCACTTGTATGAGTCTAGTGAGGCCAGTGATTGGCTGCAGCGCCCCCCGCCAGGAGCAGGTGAAGGAGTGAGGGGTTTCTCATGATGGGCATCATTACTGCAGGGACTGAGGATTATTCCAGCACAGCCATGCACCCGAGGAGGAGACAAACCTAAGGTGCGGCAGGCCGTGGACGGATTTTATTTCTGCCTTTTCTGACACCACATTGGCCATTTATATAGCAAATGGGCAACACAAAGGCATCTGGGGGTAGTCAGGGGGGTTGTTTTATTTCTTATGGGCAGCACTGGGGATAACTAGCTGATTGGTGGAGAATAACAGCTGGGACCCCCAATAATTACTAGCGTAAGTGGAGCAGTAATAGCAGCACAAGCCCGACCACCTCCCCATCACTGTCTATGGGGCTGCCAAGCTCACCAGTGTATGGGTGGCCCATAGAAAGCCAATAGAGCAATGTCACCAGGGGGCGCAGCAGTCAATCACCACCTATCTGCTAGCTATCTGCTCTCCTGTGTGAAGGTGGTGGTAAGGATACTACCTGGGCAGCGCCATAGTCCTCTATCAGCCGGTTATCCCGCACACTGCCGGGCGCCATCATTCACCAGCATCGGGCTCGGGGATCCGTCTTGGCTCTGGATATAAGAGAGACAGAATGGAGATTATTACACGTGCCCGCCATAGTAAGTGTCACGTGACCCCCCGCACCACGTGCCGCCGTCCTTACCCGCCCGGAGGCTCCTGACACTGCAGCTGCCGCATTCTCCCGGGCGGCCTGATCTCTCATCCTACCGCCGCAGTCTGACGCTTCATATTACTTCTATGTATGGAGCTGCGCCCCGCCATCCCCACACCACGTGGTCTCATCCTCCGCACAGCCAGCCACAACCGGCAGGAAGCTCGTCCGCAGCCAGAGAGAGAGGAAGCGCTGGAGAGCGGAGGCGGGGCTACACTGTCTGGGTTATACCATCTGTGGACGGGGAGACGGGCGGTACCAATAGAAAGGCATACAAAAAAAACCCTGAGAGTCCGATAGGAGGCGCTGCGGAGACGAGCTGTCGCTCATTTCCCTGTATAGGCGGCAGACATCGGGTTTTCTGTTTTGCCGTAGAGCAGGCTGCAGATTACAGCAGGAATATAGCGGGTGAGAGCAAAGCAAAGCTGGGTCACGTGGTGTGGGAATAGTCCGCTCCTATGCAGGATGTCATTGCTGCTCCACATCTGATACCTATGAATGGAACCTTAGGGTCCATTTACACAGAAAGATTATCTGCCAAAGATTTGAAGCCAAAGCCAGAAATGGATTTGAAAAGAGGAGAAATCTCAGGCTTTCCTTTATGACCTGATCTCTGTTTATAGTCTGTTTCTGGTTTGGGCTTCAAATCTTTGACAGATAATCTGTCAGATAATCTTTCTGTGTAAATGGACCCTTATGCTAAGTTTACACGAGGCGATTATTGGCCCGATTGTATGATTAACGATTTCGAAGTAACGATTTTTTTTTTATAAAGATCAGCGTTTAGACGGTACAATATATCGTACGGATAAATGGTTTTGCAATCGTGCGCCCGCAGCCTGGCCCGCCCGCAGCCCGCCCCCCCCCCCCCGCTCAACCGCAGCCCCCTGCGCCGCCCTGATCGCCACCCCCGCCGCTCCGATCGCCACCCCCGCCGCCGCTCCGATCGCCCCCCCCCCCCCCGCCGCCGCCCTGAGCGCCACCCCCACCGCTCCTATCGCCACCCGTGCCGCTCCGATCGCCACCCCCACCGCCGCTCCGATCGCCCCGCCCCCGCCCTGAGCGCCACCCCCGCCGCTCCTATCGCCACCCCTGCCGCCGCTCCGATCGCCACCCCCCGCCGCCACTCCGATCGCCCCCCCGCCGCCACTCCGATCGCCCCCCCCGCCGCCGCTCTGATCGCCGCCGCCGCTCCGATCGCCCCCACCCCCGCGGCCAAGAACATACGTTACCTGCTCCGCTCAGCAGGTCTTCCGACATCCCCGGCTCCATTACGGCACAGACCCCGGCCGGGTGAAGACACAGTGATCGCTTCTCGGGACAACATCCCGGGGGCGATTTCCGCCACTAGACACCAGGGAACGGCTGCATCAGGTAATCGGATGCAGCTGTCATCTTTATTACCTTATTAGCGGGCACGGTGATCGGACCATGCCCGCTAATAGCCGCGGTCCTGGGCTACATGCGGCACCCGGGACCACGGTGGTCCCGCTCTGAACACCTGTGGGCGGCCCTGAACGTACATGTACGTCCAGGGTCGCCTAAGAGTTAAAGATGTAATTTGTGCTCAAAAGACAACCCAATAAAAGCACCCACCTCAGCAGAAAATATGGGGTTTAATGGGGTTATCCAGCGCTACAAAAACATGGCCACTTTCTTTCAGAGATAACACGACTCTTGTCTCCAGTTCAGGTGCGGTTTGAAATTAAGCTCCATTCACTTCAATGGAAATGGGCAGAAAAACCCTGCCCAAGCTGTAGACAAGAGTGGGGCTGTCTCTGGAAGAAAGTGGCCATGTGTTTGTAGCGCTGGATAACCCCTTTAAACTCAACATATGGTAATTGCACTATGCCCAAATACATAAATACTAAAGGTTGTATTAACTCTTAAAGGTATAGCAGAAATAAACCTTCCAATGTCCGGCCCTGCATATCAAAAAACAGTATCAGCCCATCGATAATCGGCCCTAGACAATATCACATGTATGTAACCACCATTGTTGGAGTCTCAAATAAGTCCATACATTATATTACCCATATTAATCTGATGACATTGCGACCACCCCAACGCGTTAGGATGCTTCTTCCTCATGCCCCCTAGAGAAAGCATCATAACGCGAAATGCGCCTCGGCGTGGTCGCCATGTCATCAGTTCAATATGGGTAAAACCTTATGATGTATGCGCTTATGTGAGACTCCAACAATGGTGGTTACATACATGTGATATTGTGTAGGGCCGATTATTGATGGGCTGATACTGTTCGTTGATATGCAGGGTGGACATTGGAAGGTTTATTTCTGCTATATCTTTAAAGTGTCACTGTTGTTTAAATTTTTTGGCAGAAATCAATATTACAGGCGATTTTAAGACATGTTGTAATTGGGTTTATCAGCCGAAAAATGAAAAAACTGAAGCTTAATGGTTCTCTTATGGAGAGGGGAGGGGTGGAGGGATAAAAGGCACCAAAATAGGACAGCAAAGAGTTAACTTACAACTACATCACCGGGCTATCTCCTCTGACAGTCAGCACTGACCTCTCTGACCTCTAAATATTGACTTTCACACAGGCCCCACTGTGTAATCCTCTGATCTCTTCTGGTGACTAATCTCCCCCCTCCCCCCTCCCCTCTCCATAGGTTACACAGGGCTCTACTGATGTAAAAGAGTCGAGATTTCCTGATAATGAGTAGTGAATGGGAGAGGAGGGGGGGGGGGGCCTGGGAAGAGCTTTTTGAATGCAGATAATGGCATAGTTGCCTAATAAACCCAATTACAAAGTTTCTTAAAATCGCCTGGAGTATTGATTTCTGCAAAAAAAAAATTTAAACGACAGTGACACTTTAAGACTACAATCTACAATCTTACTACAATCTTTAGTATTTATGTATTTAGTATTAGTATTTAGTATCTTTAGTATTTATGTATTTGGTCATAGTGCAATTACCATATGTTGAGTTTAAACCCCATATGCTCTGCTGAGGTGGGTGCTTTTATTGGGTTGTCTTTCGAGCACAAATTACATCTTTAACTGTTACATTTTTTAATTGCGTACAATAAAGATTTAAGGGTTTATATAATGGAAATATGCGCCCATGTGTTTGTTTTGGTATACAGTATTTCTAGTGGGTTTATATATATGGGTTGTCTATCTTTTGTATGCAAATATGCTTAGGCAGGGCAAGAAAAATACTGTACTCACCTGCCCTGACTCCTTACCACCTCTCTTCCAATGGTGCCCCGTCCCTGCAGCTCTGGTCTCATTCTGGACACAAAGGGTCACCGCAGAAACCAGTAATTGGTTGGGCAGGTAATTATTTCAATTTATTGGGATTATTCGTTTTATGCCCTTTATTATAATATATACTAAATGTTTATCTTATTTTCATTGGTGGATAAAATAATTTTTCTTTATATCATTATTAAAAGCAATCATCAACAAGACCCCACAGAAAATACCATGGGTGGCTATTAGGTATTCCCTTACGTCCCATTGGCATCACAACATATGGGGTAAATTCGCCCCTGCGAGCCCCTGGGACGAAGGAATATTTAATGAAAAAATAACAATTAAATTTTAATCCCCTCCTCCATGAGGTATAAATAGGCTCCACCTCCCCCTAGACCTCAGTCTTTTTTTACTTCGTTGCTGTTAGCCCTAGGGGACTTTGTCCCTCCTCCGTTTTTATGCTTTGTTAACCTGTTGCATTCAGGTTTTCTCTCCAGGTAATGATTGCTGGGATGCCGCTGGAGCTGGTGTCCAGGTAGTATCCTGATATTTGCTTCTGCAGGTCTTAGCTTTTAAGTTTTTCTTACCTAGTGCGTCTTGGAACGCACTCTGCATGTCACCCGAGCCGCTGGCTTTTCTTCCAGTCGCGTTCGACTGTGGAACGCATCGGCGCTGCGTGCGTCTCAGCACTGCGGCATCAGCGTCATGTCACTTCCGGGGGCCGGCAGCGGCGCGCGCTCTCTGCATGCCGGATTAGCTGTGTGTTCAAGGCAGAAGGTAAGCTGTTGCTACCTCTAGGTCTGGCTGTCTTCCTCTGGAAGGATTTTCTGTGGCTCATTTGGATCTAATAGAAAACATCTGAGTGCAAAGTGCTGTGATCTCTCTTCTATATACTTAAAAGTAAGTGTTGCTGCCACCTAGTGTCTCTTTCCGATATCACTCTAGCCAGGCTAGTGGTTTATATGTATTGTAATACATTGATTATTTGCAGATGTCTGAAATGGATACCAGTCCTGCTGCTGGCAAAAGACCTTCTAAGGAAGCACTTCATGTACCGAGTGTGAGACTCCTCTACCTGACGGCTATGGATACCGTAGGAGGATCATTTTTTCCAGATAAGATTCATCCTTTCTTTCATAAAAATATTTATGAATGCCTAAAAATATTTATAATGCCTAAGTACGCTGTCCTTCATGCAGACCTAAACCTATGAGGAGCCTGATGTTCAGGATGTAGTTGTATGGGTCAAGGACTATGTGCAAAAGACTTTAGCGGCTAATGAGAATCGCTGCCCGTGTCCTAAGTTAAAGACCAAATGGAGTTTTTCTCTCTCTACTCCCAGCCTTTGAGTATATTACTTTATGGCTGTAGGATTAGGGTCATTTTCAGTTTTACTGTGATTGATGAAGTTTAGTCATCATCTTCTTCTAAACCTCTTCTACTTCTGAAGATGAGAAAGAGTTATTCAGGGGGTATTTCACAGCTGATAGAATTCACAAGCTCTGCTAAGCTGTGCAAGCTGAAATACACCCTGAGGAAATAGAAGAGGATAGGATTGGTCCTCCTCAAAAAAGCCTAGGGCTTTTTCTGTGGGTAAGACTTCATTGTCTATGTTACAGGCGGAATGGAAGGAACCGGAAAAGGCTCCGGGTTTGAGCAAGAGGTTTAAGACCTTATATGTTCTCAAGGAAGAACAATGTAAGGACTGGATTGAGCCTCCAAAGGTGGACCCGGCCATAGCCAAACTGTCAAAATGTACTGTGTTGCCTGCGGAGGATGGATCCAATCTTAAGGATCCGATGGATAGAAGGGTGGAGGTAGCCCTCAAGAGATCATATACGGCAGCGGCAGCCCAAGGGGCAGTCTCCATTTCTTCTTTTGAGGTTTCTAGAAGCCTAAGAAGATGGCTGACCAAGGTCCAGGAAAATTTGGAAGGTAGAGCTAGCAGGGACAAGGTCCTTCCCTCCTTAAAAAAGGTCATTATGGCCATTGACTTCCTCTGCGATGATGCATCTCAGGGAACCAGGTTAGCGTAAAAAAACTAGTACGCTCTCGACCGCTGCCAAAGGGTGCTATGGTTAAAACCCTGGGTTGGAGATGCTAACTCCAAAATTCAGCTCTGTAATATGGAGTTCCAGCCAGGTAGGCTGTTTGGCTCTGAGCTGGATAAATTAATGGAGGAATTGTCTGACAAGGAGGGGAAGTCCCTACCATTGTCCTATAAGAGCGGTGATTCCTTTCGCAGAGCAAAATCTCCTCAGCGAGGCAAAGGGAGATACCAGTACAGAGGTCGAGGAAGAAACTATTCCAGAAGAGGTTCTGGGAAGCAGCAGAATAAGGACACCAACAAGAAACCAGACTTCTGACGCAGAAGCTGTCCAGTGGGAACACGTCTGAGTTTGTTTCTCCCTGCCTGGGAAGAATTAAGAAAAGATCACTGGGTGTTAAATATTATTCAAAATGGTTATGTCCTTCATTTATCATCTCTTCCTCCTCCAAGATTTCTTCTGTCAAGAAATCTTAAGCCAGAAAGACACTTAGTCCTAGAGACAGAAATTCTTTACCTCCTTTCCATTGAGGCTCTAGAGGATGTTCCTCTATCAGAGATCGGTCAGGGAGTTTACTCCCCAGTGTTACTAGTGCTAAAGCCATCCGGAAATTGGAGGCTTATTATAGTATTGCGATATCTCAACAGGTGCATCGTAAAGAAGACGTTCCACATGGAGAACATAAGATCGGTAAAATCTATCCTCCAGGAGGGAGATTTTATGGTCACCATAGATCTACCGGATGCATATCTTCATGTACCGATCCTGAAGGCTCACAGGAGAGCCTTCGCCATCCAAATCCAGGGGAAGGTAAGACACTTACAATTCAAAGTCCTTCCACCCGGAATACCTCCGCACCCTTTGTTTTCACAAAGGTAGTGTCACCATGATGGTTCGCTTCCGTTTACAGGGGATAAAGTTATCCCTTACCTGGACGATTGGTTGATTATGACTCAGACTCAGGATCTTCTGAGAGTTCAGTTGAACTATGTCCAGGACATACTTCAACAATTAGGTTGGCTTATCAACATAGAGAAATCAGACTTAATTCCTAATTCCTCCTCGTCAGGTATCCATAAGAACATAAATGCGCTTTCTAGGGCTCCTTGCCTCAGCTGCGGACGCGGTGCCATGGGCGTTATGGCACATGAGATTTCTTCAGAGAGAAGCACTAACAGTATGGAACCGAGGCCTGAAGGACTTGGATGCGATGCATGTTCTATCAACTCAAACAAGACATTCTCTAATGTGGTGGAGACAAGTCAAACATGGAGTTTTATTTTCAGAACCACACTGGATAACCATCACGACAGATGCTTCAGGAACAGGTTGGGGAGCTCATCTGACAGTCATCACGACTGCAGGATCTTGGGAGTCAACAGGAATCCGCTCTGCCCTCCAACGTGAGGGAGCTTAGAGCGATTTACCTAGCTCTTCTTCATTTTTCTCCTCCTATTTTACAGAGAACAGTCAGAACCCGGATGAACGACAGGACCTGTGTGGCGTACCTAAACAGGGAGGTACCAGATCCCCTTCTCTCCTCAGGGAAGTAGAGAAGATTTTTCTGTTGGGCAGAAACCAGAATAACCAGACTCTCTGCGATTCATATCAGGGGTGTCGACAATATATTGGCGGATTTACTGAGTCGAGGCCTGACATTACCGGGGGAATGGTCTCTCTCAAGGAGAGTGTTCATTCAGCTAACCCAGTGGTGGGGGCTTCCTCAGAGAGACCTCATGGCATCAGCAAGCAATGCCAAACTGAGGAATTTCTGTTCCCTTTACAGGGCAGACAATCCCACGGTAGTGGACTCAATGACAATACCATGGACATACCAGCTGGCGTATATCTTTCCTCCCATAGCCATGATTCCCAGAGTTTGACGAAGATCAGTCTAGATCAGTCGTCAGTAATAATAATAACTCCCTTCTGGCCGAAGGGGTCATGGTTCACCCTGCCCATGAATATGAGCAGAGGGGAATTTTGGAGATTACCTCTGCATCCGGATCTAATATTCCAGGGTCAACATCTGTGCAGGAATCTTTCCAGCCTCAGCTTGACAGCTCGGAGACTGAGAGGACCGAATTGGACTCTAGTTTTTCTGAGAAGGTATAGTATACTCTTTCTCACGCTCGTAGTAGCACTACAAATAAATCTTATGCACGGATTTGGAAGATTTTCAAGATTGGTGTGCAAGCAGGAGTATTGATGGACTTAAACCTTCTACTCCACAGTCATTGGAGTTTTTACAGGAAGGCTTCTATAAAAGATTAAAACCTAGTTCCATCAAGGTGCAGATAGCAGCCCTCTCTGCACACCTAAACTCACGTTTCTTTCAGATCTTGGAGGTAAAGAATTTTGTTAAGGCTAGACTAGGCCTAACCTGGTAAAGCAGGTAGACCCATGGGACTTATCCTTTGTGTTGAGACGCCTGTGTCTTCCTCCCCTTAAGCCTTGGGAGGAAGTAGACTTCAAGTTAACATTGAAAGTTTCTCTTTTACTAGCCATTACCTCTGCTAAGAGAGTTGGAGAACTTCAAGCCCTTGGCTCCGCACCTCCATACGTGATTTTTTCCCAAGACAAAGTTATCCTTAGGTTCCTTCCAGGATTCCTGCCTATGGTGGCTTCATTTGCCAACATCAACCAGCCTATAGTATTGCCTGTATTTTCTCCTACTGGATCATCTAAAGAAGACTTGGATCTTTCTTTATTGGACGTATCCAGAGCTATCAAGATCTATCTACATAGAGTAGGTGATTTTCGTAAAGACGAGAATTTCTTTATCCCTTTCGCAGGAAAGAACAAGGGGAGAAAGGCTTCAAAACCTTCAATATCCAGATGGATCTGTGACTCCATTGCCTTATGTTACTCTTCTGCTGATCTGGATCCACCAGAATTTACCAGGGCTCACTCTACTAGAGCTGTGGCCTCCACTTGGGCCGAGCGTGCCGCTGTGCCACTTGAGGACATATGCCAGGCAGCTACCTGGTCGTCATTGACTACCTTTGTGAGATATTTCAGGCTGGATACTTCTTTCTTGTCAAGAACAACCTTTGCAAGATCTGTTCTTAATGCGGACGTAATAAATAACCCGCCCATTGGGGATAATGCTTGCTAATTCCCCATATGTTGTGATGCCAATGGGACGTAAGGGAAGCTAAAATTATTATGTTAATTTGTTTTCCCTAAGACCCATTGGCATCACAAGACTCCCTCCCTGTGTTTTATGTTTCTTTATAATTAGACTGAGGTCTAGGGGGAGGTGGAGCCTATTTATACCTCATGGAGGAGGGGATTAAAATTTAATTGTTATTTTTTCATTAAATATTCCTTCGTCCCAGGGGCTCGCAGGGGCGAATTTACCCCATATGTTGTGATGCCAATGGGTCTTAGGGAAAACAAATTAACATAATAATTTTAGCTTAGGCTTTATTCACACACAGTGAAATAATACTATATTTTGTCTGTGAAAATAAAACGATTTGTGAACAGGTGGAAAAATATTTCGGAAAGGCAGGTAGCATTTTGGCATTAGGTTATGTTCACATACAGTAAAATACAGCCCTAATTTTGAGGTTAAAAATATTATTTGCGGGACACCAGCACGGAGGGAACTGCTACTTTAGCCTTCAAGTAAATGGTCAAAGTAAGAATATGAATATTGTGCAATTATAAAACATGGCCACAAGATGTCAGCATGATTATATATAATTAGGTCCAAAAAGAAGCCATCATTAAAGGAACCTGTCACTATATTTTTGATTACTATGACTTTATGACTGTATGAACTCTGCCTAGTCCCCGCAGCTTAAAACATGTATTTTATTTTCAGCAGCTTCAGGTGCATGCACATTATTCTGATGAAGCCTAGGGTAGTACACCTTATATACAAGTCCGGGACTTCTCTCCAGTTAAGGGTGCGTTTACACGTACAGGATCTGCAGCAGATTTGAAGTGTCATATTCAATGCAAAGCAAATCTGGGCCATCAAATCCGCTGCAGATCCTGTATGTGTGAACGCACCCTAAGGCTATGTTCACACTACGTTTATTTGAGGCTGTATGTTTGAGGCTGTATAGCAACCAAAACAAGGAGTGGATTGAAAACACAGAAAGGCTATGTTCACATAAAGTTGTAATTGAGTGGATGTCCGTCATTTAATGGCAAATATTTGCTGTTATTTTAAAACAACGGCTGTTGTATTGAAATAATGGAAGTTATTTACCGTTATATGGCGGCCATCCACTCAGTTTCAACATTGTGTGAACAGAGCCTTTCTGTGTTTTCAATCCACTCCTGGTTTTGGTTGCCATGAGGACCAAATACAGCCTCAAATATACATAGAGTGAACCCAGCCTAAGGCTGGGTTCACACTACGTATATTTCAGGCTGTATTTGGTCCTCTTGTCAGGTCCTCATAGCAACCAAAACCAGGAGTGGATTGAAAACACAGAAAGGATCTGTTCACATAATGTTGAAACTGAGTGGATGGCCGCCATATAACAGTAAATAATTGCCATTATTTTAATATAACAGCCGTTGTTTTAAAATAACAGCAAATATTTGCCATTAAATGGCGGCCATCCACTCAATTACAACATTATGTAAACAGAGCCTTTCTATGTTTTCAATCCACTCCTGGTTTTGGTTGCCATGAGGACCAAATACAGCCTCAAATATACATAGTGTGAACCCAGCCTAAGGGTGCGTTCACACCTACAGGATCCGCAGCAGATCTGCAGCAGATCCGCAGCAGATTTGATGGTGCAGATTTGATGCTGTGTTCAGTTAATCAAATGAAATCTGCTGCAGATCTGCAGCAGAAAATCAGCTGCGGGTTCGTTTAGTGTGAACACACCCTTAAAGGGGTTATCTAGCACTACAAAAACATGGCCACTTTCTTCCAGAGACAGCATCACTCTTCTCTTCAGTATGGGTGCAGGTTTTACAACTCAATTCCATTGAAGTGAATGGAGCTTAATTGCAAACCACACCTGAACTGGAGACAAGAGTGGTGCTGTCTCTTGAAGAAAGTGGCCATGTTTATCTAACACTGGATACCCCCTAAGGGTAGCTTCACATGTAACGTATCCGCAGCGAAATCCACTGAGGATACTTGCCCATTCACTTCAACCTACTGTAACCTACTGTACCGGGTTCCCGCACCGGCTTGCTTCAGGGGCTCCCGGTGTCTCCTGGAGGTCAGCCAATCAGTTCGCTGCGGCGGGGCAATCCCACTGCGAGTATGTCCGTCCATTGAAGTGAATGGGCAGGTATCTGCATTGGATATGTTACATATAAATCTAGCCTAAAAATACTTGGTAAGACTGTGAATATCATTGAATCAGTGCTGCACCGCTGCTGCTGTCATACCTAAGTGACAGTATCAGAAGGGAACACTGTCAGTGTCTAATTCTCAGTTGCTGACAGTCTTAATATGTCTCCTACTCCCCTGGAACCAGAAGCTGAACAGGTTAGCAAGATCATGTCAGCTATCATGCACGGCCTCCGTAGTCATAGGAGGAGAAGACAAATGTCAGCATGGAAGCAGAGGTGAGTACTTTTTATTTTTTACTGCTATGTATGTTTCTCTATGTAATTGAGCATCCCATAGAGAAACATACGGAGCAGTGACCTCTAGTCCCCAAAGCAGCAGTAAGATGCAGCCTGTCAGAAATGGGGTAACGTGAGCTTCAAAGGGGGAAACTATGAATATGCACGGCACTGTAATGAAGCAGCCACGCATTTCACTTCAAATTCTGTGAATGGTGAGATCAGAATAAACTTACTATATAATTATTGTGCTGGGAATATTTGTAGTAGTTAGACAGTACTTAGACCATACACAAGATGGCAGTAAAGACCAGAATGTTTGTGTGTTTAGTCCCTCCTTCCCATCCATCACCAGATATCACAGTAAGAGAAATGGTGATCAGAAAATGAGGCTTTCACTCTGCATTTTAAAACAAAGAACAAAAATCCTTTAAGAAGAAGGCCAATAAAGTATGTGGCTTATAATACACAGACAACAAAGCACTTTGAGGGGGATTTATCATCTCTGCACCTGGCATTTTTGTCAAACCTTAGCTGTTCAGTGCCGGTGCGCAGTACATTTTTTGAAATGCCGCCCGGTTGCTGCGCTTGGCACTGGTCTTTTCCCGAGCACCGGCTTGGTGCACTGGGGGCAGGCCTGCTATCCCCCCCAGTGTGACCATATCCCATCCCTTCTGTGACCCAGCTCCATTGGAGCCGCCTTCTGCTCTCCAGACAACTCTATTTAATATACAGCCAACACCTACTGTGGATGGAGTAAGGTGAGTGGCTTACATTTTAACTAGGGATGGTCCGAACCCGCCGAGGTTCGGGTTCAGATGAACCCGAACGCTCGGCATCGGATTCCCGCTGTCTGCCCGCTCCGTGCAGCGGGCGGATCCAGCGGGAGGACCGCCTGGAAAAATGGCTATGGCTGTATCCCATTTTTCCAGGCGGTCCTCCCGCTGGATCCGCCCGCTGCATGGAGCGGGCAGACAGCGGGAATCATTACCGAGGGTTTGGGTTCGTACGAACCCGATCCGAACTCTGTTCGGACCATTCCTAATTTTAACATATGTATTTCAAATGTTCTGAAAGGGTTAAAGAGAACCAATCAGTAAAAAATGTCTCTAAGGGTGCCTTTACACAGATTTATCTGACAGATTTTTGAAGCCAAACCCAGGAATGGATTTGAGAAAAGGAGGAATCTCAGTCTTTCCTTTATGACCTGTTTATAGTCTGTTCCTGGCTTTGGCTTTAAAAATCTATTAGATAAATCTCTCTGTGTAAAGGCACCCTAACACTAGGGAAATGTGCTGCTGCATCACCCAACAAAACACCTATTGCTCTCTTAGGTGGGTCGGGGGTATCACTATATACCACGATAAGCTAATACCCTCAGACCTGAAGGATTTGGATACCAAACCCCCTTGAATGTAACCTCACCCTATTAAAATATAACTTTTACTGTGTGTTTAAAATAAAACTAGGCGAAAGAAATAGTTAAAATAATGGGGCCCCAAGTATCTATATAGAATATATTATATAGCTGGGGGGAATCCCCTTTCAGTGGCTGGTCGGTGGCGTCTGCAGTCTGTCACTGACTAGTCAAAGTTTTTTTTTTTACCCCAGTCTTTCAGGTCTGTGGGTATTAGCTTATGCTGTTGCATCACCCAGCACACTTTCCAGACATGTTTCTATACCCTCCATCCCTGCCCAATATAATGCATAAACTTTAGTAAGTTTGCTCTTCTATGTAAATGAGCCCCAACTAGTCATCTGGGCGGTGTCCTGTTCTCAAGTAGTCACTGTCCCCTGGGCATTCCAGCAGTGCATTGCTGTGAGGTCATCCAAAGATGTGCCTTCTCTCATGTCGGCGCGCTGATTTTTTTAATTACAGCGCACATGTGCTGTATAGCGTGTCTTTTCCGTGCTGTACTCCGCGTATGCGCCCCAATGAGAACGTTGGTGTGCAAACCCGTCTCTGGCTGAGAATACACCATTCTTCATAAATGTCCCCCTGGTGTTTAAATAGCGTTTATTAGGTGTGCATTTTAGGTGTGATTTGGCTCTATAGTGATGTGTTTGCCACGATTTTGATGTAATTGAAATGAAAATGGCCTCATTTTTTTTTACCAAGATCATACAATTTGCTGCAAAATTGCATCATTAAAGCTATTTAAACTTCATATGTGCACATAGCCTCTTTGCAGCTAATAAAATCATTATTAGCTGCTCATTGCCCTGTGTAATATGCAATGGTGTAGCTACCATGTAGGCAGACCATGCAACTGCTATAGGGCCTGGGTGGTAATGCAGCCCCCATCCGATGAAGCATGGTCTGTCTTCATGTACGCCACTGACAACAACCCAGTAGCAGCAGGAAAGCAGATCACAGCAGCACCAACGTCACTCGAGTGGCAGGGAGCTGAAAGAACAAAGGAATGCCAGGGGACTGCGCTGCGCCAGGTGGGAAGGGGGGGGGGGGGCTTTTCCTCTACAGGATTCATCCATTTGCTATGGAGCCCTATGAATCCTAGCTAAACCCCTGGTAACATGTAATGTGCTGCTGATAGTGATGAATTTGCAGGGTCTCATGGTTGATCAAACCTTAAAGGAAACCAATCACGCCGAAAATCCATCTTAAGTTAAGGAAACGTGCTGGCACATCACCCAGCACGTTTCCTAAACATCCCCCTGTAACCTCCGTGCCCCCCTCCATCAGTCAGTAATCTTACTTTGAAGAAGTCCTGCGCTGTATGTAAATTTCTGGCAAGTAGTCACGGTGGGCGGATTTAGTCAAGGTGGGCAGAATCAGTCACAGGTCCTGGGCGTCTGTAATGGCTGTAATCACGCCCAGAGGGGCGTGCTTGAGGTCTGCCTTCCATCCACGTGACCCGGCGGCTTGCGTTTCACGTCAGCGGGGCGCTGACATTATCCGCACGCAGCGCAGACGTCTTCTGTAGTCCGCTCATGCGCAGTACGGCGGGAGACGCCGCCGACGTACTGCGCATGTGCGGACTCCGTAAGACGCTGCGTGCGGATGACGTCAGCACGCCGCCGACGTGAAAAGCAAGCCGCCGGGTCACGTGGATGGAAGGCAGACCTCAAGCACGCCCCTCTGGGCGTGATTACAGCCATTACAGACTCCCAGGACCTGTGACTGATTCTGTCCACCTTGACTAAATCCGCCCACCGTGACTACTTGCCAGAAATTTACATACAGCGCAGGACTTCTTCAAAGTAAGATTACTGACTGATGGAGGGGGGCACGGAGGTTACAGGGGGATGTTTAGGAAACGTGCTGGGTGATGTGCCAGCACGTTTCCTTATCTTAAGATGGATTTTCGGCGTGATTGGTTTCCTTTAAGAAGACTCTGCAAACAAGCGCCTACTTGATGCTGACAGATTTACAGAGACAGATTTTTCTGGCAGATTTTGGAAGCCATAGCCAGGAATAGATTTGAAAAAATTTCAGTCTTTCCTTTATGACATGTTCCCTGTTTCTAGTCTGTTCCTGGCTTTGGCTTCAAAAATCTGTCAGATAAATTTGTCTGTGTAAACACACCATTACCCTTATAAATGTACCATTACACTCAAGTCAAGTTGGCCACACCTGCTGTACATTCATGTATACCTTCCATGTTTGAATTCTTGCACTTGTCTCTCTTGGTGTTCACCAATTCACACAACACATCACCATATCAATATGCGTCATGTCCGTATGAATACACATTATGTAGTATATGCATGAATTTCCCTTCACCAGGTGCTATATCCAACATCCGGACTCTGCAGAAAAGCCATGGCGTGTGCCTTTATAGTTTTGACCATTTTGCACTTTTATATACAAAGATAATCTGTATGATTGGCTTTTGGTTGGATCACTGGAATAATGACTATGTTAAGCACACCCTAACAAGTGATTTATACGCTTTGAATGGTAGCAATATTTAACACAAAGCTATGATCTTTCTTGTGAGACATGATTCTGGTTGCTGGTTGTGCACAAACATGTCTCCATGTCAGTTACCCAGAGGGTGGAATCTATGAAAGTGAGTATGATTTGTAGCTGAACATGGGGAAACAGGTTTAGAGCTAGATTGTAAGTGAGAAGATGGCTGAGATGTTTTGTTAACTATGCTGACTGTTCACCTAGATAAGATCAAAAGCAACAAAAGACCTTTAAAAGTGTTAAATAAACTACAAACTCCTGAATCATAAACTGTAATTGATAAATCTTTGCATTTCTTCAGCCACCACTATGGGGAGCTCACTACATAGGAAGTCATAGTGCAGGGGGACTGTACAGTGCATGAGCCCTCCCCAACATTGCATGAATATGGACTCAATAAGCAGTATGTACATCTAAGTGATTATGTGGCATAAGCGCTGTCCCTGATCTAGGCCATTTATCCCTGCAGATGCCACAGGGAATCGTCTCTAGTCTGTGCTGAATGGTAGCCAATTAACCACAGAAATACTAAAAAATACTACTAAATACTAAAAATGAAAGAAAAGTAAAACAAAAAACAATGCATCTAATATACAGACACTCTAAGATTAACCTTAACCCGAACAGAAAAAAAATATTTTAAAAACTTTTTTGAAAAAAATACAGAAAAGAAAATTAAAACACTACATCTAGGGTGCGTTCACACTGAGTAAAACATGCAGAATTCCACGGCGGAGCCCCCGCCACAGACTCCACTAGGAATCCTGCCTGCCTCAGTGTGGCAATGGGATACCTCGTGCGCCTCTGCTCTCCACTCAAAGAAATGACATGTCAATTCTTTTAACAGAGAGCGGCGGCGCGCAAGGCTTCACATTGACACACTGAGGTAGGAGGGATTTGCCATGGAATTCTGCCTGTTTTACTTTGAACAGAAAAAAAAATTGATAAGTTTTTGAATGATGTTGATGTGCACCCACTAATCATGTCTGGGACATTTAGAACACAGGGGGCAGCCCCCCCCCCCTCACATTTACTCCATCTACCTTCTCTACTGGTTCCCTCCATTGTTTAATAATAATAATAATAATAATAATGAAAAATTAATTGTTTGCGAGTTTGAATGCGGTGGGGGCTAGGGGAATGGAGTAACACAACAGACTACAAGGCTTGTTTGTAGTCTGTAACCATGGAGACACAATATGGAAAGATATTTTTAATAAAAAACTATTTAGAAAGTTGGAAATGTAAAATTACCTGGATAAGTGCACATACATTAAGTAGGGCCGGTAGCAGTTGGCTCCATTCACTGTATAGTGGTGGCACTGCAATACTGTAGCTAAGCCCCTAATCACTTTGGCCACTAATCATTTTTGTTTTTTGTTTTTTTTTTTTGGAGGGGGGGTAGTGTGGTATGGTGGGATAGGAATTTTATTTGTCCCTGATCATTATCACTTTGTGGAGCGCCATATAATTTAAGGACATTAGATAAATCATGAAAAATAATTAATCTCTGCAAATCCTCGAACATTTTGAATAAAAATGAATGTAATACAATATATTTGCTCAGCACCTGCACGTACAACGTCTGCATTAGAACTCAGTAGTAATGCATAATAATGCTATTCCATATCCATACCCATATGTGCATAATCTCCTTGCCTGTGGCAATACGTAATAATCTGCTCTGATGCTAACAGAAATAAAAAATAAAAAAAGAGAGAGAGAACGTAAGAAACGGACACATGTAATGGATCATGCAGCTAGTTAACCCAGCACAAGCTGCTGCGAGGACAATGCAGGTGACTTTATCATCTGTAAGCTGCAACCTATAGGCTTGTGCCAGTATATTTTTCATGCGTTCAAGTGTGATGGAAACAAGCCAGTGCTAAACAATGGGAATCCAGCATTCTGGTTGAAGGCTGTAATAATACTGATGAGCAATGGGAAGCATAGCACTTCCTTGCTGCAGAATCCATGTCATTAGAATTCACAGCCACAAGCCTCTTTATTTTCACCAGACACGACTAGCGAAGCGGGGTCATTTCAGGATAGCGCAGCACCAGCCACCGGCATAGGTGGGAGAAAGGGGTGGAAAAGGGGTGGATATAGGAGGATGAAATCTGCAACAAACTGCATTAAAAATAAAGGAAGTGGAAAGATAAAGGCGAAGGAAAAGAGGAGTAAGGGCAGCAGCGCTGAAACCTTAAGTGAGGATATTTAAAGATTAATTCAGGTCAAACAAGGACAAACCATTTTTCAAGAGCGATTGTTCTATCAATGTGGCAGATTAGAGAGAGAGAGAGAGAAAGAGAGAGACTCCTTGGGGGAAGACGGCTGAAACATACTGCAGGTCGCACGAGGACACATCATTCTTTATTGGGCTGATTATTCCTGGCATGCTGCTGAAGCACATTCACTAAATTCTCCCGTCTGGCATCTGCATTTCATTTATTATTGGACTTGCAGAGCACCGACATAGAAGCTTATTGCAGGATTTCTATGCAGCATGCAGGATTTGACAATGCCGGAGTTAAATCGACATCTTGCAAAGCAGATTTATTTTTTTTTTAAGACGGTGTCGTCATGCTCAGACTGCAGAACGGAACAATGAAGAGGGAGGCAGGCAATATTAGTGTGACATTGAGAATCCACAATAAGACAGCTTTGTAGCTGAGGTGACAATGCAGACAAGAAGGAGCAAAGTACTGGTTATATATTGCATTGGGTTTTAGTTGCAAGTAAGGGCACCAATTTTCTTAAAGAAAACCATGGAATAATTTATTACAATAAAACATGCACCCAGGGGTGTAACTACCACTGAAGCAGCCATAGTGGCTGCTAAGGGGCCCGCCCCATTAGGGGGCCCCATGGCCTGCTCCTGCAATACACTGGGCCCCCTAAGCTGTCATCATTTGCAGCACCCGGTGGCCACCTAAGCAGGGGCGTAGCTAGGGGTTCAGCCTAGGGGGGCGAGTGAGTCTGAGTGGGCCCCCTCCTTAAAATAATGGCAGGCCGTGGGTTAGGAGAAGAGGAATAGGGTTGGTTAGGTATTAGGAACTACCTGCCAGGATGTAAATTTATAATCCTCCCGTCTCGTCAGGTTGTCATTATCCCCCATCCTGTGCCCCTATGTAGTCATAATCCCCCTCCTGTGTCCCCCATGTCCTCATAACCCTTCCCCCCTGCTGTGTCCCTAATCTCCTCATAATCCCCTGTGTCCCCCCTATAATCTCCCTGTCCCCATCTCCTCATAATCCCTCCAGTGTCCCCCAATCCCCCTGTGTCCCGATCTCCTCATAATTCCCCTGCTGTGTGCCCTATCACCTAATAATCCTCTCCACCTGGGTCTCCCAATCTCTTCATAATCCTCGCTCCTGTGTCCCCATCTTCTCATATTCCCCCTGTGTCCTCATCACCTTATAATCCTCCCTGTGTCCTCAACTTGTCATATTCCCCCTGTATCCCCCATCTCCTTATATTCCCCCTGTGTCCCCCATCTCCTCATATTTATCCCTGTGTCCCCATCTCCTCATATTCCCCGTGTCCCCATCTCCTCATATTCATCCCTGTGTCCCCATCTCCTCATATTCCCCCTGTGTCCCCCATCTCCTCATATTCCCCCTGTGTCCCCCATCTCCTCATATTCCCTCCTGTGTCCCCCATCTCCTCATATTCCCCGTGTCCCCCATCTCCTCATATTCCCCCTGTGTCCCCCATCTCCTCATATTCCCCCTGTGTCCCCCATCTCCTCATATTCCCTCCTGTGTCCCCCATCTCCTCATATTCCCCGTGTCCCCCATCTCCTCATATTCCCTCCTGTGTCCCCCATCTCCTCATATTCCCCGTGTCCCCCATCTCCTCATATTCCCCCTGTGTCCCCCATCTCCTCATATTCCCCCTGTGTCCCCCATCTCCTCATATTCCCTCCTGTGTCCCCCATCTCCTCATATTCCCCGTGTCCCCCATCTCCTCATATTCCCTCCTGTGTCCCCTATCTCCTCTTATTCCCCCTGTGTCCCCCCCATCTCCTCATATTCATCCCTGTGTCCCCATCTCCTCATATTCCCCCGTGTCCCCCATCTTCTCATATTCCCCCTGTGTCCCCCCATCTCCTCATATTCCCTCCTGTGTCCCCATCTCCTCATATTCATCCCTGTGTCCAGCATCTCCTCATATTCACTCCTGTGTCCCCCATCTCCTCATATTCCCCCTGTGTCCCCCCCCATCTCCTCATATTCATCCCTGTGTCCCCATCTCCTCATATTCCCCCGTGTCCCCCATCTTCTCATATTCCCCCCTGTGTCCCCCATCTCCTTATATTCCCCCTGTATCCCCCATCTCCTCATATTCATCCCTGTGTCCCCATCTCCTCATATTCCCCCGTGTCCCCCATCTTCTCATATTCCCCCCTGTGTCCCCCATCTCCTTATATTCCCCCTGTATCCCCCATCTCCTCATATTCCCCCCTGTGTCCCCATCTCCTCATATTCCTCCTGTGTCCCCCCATCTCCTCATACTCCCCCTGTGTACCCCATCTCCTCATATTCCCTGTGTCCCCGATCACCTTATATTTCCTCCTCCTGTGTCCTCCATCTTCTGGATGGACATTTCTTCAGCCAAGTGAAAGTAAAAAAACAAACCAGCTACTCACCTCACCAATGGTTCCCACTCTTCTGTAGAAGTAAAGGGCCCTTCTAAGGACACACAAACAGCTGACAGCAGGGGCACTCCTATAGTGCAGGAGCAGGGAGTCCGGCATCACACTGGATTCCCTGCTTCTGCACGTATATTCCGTGGGCGGTAACCTATTAGCGTAGCAAGCCCCGGAATATGCATACAGGAGCATGAACTCTCACTGTGCAGGGGTGGACGGTGCAGGGGAGCCACTATAGCTAATCACCTCTGGAGAGATCAGTGGGCCCCTGCCAGGGTTGGCCCCGGATTGGCAGACCCCCCCTGACTCCACCTAATTTCACTGCTGCACCTAAGCTTCCCAGTTCCTCAAATGTCCCTCCTAACCAGCACTTGCAGTTATTACGACCATGTTTCCCTGAAAATAAGACATCCTCCTAATAAAAGACACCCCAACTACTCTAGCCTAAAGTAAGGCATCCCCCTGAAAATAAGGCACCCCCTACTCTAAACTAGGGCACCCCCAAAAGTAAGGCGACACCTAAAAGTAAGGCCACCAGTTGCCACCCGCCGCCACCACCCAGGACTCACTTAATCCCCTTGTGGATCTCCAAATCCGGCGCCGCAGGCAGCCTGGTCCATGGCCCCCATGTCCTCCGCACGTCCCGATGCATGCCGCCACCGCCACACACTTGACGCATGTTGAGCCGCATGCCTGACCCATGTTGCCCCACTGATGCGCACTTGGTCCCGGGGTGATTATTCCAGGGAGCATGTCTTATTTCTCTTCCCCTTTCTGGGTGGAGAGAAATAAGACATCCCCCAAAAATAAGACATAGGGGGAGATTTATCTGATAGATACTTTAACTGGTGTAAAGTAGAATTGTCTTAGTTGCCCCTAGCAACCAATCAGATTCCACCTCATGGTATGATTAAGCACTGACAGTGCGAAACCTGTAGGTGCGGTACTCCCATAGGGAGTAAAACTTTTTTAACCAAGATGAAATAAAGGACTGCTTTTAATAGTTTACAATTTTTGGTTGGAGTGCTGGAAGAAAAACCTCTCTTCTGATCTGTAATTGTTGGGAATAATAGTGTCTGTTAGGCAGGAATCATCCACAAAGAACCCAACAGTCCTTCTTAGGGCTACAACTACATTTTTTTTGCTACTCTTGACTGCTGGCTGGGACTTGTAGTGCAGCTACCACCATCTTGGCTGCACACTGTGCAGAGAGACTGGTGCCAGAAAGGGGACAGCACGTGGTCCACAAAGACCCCAAAGAAATTGCCCAAAGTCCTCTCAATATTCATTTTTGCTGCTGCCGTACCTTGGCTTGCTGTGATCTGTAGTGCAGCTACACCTATCCTGGCTGTGCAGTGTGCAGTGTAACGGTGCTCTAAAACAAAAAGCACCTGGTACCTTGTACACACAGACTCCATAGACTACACCAGAAGTCCTCCCAGTTGCACCTAGTTGTGTGCTTTCCTAACATGTGCCAGCACCTGTGCCTTGCCCATCTTGGTCTGGGTCAGCAAAATTGTATTGAGGGCCACCACCCGGCTGTTGCCCATAATTTGGCGTAATGGTGTGATTAGCCCCAGAGGCGTCCATGCATGCTGCCCTGCTGTTTCTTGTCCATTTCCGTGTTGTTTCCATCATTTTCTGAGGTTACCAAGTTTTCAGGCAACCTTCCCTGTGCAGAGCTTTGGTCCCCTGCAAAAATGCTTGAGTTGCCCATTGACTTCAATGGGGTTTGTTACTCAAAACGAGCACCCGAGCATTTTAGTACTTGCTCATCTCTAGACAGCACCAAGGACATATTCTATGACAACACCAACATTTTTAATGTGGTTTAATTTCCATGATTTATTTTCCAGTTCTCTTTTAAACAATGGTCAAGTTTTGGCTGTAGGTTTCAAGCAGTCTTCCCTCTCCTTCTTCCCTGTGATATTCAATCGGCTTAGCTTCATGGATCATTGGTTTTTCAAATATCCGTTGAGTTAGGCACCTGGAGTGGATAGATCTGAGTTCAGTGCCCTCCATCTGTCACAATACACCACAAAGAACAGTTGGTACACAGGCGTGCCAAGATAAAGCCTACGGTCTGCTGCCAGCATTCACCAGGCAAGAGTCTGAAAACAGAGAAGAGATGCAATCTTATTCCAAGGCTAAGACTCAAAGGTTAATTGAAATACAATACAATGTACAAATCATTTTTTTTCTTTGTCACCTATCTCATCTCATGTTATTTCAAAGGTTTTTTAGTTGTGTTGTTGGTAATGATTTTTTTTTTTTCAAATCAGAACTCATTTCTGTTATCTTTCCCTGCGTTAATGTACTCGAGCTTTTAGCACTTATCTTTTTATCATTCTCTTTAAATGTCTACATGGATGAAATATGAAAATCACGTCCAACTTTTATCTAACTAACTGCAATAATTGCTAGTGTATATAGTTAGTTTCACAAAGACATTACATTAAGGTGGTTTTACTACATGAAAAAAAAAGAAAGAAACGACAGACTTTTTTTGCTACATCACGTGGGTCTGTTCACATGCCCAACCTTTACACATCACACTTCTTCCAGACCTCTGGAAGAAGCGCGTTAAGCGTGAAACAGCTGTCACCTGTGAAGTTGCTGTTAAACTGGCGTCTTACCCGCAGCTACAATGATGTATCGACATGGATACTTGTAAATAAAACATCACGTATTTCAAGCACAGTAAACTGGTGAGTATTGCCTTTTTTTTTAGCAGGTCAATATGGAAATATATAACACTATATCTACAATGATTTACTTTGTGACTTGGATCCCTGAAAAGTTTGGTGGATTTGTAGTTGCCCAGAGGATTGTTGGTAATGGTGGTCCTTTCTGCTACCAGTCTTCTATGTTACTATATTGGTATATATCAGAGGGTTGTTGGTAATGGTGGTCTTTTCTGCTAGCAATATTCTATGTTACTATATTGATATATACAGAAAAGTATCAAAGCAATGTTTTTTTTGTTGCTCTAGCTTGAAAGAATCAGAGTGTTGTTGGTAATGGTGGTCTCTTCTGTTACCAGTCTTCTATGTTACTATATTGGTATATATCAGAGGGTTGTTGGTCTTTTCTGCTAGCAATATTCTATGTTACTATATTGATATATACAGAAAAGTATCAAAGCAACGTTTTATTTGTTGCTCTAGCTTGAAAGAATCAGAGTGTTGTTGGTAATGGTGGTCTCTTCTGTTACCAGTCTTCTATGTTACTATATTGGTATATATCAGAGGGTTCTTGGTCTTTTCTGCTACCAATCTTCTATGTTACTATATTGGTATATACAGAAAAGTACCAAAGCAATGTGTTTTCTTTTGTTGCTCTAGCTTGAAAGAATAACAGAAAAAAGTACATCACTTATATTATCTGTACATTACGTATGGGAAATACACATACAACTAATACATTTTAGGAATGTCTATATAAGTGTTGGATACAGAAGAACATCTTTATTTTAAAGTGAAATTGCATCAGTTCAATGGGAAGGCAGGAACTAAATAATTTAAAGATGGCTTAGCTGTATCTCCAGCCTTGCCACTGTGCACTTAATCAAGAAGTTTGGTTAATAATTTATCTACACTTTGCATTTCAAGTCATTCATCAAAACATTCACAAATGATACAATTGTTTCTCAAATGTTTCTGAAGTCATGTCATCGAATTGTTCTCACTCATAACCTGTCACCCTGATAACACTTCAACTCTTCTATCACAAATATTGGCGACACAAGTATTAAAGGGGTATTCTCATTCCATGACGTTATCCCCTATCCACAGGTTAAAGTGTCACTGTCGTTATAACTTTGAAAATCTAAAGCAACAGTAGATGTGATATAAAACAAGTTTGCAATTTACATTCATTATTTTTTTTTTTAGTTATCAGGGAAAACACGGCACTTCCTGTGTTCTGACCGTCGGAGAGTCGGAATCGGGAAGTACTGTGTATCCCAGGCCATCTGAGCACTCACAGACAAGCCAGTCATGTGACTGATTGACACATTGAGCCGTGACTCTCTGTACTGGCCGGGACTTCCTGTGTTTATTCTGTTTTTTTCAATCAGCACAAGTCAGAAAATCTGCCTTCAGGAGGCTGGACCTGGATTTCTGGTAAGTTCAGCTTTGTTTTACAGCATAACAACAACAAAAAAATAATGAATGTATATTGCAAACTTGCTTTTTATCACATTTACTGTTGATTTAGATTTTGAAAGTTATATTGAAAGATACACTTGCTGGGTTCACACTACGTATATTTCAGTCAGTATTGTGGTCCTCATATTGCAACCAAAATCAGGAGTGGATTAAAAACACAGAAAGGATCTGTTCACACAATTTTGAAATTGAGTGGATGGCCGCCATTTAATGGCAAATATTTGCTGTTATTTTAAAACAACAGCTGTTGTATTGAAATAATGGCAGCAGGGGCGTAGCTAGGATTCATGGGGCCCCATAGCAAAAAACTGTACGGGGCCCCATTAATCCTGTACGCTCCCCTACTACCCTCCACCCCCCCCCCCCCCACTGCCAAACACAGACAATGATGCACATATATACACACAGAGGCACCATTAACGTAACAGATACGCCACTGACATACACACATATATACGCTGTAATGTGATTACACTAGTGCTGATGTGTACACCATGAGTAGACTGTACACGGGAAATCATCTCAGTGTAATAAGTAATACTCGAACAGAAATAAAAGAAAATGCAGCAGATATTAGTGGTGGGTTCTTTTATTAGAGCCCAACATTAATAGAAGCTGCTGCAGAACATCTTTGGGAGCAAACCTGTCAATCACTTGAGAGACTACTGACAGACACAAAAACACACATATACACCAGTGTTACAGACACTACTGACATACACAAACACACACATATACACCAGTGTTACAGACACTACTGACATACACACACACACACACACACACACACACACACACACACACATATACACCAGTGTTACAGACACTACTGACATACACACACACATGTAGCCACAGATACATACACATACTGACATATAAATATATACACAGATACATATATACACAAACTGACATATACATATATACCCACAGATACATATGTACACTCACTGACACATACACAGCACTTACAGCTCCCAGGCTTCCCCCTCCTCCTCCTGTAGTCCGGGCTGATCTTCACATAGAAGTATTCAGGACCTTTGGGTCATGTGACTATAAGGTCCTATATCCCTCTCCTGTGCCGTGCAGGACCTGGCAGGTCCTGCTCCTCTGTTCAGCCCGCTCTCCCGGCACTACAGTGAGGGGGCTGAACAGTGCAGTGGCAGGTCCCCTCTTCCCCTCTGGACCCCTGGGGGTACAGTAGTCGATGTCAGTGTCAGTACCTACCATGAAGGCAGGGCAGGCTTCTTCGGGCCCCCTTCCTGCAGGGGCCCCATAGCAGTCGCCTTCCCTGCCTTCATGGTAGCTACGCCACTGAATGGCAGTTATTTACTGTTATATGGCGGCCATCCACTCAATTTCAACATTGTGTGAACAGATCCTTTCTGTGTTTTTAATCCACTCCTGGTTTTGGTTGCAATATGAGGACCACAATACTGACTGAAATATATGTAGTGTGAACCCAGCCCCCGAGATAACAAGCTGATTAATTGGGCACTCCATTCATTCTCTGTGTGGGCCATCCAACCATGAGCTTGGCAATGTTCAGATACCACATAGAGAATGAATAAAGCGCTGGATCAGCATGTGCTCCATTCATTCTGGGGACAATTTTCTCTCTATTCTTTCAATTAGTGGGAGTCCCAATGGTCGGAGCCCTAGCAATCAGCTTGTTATTCCCTATCCTGTGGATTGGGGATAACTTCTTGGGATGGGAATACCCCTTAAAGCTATCACCATTTATGCTCTATTACACCAAAGAATTATCAGCTGTACTTGGCCATTCCAGGCAATATTTATTTGGTGTTATAGTTCATGTTAAAAGACCACGATCAGCCGACTTGCACAATGTCGGCTAATCGTGGTCTTTCAACATGTTCAAAAATCATGATTACGTTAGTGATGGATTGCGGCTCATCCCTCTGTGTAATACAAGTGGCATCAGCAGCAGACCGCCGCTCTCTTCAAGGGGCCACTTTGATAATCTAAGGATCATCCGGGCAGCCCATCCCGCAGCTCTCCATGGCCCCTCCCTCTCATTGTTTGTGCGTGTAATAGCACAGATGGTGCTGACCTGACAGGTTGTCACTCACTTCCTTCTCAATATCATGTCGTGTAAAGCAGTCTTTACTACCAACTATGCACTACCTGTATTAAAGGAGTATTATGCCCAGGAAAATAAGTTTTTAACCAGTGAAAAGTAAAAAAAAAAAGTTTCTTTTTGGTCCATCAAAGGATTAAAAAGAGTTATCCCCACAGCATTCCCGAAGAGCATACCGGCATGGGTTGAAATCCTCTTTTCATGTGGACTGTATCACCCTGTAAGGAATATATACAGGAGGTGATAACATTTGAAACATTCAAACAAAGAACATTTCTCTTTACATGGTATACCAATGCAACCCCATCACAGTCTTTTCCTACATTTGGATGCCCAGCCACCATCTAAGCAGGGGAACTGTAGCACAATTGCATTCCAGTAAATATGGCTGGATAGAGCTCCCTGCATAATAGGGCTCAGTTCTTAATGCCAAAACGCCAGGAAGCTTTCTTACTGTTATACTCTAGACAATCTTCTGGGAGACCTGGCATTCATATGAATGTTACTTTGACATGTACCACCTACCAAAATGTTGGTACAAGCCATGTACAACCCTTCATTGAAACAGTATAATGATAGGGATTAGAGATGCGCGGATCGTCTGCGCTCGATCGTGATGCCTGTGATCCTGGGTGCATAGTTGCGATATTATGCGGCCAGGATATTCCAGGGAATCGATCTGGAATATCCTCGCCGAATATTCCCGGGATCGCAACTATGCACCCAGGATCACAGGCATCACGATCGAGCAAACTGCTTTCGGACCAAAAGTCGGAAAGGTTCACTCATCTCTATTAGGAATCTCTTTAAGCGGGATGACACCCTGCCACACTGCAAAAATGGTTCATGAATAGCATGAGGGTCATTTCAAAGAGATAAAGGCGATGACTTGGCCTCCACATTTCCCAGATTGCAGTCTGATCGAGTATTTTGGGAATGTGCTGGAAAAACAAGAGCTATTCATGGAAGCCACACCTAACAACATACAGGATTTTTTTTTTTTAAAACCCTGCTTTTATTGTATTGTAGCCAGACATCACAGGACACCATCCGAGGTCTTGTGTAGTGCATACCTTAAAGCAAAACTACAATTCCCATCATGCCTGGACAGCCAAAGCTTTAGCTTTGGCTGTCCAGGCATGATGGGAATTTTAGTCTTGTAACGGCTGGAGGGCTGAAGGTTCCCCCTCCCTGCCTTAACAGCAGGGGACCTATACAATATTAGTTAGATATGTCAGGACGGGGAGGTAGAGACAAAACAAGACAGTGGACCCTAAGGCTGAACCCACCCACTGTCCCTATCTACTTGCCTCAGTCGACCCTAAGCAGATGCGGACAACCACGAAGACATGCCCTACACTTAATAAGTGTAAAAGCGAACAAGACAGACAGACAAACACAACAAAGGAGAGTCAACAAGCCAAGTCAGAACCAAACAGACAACGCAGTAAAAATCAGGGATCAAAGAATAGTCAAAATGTAAGCGGGCGGTCAGGCAACAAGGCAAGCAAATAGAGCGATTTGGAATGGGGATCGCAGGAGTAGACGGGGAGCTGGGATCAGGGTATGAAACCTAATTGCCAGCAGGTAATAACTGTCTCTGCTTTCTTTTATAAGGATCAAGAGCCCGGTCCGGATCCCCATTGGACCAATGCTCTGATCCTCAAGGTTCTGGACAGGCAGAGGCATATGTCATTCAAAAAACTCTGCTCAGCTGCAGCGATCAAGGCTAGCAGTGAGCAGTGTAACTCCTGCATTGCCAGGAGGCTGAAAGGAAAGTGGGTGTGTCAGACAAAAAGTAAAAACCAGGCCCAGTTCACACTAGGCTCACTGCACATTCCTGACATTAGATGGTTTAATGTTATCATTTTTTGTTGTATAGTATTTTGATGACTACCAGACACAGAATTTTGTTCACACCCATGAACTGTAATGGTATTAGCTGATATTTTGGCCAAGTACTCAAACTATCAATCCTCCATCAAATGTTTCTATATCTAATGTGCATTTAAGTTCTTTTTCAAAATGGTTACACGTTTCATTTAAAATTCTTTATGCTGAATATAGCTCTATGCGGTATCTGTAGAACATACTGTGTTCACATTTGCATGTTATAATTATAAGATACAATCAATGGACTCGGTTACTATTACCATGGAAACAAATTAAACAACAAGGATCTAAAAGGGGAAAAACCTTTTTTGCATTATGCTTAAAGGGGAACTATAAGCAGGCTTGACAAATCTAACCTGCTGACAGCTCCGTAGTGGGCAAGGGGCACTGAGGATGAGGATATGCCACTTACCTTCATCTTCTATGCAGTTCCTGTGCTGTTAGTTGTAAAACAGCACAGAACACCCCCCGCACCAATCCGGCCGGAGCCATATTAGTGATTATCAATGAAGGGTGCCAGCCGGGAGTGGGCCAGATCAGTTCTTGGGGAAAGGGGAGGTAGCCCTGGCCCCAGTAGACCACAACTTACTGTACAAAGGATTTCAAAACTAACAGCATGGGAACAGCACCAAGGATGAAGGTAAGAGACATACCTTCATCCTCAGCACTCCATGCGCAATAGGGACATATCAGCAGGTTATATTTGTCTAACCTGCTAAAAGTTCCCCTTTAAGAGGCCTTAAGAGATATTTCAGAGGGAGAGCAAGTTGACACAGTTAGGAACTATGAATAAAGGAAAGGAAGCCCTACATTGGGGTAAAACTGCTAACTAGTATGCATGATACTGGGGACATGATTCCATACAAGAAGAGAACAACACGCTCAAGACAAAGCACACCTACCCAGGAGAACAAGGCTACACAATTTACTGTTTCTTTGTATAAAGCAGATAAAATACAGTATAAGAAATTGGTCATAAAGTATATATTGTTCACATGACAACACATTGTCTAACCCTGTCCTTGTGACAAACTGATCAAAGAATTAAGTAAAAAAAATTGCATCACAATGCATGTAGGATTCTAGCACTAAAGCTTACCTTTTTTAAAAGAGTATTGACTCTCTGATAGCCCATCCCATGTAGCACAGATATTGTATTTCTCGTTCTCTCCATTGCAGGGGATAGGATCAGGGCTGAGCAGTACACAGGCAGGACTTCCTTTACTTTACTTCTCTGACCAATCACAGCACAGTACATTCCCGTCTACAATGTCATCAGGTAGTGTTGATGAAAATGCACGAGGCTGAATAGGCTAGCATTGAGCTGGGGGATGATTTACACACACAGTACAGCACTATAGAAGGCATGATCATTAAAGGGTGTATAGACAAGTGATGATTGGAATAACTCATGCCCAGGGGCTTTCCTAATGATGAAGAGGACGGGGAGGAGGGTCGCAGAGGTGGTGCAATCCTAGGACATGGGTACTCTAGGCCACACCAATTTGACACAGGGCTTCAAGTTTAACAGCAGTTTTTTAGGACAATAACTGCATCAGGCCCCAGGACAGATCTTGGATTAACAGCAGCTACGCAACGGTACAAACTAGATAGAAAGGGGGAAGAGAGAAGAGATGAGGTGTAGTAGGCCTCGGACATGAGAACCTTAGGCACCATCTCTTTGACACTGTAAGTGCCAAAATAAAAGTTTTATATATATATATATATATATATATATATATATATAGCCACCAACACACTTTCGCAAGGTGTGTCTGCTCAACGTTTATTAAAACCTACATAAAAGTTTCATCAGTTTTGTGAATTCCAGAATTTCAGCAACATGGGACACCAGTAGATAGATAGCACCAGTATAAGACAATAGCAGCTCCCTATGGAATGGCTTCTTCAATGGTCACATAGTTTGCTCAGTAATGTTTCACACTCATATCAAGGGGAGTGTGTCTATTGTCATCAGTGTCCATGGGACATGCTGTAAAGCAAATTACTAAATGCTGTTAAAACTGCAGAGGCAAGATGGCGGCCCGCATAACAAAGTACAAAAAAAAAATTACAATCAGATAAAAGAAACTTACTTGTATCAGTAAAAGAAAATCTAGGTGATACATTCCCTTTCCAAATCCACAGCTGTAAACAGGACTCATTCTTCAGCAATGATTTGAAGCTTCATGTGCCATTGGATGCCGGCATCCTTGGGTTTACTCCAGGTAAGTTCTACCAAGAGAGGAAAGACAGAAGAGTGTCCCCACACATCAAAACCCCAAAACAAATAGTAGCAGGCCATACCATTAATTTAAAAGGGAAAAGAGGAAAAAACAATGAGGACTCAGTGACACCTCGGAGGAGGGACCCTGTTATTCATTTAGTTCCTCTCAGATCAATATTATTGTCTTATAGGCTAAGTGGCCTTTTTATATATAGAACATTACTAGGAAGTGAAGCCTTGATGCAGTAGGAAGTGCAGGGAAAAAAGCACTTTATAAGCATTTCCCATAATAAGTGTATATTGGGCATTTGTATAACTTTGGGGGGCAATACAATACTTTAATAAAAAATTTCGCCGGACTTCTCCTTTAAGTCTCCCACAATTATTAGAATGTGCCCAGAGATGCTCATGTGCACTTTATTTCCAACTTGCTGCCATATCTTTCTCACTGCAGCCGATTGCCTTCATTGTAAGTCTATGGACATGTCAACAGTTTTTGCAAATGACCAGGACATTTTAACTTGTGATTCTACTCTATCTATCTATCTATCTATCTATCTATCTATCTATCTATCTATCTATCTATCTATCTAGTGGTACCTTGGTTTAAGAGTAACTTGGTATAAGAGCTCACAGTTTTTCAAAATTGGGTAATCTCTCCATAGCTGTAACCCTTCTCTCCCCGGACAGAGAGTGCTGAATGTATGTGCCCACATCTGCCCCGCTCATTCCTTCATGCTCCCTGCAGTCTCTGTCCGTCCTTGTGTTTTCCATCCTCCCCATTACTGTACAGTAACTTATAATATCACTTATTCTGCTGTTTCTGAATGTTTGTTTCATCTGTTCTACATGTTATTCAGAATAATAAATCATTATATTTGGGGTGTGGAACCAATTGTCTGCATTTCTATGATTTCTTATTGGAAAATTTGCTTTGGTTTAAGAGTGGATTTGGATTACAAGCGTGGTCCCGGAACGAATTATGCTCGTAATCCAAGGCACCACTGTATGTGTATATATATATATATATATATATATATATATATATTTATCCCTAAAATGTCATAGTCTTCAAAAGACCTGACCTCAGTCTAAGGTAAAGGGAAAGAACAGGTGTGCAAAATAATTTAATTACATTAGTCTACAAATCATATGGGACAAAAGGATATGGCAGATGAGATGATCGCTGATTTGTTTTATATATTGCAGAATATATTCAATTATTCATGTAAAAGAGTTCAAAGAAGAAGGCAGAAAAATAATTTGTTAATGTGCCCTTTCATATAAATGAATATTTAGAATGTATGAGAACATTATCCGTAGGATGAGCAATGAAAAATAATCTGATTCTGAGTATATACTGTACATATAGAGCTGTACATATATTTAACTCAATAACGCAAGGTAGGTCAACAAAATAAGTTAGATGTAGCAATGAGAAATTTTGAAATAGAAATAATAAGCACCTTCACCTGGACCAGATTTATACAATTTGCAAACTAGATGTTTTTTGTTTTTTATGTTTTTTTTTTTTTTTTTGGGGGGGGGGGGGGGGTGTTAGGAAAAAGGCCAAAAAAGTGTGAAAACATTTCAAAAATACCAGGTGAAAGATGGGGTAGGTAAATATGTATAGTTCTAATATACTAAAATACTTATATTTTGCTTTCCTATCAAAGGACCTAATAATCATCTTATTCTTACCTATGCACCTCTTACCTCTCCTGGGGTCCTCCTGTCGGGTCTTTATGTCCCCTGTTAAACGTACCATCTGCTAAATCTGAGACTGACTTGTATTGGCAGTCATACCCTGCTCAGCCAATCACTGGCCATGATGCTGTCCTGCTTTAGTCAATGATTGGCTGAACGGGCAGTCAAGACGAGTCTGTTTCAGAAAAAGTGTGGGGGGGGGGAGCGTTCAGAGGGGGACCCGAAGTCGGCGCAGGGGGTCCCCAGGATTAACTTAGGTATGAATAGGATGATTATGTTGCATGCAAGGACAGACATATATCAAAAATTTTAAAAGGCCGGATTAGCCCTTTAAATTACTTTTGTAAGTTGGAATATAAATCTTCAGGCTGTCATCTTCCACCTGTATTTCCCTGATACCTAAAGAGCTAATTGCCACCCTATTCTGCAGCTCATATTGTGCTCCCTCACTGCTGAACCTCCTATATTAGTTACTAATTTCCCTCCTCTGCACTTTCATAGACAAACACCTCAACATCCTATAACTTCTAGTGTTCAAACTGAGCATGTGTGACCACAAAGCTAAAACTCAACTACAGGTCATAACTAGTGTTGAGCAAACTTGCCAACCTGTTCAGGTTCGGTAATGTTCTCTGAACCTGAACACCCGGCACTTGACTCCCAGCGGCTATAGAAGTTGGATGCATATGGCTGTATCTATGTTTGCCAGGACTCCCTACGGTAGCACCCAACTTCTCCAGCCACTGAGAGTCAAATGCTAAGCTTTAAGGTTTGGAGAATGTCAGTGAACCTGAACAGTTTGGCAAATTCGCTCAATACTAGTCATAACCCTAGGCAACAAGTTACAAACTTTGGGCTAATAATTGATTATGTGGGAAAGTACTAAAAACATTTCAAGAATCATGTACTCTTAGATGAAGTCAAGAGTATTTGACCAGAATACCACTTTAGGGTGCCATCACACACACCGGATCCGCAGTGCCTGTTCATCCCTATGAGAATACATACTCGCAGCGGGATCGACATCACCCCCTCCCCACTCCGGCTTGCTTCAAGGGTTATCGGTTGGACGTCCCGCTCAGCCAATCAGTGCGCTGCGGCAGGGCAGTGCACTGATTGGCTGAGCGGGACGAGCAGACACCAGGAACCCCCGAAGCAAGCTGGAGTGGGGAGGGAGTGATGTATGCTCCGGCCGCTGTGGGTTAACCTACATACACGCAGTGGGATGTGGGAATTTGTGGAAAAGTATGGTGCCTAAGGTGAACTATATATATATGGCATGTGGGGGCAAGTTTTGTAAGTAGCCCAAGGCCCATGGTACAGATAA